>NW_022900924.1:19175920-19186010 GCF_012274545.1 Fukomys damarensis
TCCGGACGCCCCGCTCACCCTGGGTGCCCCATCCGGGGGGTGCGGCTCATCCGGAGCCCAGGCCCGAGCGGTGGGCAGTCAGCGCGTGAGCCCTAAAGACTATGAAGTAGCGGGGTGGTGGGGTGATCAAGGAAGGCATCTCGGCGGGGGTGGCCTTGGGGCCGAGCTCCGAATGGGACTGGGCAGGAGGCGGCCTGGGGAGGAGCTGGGGGTTCGAGGGTCCCAGGTGCAGTTACCGGAATTGGTAGAGGGGCCGAGCTGGGCAGAGCGGTGCGCTCCCGGGGAGCGGGCTTTGGCTGGCTTTGCTCCGGGGAGCGCCTCCAGTGGGAGTAGAATGGAGGCGTCTCCCTAGCAGTTCCCGAAGACCCCTGCCTGTGTGTTTGTTTATTTATTATGGCCAGCCCCCAGGGGTCAGGACCTCAGTGCAGTCCCTGGCCGTCAGTGCCATTAACAGGCGTTTGTGGAAGAAGGGACAAGTTTTTATTGAGTGTCTTCTGTGCCCAGGCACTGTTTTTGGTGCTGGGGACTCGTCGTGAACAAGGCAGCCTGTGTTCTTGGTGCTCAGCCCTGGCGGAGCCAGTCAACGCTGGCTGATTTTGAGCTTGATAAGTGAACAGGGTGTGCAAGGGCCTACACGGATGGAACCGAGAGTCACTCAGCAAACATTTTATGACCTGGCCCACTTCTGTCTCCTGACTTTCACTTTGACTTTTTTGAGGGGTTCTTAATTTCAAGAGGAACCACCCAAGGTCTGATTCTGAGGGTACTTGGGTGGGCCCTGTGGGGCAGCTGCCACATCATGGAGAAGTGACAGCAGGCGGCAGCCACAGTGGAGAGCTGTTCTGGTGGCCGGGCCCCTGGGCCCCAGAGGCGCTGGTGCTCGCCCGGCAGGTGTGTGCCTTGTCGGGGCTGGAAGGGCTGGGCTGCACTCTGAGGGAGACGAGTCCCTTATGTGTAGAAGAGATTTGTTCTATTCTCTTGGGGCTGAAACCAAGGAAGGCACTTTATACACCTCGATCTCAGCTGGAGCAAATGGTTTATCACGATCACGACTGTGCCTTTATGTCAGGCAGGAAAGTGTGTTTGTGTCCTTTTTCATGGAGTGTCAGTGAAAGAGAAAGTGATGTCTTGTTTTTGTTGTTGTTGTGGGGTGTGGAACCCAGGGCTTCCTGCTAGCCCTGCAGGTGCTGTGACACTGAACCCAGTACCCTTCTTGATTTTTTCCAGAAGGCAAAGGAAACTAAAACACTAAGCCAAGTGTTTGTGGTGGGGTTTCCAGGGTGCCCGTGGGCTGTCGGGCTGCGTGGATGTCTAGGCTGAGTCCCAGCTTTCCCTGCTCCTGTTCCGTGTTTCTTAGTGACTTCACAGGGTTGGGGCACGGATGTCACCAGGCCTTTCTGGCTCGAGGATACTTTTTCTTGAGTGACGTTTAGAGTGAAGGGAAGAGGGCTTGTCAAGGGTTTCCATAGTGACAATCAGTGGGAAGACCTTGGAAAGCGGTTGTACCACTACCCAGAGGGACTCTGGAAGGGAAAGAGTTGCTTCCTTTTGTCAGGGTTCTCAGTCCAAGAAGTTTCCTCTGGCAGCTGGGGACAATTGACAGTGCCAGCCCTATACTCTCAGCACAAGTCTCCTCTGCTGGTCTTAAAAGGAAGCTGGGTTAATAGGTGTGGTATGCCATTGACTGAATTAGGGTGACTGCGACCCTGAGGGGAAAGAAACCTCAAAACTTTGCAAGATAGGGCCGGGGATTTAGCTCAGTGTTTCAGTGGCCTGCCTTGCAAGCGCAAGGACCCGAGTTCAATCCCCAGTACCAAAAAAACACCCCCCAAAAAAAACAAAAAAAAACTTTGCCAGCTGTGGTGGCATACCCCTGTAATCCCAGCCCTCGGGAGGCTGAGGCAGGAAACTCTCCTTGAGTTCAAGGCTAGCCTGGGCTACATAGTGAGTTCAAGTCCTGCCTGAACTACATAGTAAAATCCTGTCTCAAAACAAAAAACAACAACAAAAAAAACTTTATAAGATCACCCATGCAACAGAAAAGCTATGTAACTGGGGATGGATGTGTAGTTCAAATCCAACCATTGCCACAGAAATGTAGCTCTTTACAAAAACTCTGCTGTTTGTGAAACCATAATGAGCAATTAGGGTTAAGTAGTGCTTGCCACTGAAGAAACTTTGAACCTGAGGTGTGGTGTCACACGTGGGCGGCTTCTGATGCACAGCTTCCTTTTCATTTCTTTCTTCCATACACAGAGGTTGTGTGTGATTTGCTGGGAGCTTGGAGGTGGTTACTTTAGATTGTGTGACCTCAGGAGTGAGCCAGAGTGTGGTAGACAGAGGTGACATTGGAGTTAGCTTCCTTCTTGTTAAGTCTTTTACATTTTTGTCTTCTTTTTTTTGGCTTTCTTTTTTGGTGCCAGGGATTGCACTTGGGTCCTTGTGCTTGTGAGGCAGGCGGCAGAACCACTGAGCTAAATCCCTGGTCCTTGTTAAGTCTTTTAAAAATTAAAAAAACTCAGTAAGAGTCGAGACTCTGAAAGTAGGCCTTTCTCAGGCGGGTCAAGCAGTTGTACCTTGAGTTGTCCACATTATGTTTTGAGCATCCAGAACCAACTCTAGACAGAACAGAGATCAAACTTTGTCCTTAATGTCTTTTCACATGAATAATTAATGTTTTATTATAAAAGTAGTATTTGGGGGGCCGGGGATTTAGCTCAGTGCTTCTGCTGCCTGCCCCCCGCCCCTCACCCAAAGTAGTATATATCAATTTGGGGGCATTTGGAAAACATGAGGATAATATACTATTTTGCATAATCCCAGTACGTGCAGCTGACTCCTTAACTTTTGTTTAGTATTTAAACTGCTTTTCCTGTACATCATGACTCTTCCTAATTTTATTAAGTATTCTTTTATTTTACTTTTTCTTTGCTGGGGATTGAGCCCAGGGCCTTCCCAATGAGGTATATCCTTTTATATTTTTTACTTCAAGACAGGGTCTTGCTAAATGGTAAATTGCCCAGGCTGGGTTTGAATTTGTAGTTCTCCTGCCTCAGTCTCACAGATTGCTGGGATTACCGATGTATCCCATATACCCAGCCTTTTGTTTTGTTTTGCTTTTGAAACAGGGCCTCACATTCTAGTCCAGGCTGGTCTTGAACTCCTCTTTGAAAATCCCTTGCTACGTTGCCTAGACTGGGCTCAGACTTATTAACTTCCTGCCTCAGCCTCTCAGAGTAGTGGGATTACGGTTCTGTGCTAAACTATATTTTTTTCTCTCTTTTTTTTAAGTCCATGTGTGTCGTACATAATGTTTACATTCCTTGTGTGGAGCTGGTCCATGTACACAAGACATCTTAATCCCTTTTCCCAACTCCCCTCCCTCCCAAACTGGACTTTTATACATTATTAAGGTGTATTGTCCAGTTCCCACATCGCAAAGTTAGTTTCACTCGTGATTAGAAAGTGTGCTTTGTCAGGCAGCCATCATTACAGTCCAGTTCTAGAACATTCCACCACCCCAGTGAGGTGCCCATTCCCACAGCTGGGTGATCCTCATTGCTTCCCAGCCATCAGCTGCTGCCAGTCAGCCCCCTGACTTCTCCTGTTATGGACCCTTCCTGTACATGGTGCCTGGTTCTGTTCATTGCTAAGTAGTATTCCACGGGATGGGTATAGTCAACTTTCTTTAACCCTTTCCTATTGTTGGATTTGGGGTTGTTAAATTTTCTCTGTCCTGGAGGCTGATATTCTTTAAACTTTTAACTATATTTGTGTTGTTTTTCCTTATATTAAATTTCTTCATGGGATATTTCTGGGTGGAAGGATATTTTGGGGGCTTTTTTGATAACAGCTGTCAAACCTCTGTCCAGAAATCAGGTCAGTTTTGACTCCCATCCAGTAACATACAAGAAAGTACTCCTCCCCAAATCCTTGCCAAACATATTTTATTTTAGAAATAAATTTTGATGGGTATGGTGGTACATGCCTGTAATCCCAGTACTTGGAAGGCTGAGACAGGAGGATTGCCACAAGTTCAAGGCCAGGCTGGATTATACAGTGAGCTCAAGGCCAGCCCGAATTACATAGGGAAACTCTGTCTCAAAGCACCAAAAGAAAAGAAAAGAAAAGAAATAAATTTAGGGCTAGCAGTGTAGGCAGTGGCAGAGCCCATGTTTAGCATGAGCAGGGCGCTGGGCTTCATCCTCAGCACCAGAAATACAGGTAAGTGATACAAATTACAGCAGTCTGTTTTTAAATTGTAAGGCAGTTTTTTTTTTTTTTCATCCTTTTCTCAGCTCAACCAGAATGTAAGTTCTTTTCAAAGAAAATTTGTTGGTGAGGTGAAAAGGTGTGAAGAACTCGATCGGATATTGGGTAAGTTTATTTTGCATTTTAATAATATGTACAATTGTTACCTAAGCTAACCTTGTTTATTTTAGAAAAGTCAGAGATTGTAAACTGAAAGAAAAGAAGCTAGTTTTTGTTTGTTTGTTTGTTTTTTTGGTTTCTTGAGACAGGGTCTCACTATGTAGTTGAGACTGACCTGGAACTCACTATGTAGCCCAGGCTGGTCTTGAACTCACAGCGATCTCTTGCCTCAGCCTTTCGAGTGCTGGGATTACAGGTGTGCGTCACCATACCTGGCTACTGTCTCTGTCTTGGTCTCTGTCTCTTTTTTTTTTTTTTTTTTTTTTTTTTTTTTTTTTTTTTTTTTGTGGTACTGGGAATTGAACTCAGGTCTTTGTGCTTGCAAGGCAGGCAATGGAACCACTGAGCCAAGTTCGAGGCCCGAGAAAGCAGTTGTTCAAGTACACTCTCTGCAGATACTTACATGCATTTTGTGTTTTTCTGTTTTTTTTTTTGAGGCAAGTCTCACTATCTATGTAGCCTTGAACTCAGTGGCAATCCTCCAGCCTCAGCCTCCTGAGTGTTGGGGTTACATACCTGGGATTTGTGCACATTGTTTTTCATCCTTTTTTTTTTTTTTTTTTTGGTACCAGGGATTCAACTTGGGTCCTTGTGCTTTCAAGGCGGCCAGCGGCAACACTGGGCTAAATCCCCAGTCCTTTTCATCCTTTTTATTATTCATCTAGAGAGGTAAGGATTTGCACACATAAGAGTCAGCTTATTTTGTCATCAGCTTGTCCTGTCTTTAGTAGCTTTGAGGGCCACTCAGGTTCATGCGCTTCTCTCTGGCTGGATCGAAGGCCGTTTATCTTGGGCAAAAGGAAGGATTCGTTCCAGCCAGCTCTGAGGGGATAGGTGGAAGCCAGTTTGCCTCCGCTATGGCCCTTGGGGCAGAGGCACCTTCAGGGAATCCTCTTTCTAGTGGGAAGGAACCTGGGCTGCAGCCTCCTGGACGGCACCTGTGTATCCTGTCACTCCTGTGTCACCTCATCTGGTGAGGAGAGGAGAGGAGAGTCTGTTGGCCGTGTGCCCTGCAGGAGAAAGTTTGGAGAAGCCGCTTATCTCAAAAAGAAAAAAACAAATCGAGCTTCTGAAGCTCCATTTTGCTGGGCCTGTCGCAGTGCATCAGTGTCACCAGGCCAGGCTCCAGGAAGCCCCCTGGAGCTTGCTCTCTGCACTGCACCAGGCTGGGTGGCACAAGGGAGGCCCGACTGGGAGGGGATGGGCAGCCCTTAGCAGAGTTGCTGCTGGCGGGCTGGGCCCTGCTTGGCCCCCGCTCTGTTCTGGCATCTCCTGGTGGCCTTAGAGTCCTTAAGTGGCTGAGAAGGTGATGTGGTTGTGGGATGGCTGCTTCTGCTTGGGGCCAGTCTGTTTTCCTGTCTCTGCTGGAATCCCGGTGACCACAGGCAGGGACAGGGACAGGGACAGGAGAGTTTGCTTTTCGGGGCGGGGATGAACAGAAAGCCTGAGGGTGGGCAGAGAACGAGGCTATGGAGTGATCTCTGAGCCGGCGTTACTGTAGATGCTACTACTTTTTGGGGTTGGTGGTACCGGGGATCAAACTTGGGTTTGATTTAGCTCGGTGGTGCCCCCGAGCTAAATCCCCTGCCCTAGATGTTATCTTTTAATTGGGATTTTAAAGATGAATATAAAAGTGGCGCCACTGTGCTGGCTCGTGGTGGGTGTGGGGCACTGGGCAGTGGGCTGGGGTGCAGGATTTAACATAGGGCACAGGCAGGGGCACCAAACACATCTAAGGCTTCCTGTAGTGTAAACTTGTTTCAGACTTAGACAAGGGGCTCATGTGAATTTAGAAGTAAATTGAGTTAAGTGATTTTCATTTATTTCTGAAAACCTCTTAAACCCAGTGCCTTTTGGGAGTGGGGAGGGTTCAGACACGGCCCAACCTGGCCTCGAACTCACGGCAGTTCTTCTGCTTCAGCCTCCCAAGCACTAGAATTACAGGTGTGCAGCACCACGCCTGGCAAACCCAGTGCTTCTTTTGCTACCGAGTTGGTAATACATAGCTGCCTTCTTTCATCCCTCTCTCCTTCCAGCATTCCTCTCTTTCTTTTCCAAAATAGTGATCAGTAAGGGCTCTACCAGGTATTGTGACTTCTAGGCTCAAGAGAAGGACTTTTTTTTTGGAGTGAGGGGATTGAACCCAAGGCCTTTGCACTGAACTACATCTCCAGCCCCTTTTAAAATGTATTATTTTTATTATTATTACTGCTGTCCCACTTCCTCAGTCTCATTTATCCAGCTTCCGTTTACTCGGTAGCTACCAGGCTGCAGCCCTCTTTTCCCATCCAGCCCAAAATGTTAATTCCAGTTTAATCAGAAGCAAAACAGCCGAGTTGGTGGTGCATGCCTGCTATTCCAGTAGTCTGGGAGGCTGAGGCAGGAAGATCACAAGTTTGAGCCCATCAGAGATAATTTAGCATCTTAGCAAGACCCTGTCTGAATGAAAAACCAGGGCCGGGGATTTGGTTCAGTGGTTCCACCGCCTGCCTCGCAAGCACAAGGACCCGAGTTCCATCCCCGGTACCAAAAAAAAAAGAATAAAAAAACCAAATGGGAATCTTGTTGTCCTGGCCACTGTCATCGTGAGTGATTGTCACTGTGTGGCTGGCGGATCATCCACACACACCCTAACCTTAGGGTCTCACTGAGTCACTTAAGTTGTCCAGGCTGGGCTGGAACTTGCCGTCTTCCTGCCTCAGCCTCCCAAGTGCTGGGATCTCAGGCGTGCCCTACCACAAGACTCCTGATGTCATGGAAAACATAAACTTGTAGTTCCAGGAGCCCCGTTTCTCATTAGATGGTGAAGCTGCATGAGCGGCTCCGTGCAGTGCCGGATGGTTTTAGGGCAGTTTTGCCCCCCGAGGAGAGGGTCTCCTGGATGCCAGCTCTGCCTCAGGACCGCAGAGAAGCCATGTGGCTGGCTCTTGGGGACAGTTACAGGTCGTTGCTTGGATTATTTCCACATTTGCAAGTGTCCCCAGTGTTCCTCCCCAGTCTATGGGGCAGAGTCTCCAAAGTCCCTGAACCCCAGTCTAGGAACAAAAAGAACGGGAGGACTGGAGCACGTGTTTATCCAGAGTGTTGTCTATTTGGCCATCCCGGGCCGTCTCTCTGGGTAGCTTTGCAGATCTTAGGGATGAAGTTGCAAGAAGCGGCCCATAGTTGGGACAAAAAGAGTTTTGTGTATTCAAATGTGGGGATTTAGAATGTTGTGACTGAAATGCACTGCGAGGGTTTTTTTGAGTCAGGGTCTTGCTTTGTAGTTCAGGCTGGAGCCTGGGCTGGCCTTGAAATTGCGACGATCCTCCTGCCTCAGCCTCCTGTGCGCTACCATGGCCTTGGTAGGTTTTTGTATCTCATTTGCTTCCCTCTTATTTTCACAGTTTATCTGGTGCAGGAAATCACTAGAGCGGATATTCCCCTGCCTGAGGGAGAGGCCAGTCCTCCTGCACCGCCTCTGAAGCAGGTTCTAGAAATGCAGGTAACGACCCTGAGGATGCTGGTGGTTTTGTTATTGTTTTGTTTTGGGGGAGTGTTTGGAGATTGAACCTAGGTTCTTTATACTGAGCTACACCTCCAGCCCTTAAAATGTTTTATTTCTTGCTAAGTTGCTAAATTGGCTAGGCTGGGCTGGAGCCTGTCGTCTTCTTGCCCAGCCTCTGAGAGCTGGGATGGCAGACTCGCGCCATCAAGCCTGGCCCACTCTCTTTGAGGATGTGAGCTGGGGCTCCCTTGCAGGTGCTGGCATCCAGAGGCCCACGGGAAGTTGGCCGTGACACCTGCCGTGTGACGTTTGACAGCGTGCATTCTGGGATCCTCCATGGCCTGGGCAGTCACGTCCTTCCCAGACACACCCCCCTCCCCCGCCGCTGCTGCCCTGTGAGACCCATGCTGGGCTCGCATATTAGCGTCTCTGAGACCATCCTGTGAGGGCCCTTCTGATCCTCTTCTGCTTTATTTCTCTGAGAAATGGGCAATTCCCTGTCATTCTCTACTTATTTTTAAATTTTTAAATTTTTGGGATTCTTTTGAGATAGGGTCTTGCTACTTAGCCCAGGCTGCCGTTCAACTCATGGTGATCCTCCTGCCTCAGCCTCCCGAGTGCTGGGATGACAGGTGTGCGCCACCTGCCTGGCCCTCGTTGCTCATTTTAAGCTGTGGGTGTGGTGTAGCTGGGGCCCCTCCCTGGCAGCTGCTGTGCTTGCCCGTCTGGGAGGAAGTCACTTCCGGTGTGGCCTGTGTGTGGACTCAGGAAGTCAGCCCAGCGCGGCCCGTCAGGAGCAAATAGCAACTGTTCTTTGTACTTTTATAAGGCGGGCAGCAGGAACGAGGGCGAGGGCGTGTGTTGTGTTGGATGGTTTGTTTGAATAGAGATGATCGCTGGTTCAATGTTGCACTCTATAGATGCTTTGTGTCTTTTGCTTTAATGCTGAAGTACTGGTCAGATTTGTTCTTAGTGATTTTAATATCTGCTTAATTCTTTCAATTGCAAATGCACAGAAACTCTTAAACTCTAGGGAAATGTAAGTTTGGAAAAGCTGGTGTAAGTTTTTTCTGTGTTGGAGATCCGAGGACAGAGACTTGGCACAGGGCAGAGGTGGCGAACCTGTGGTACGAGAGCCGCAGCAGGCTGCTTGAAGCATTGAGATCGCAGAGGTTTGCCATCGCAGCAGGGGGAGTGGGCAGGCATATGGAGGAAAGGGAAGAGGACACAGACCCAGGAGGGGCCTTGAGTTACTGCCGCTCTCGGGAGTTTCACACCTTGTCGTGTGGATGCTGTAGGGGTTACTATGGGCCTTTCAAACTGCGACGTGTTTGCACAAACTTACCTCAGTACTGGCCTTTTAAAAATGCTCCTGACGGGCTGGGGATTTAGTTCAGTGGTGCTGCTGCCTGCCTCGCAAGTACAAGGTCCTGAGTTCCATCCCTGGTACCAAAAAGAAAAATTGTCACTGGCTTTGGTATCCCATCCAAGATTAGTAGCCATGGGGTGTGGTGACACATTCCTGTCGTCCCTGTGATTTTCTTTCCCCTTTTTTTTTGCAGTGCTGGGGATTGAACCTAAGGCCTTTTCACTGAGCTACATCCCTGGCCCCTGCCTCCCTATGTTTCTTTTTATTTTTGTATTTCAGACAGGATCTCATTAAATGGCCCAAGCTAGACTTGACCTTGCGAGCCTCCTGCCTCAGCCTCCCAGAGCGCTGGGGTGATGGGCATGGGCGGCCACCCCCAGTCTAGTCCATGCTGTTATGTGGACTGCTGTCTTATTGTAGGAGCAGCTGCAGAAGTTGGAGGTGGAGCTTCGAGAAGTCACCAAGAACAAGGAGAAACTGAGGAAGAACCTGCTGGAGCTGATTGAGTACACCCATGTGCTGAGGGTGACGAGAAGCTTTGTGAAGCGCAGCACTGAGGTCTGCAGTGGTTCTGGGCTGGGGCGGGCACTGCTCTTACAGAAACCTCCTCCTCAAAGGCTGGGTTTTGTCACCAGTTCATGTAGATGCGATGTTTCGAAATGAGAAGTTCCGAGTCAAGCTGCCTTTTTCATTGCGATCATGTGACACTGTGAAGAGCTTGGCCCAACTTGCCCTGCGATGGTTGTTTGACCCATAACCATACTTATTTCTTTTTTTTTTTTTTTTTTTTTTCGGGGTTGGAC
>NW_022900924.1:19186335-19207509 GCF_012274545.1 Fukomys damarensis
TTTTTTTTTTTTTTTTTTGGTACCAGGGATTGAACTCGGGTCCTTGCACTTGCAAGGCAGGCCACCAAACCGCTGAGCTAAATCCCCGGCCCAACAATACTTATTTCTAAGATGCTTTATGGACTGGGGATTTAGCTCAGTGGTTCCATCGCCTGCCTCACAAGCACAAGGTCCCAAGTTCGATCCCCAGTACAAAACAAACAAACAAACAAACAAATGTTTAAGATGCTTTAACTTGCAGTTGAAAAAAATCTTTTTGTGATCCTGAGAAAAAATGGAATAGAAGTTGAACCCTAAAGTTAAGTTTACCTGAATTGTTAAGCGTAAGAAAGTTAAAAAAAAAAAAATCTCTAAATTATGAAGATAAAGAAATGTGGTGTAATATGGGCCACCGATCCTTTATGGGAACTGCTGGGAAGCATTAGGTTTTGAAGTCTCTTGGATTTGGGACTATTTGGGTAAACTACGGATTAAGAATCCCAATTTTCGGGGGTTTTGGGTTTTGCAGTCTTGGATTATGGGTGCCCGGCCTACCCGGTACAGGAGGAGGAGCCTGTCCCTCAGCCCGCGATGACTTGGTTCCTTTGGGAGCCCAGTTGGGTTCTCTCCTGCATGAAGCTGTGACTGTGTAGAGGCCCACACAGCTGGCAGACAGGATGGGGAACTTCGTATTGGGCTGAGTTACACATTTACACTATCTTGTGGCCCTTGCACCTGGATCTGAGTAGTTCATTGTGATGCTTTAAACTTGCGTGCATGGGCTGGAGATTTAGCTCAGTGGCGTCGCTGCCTGCCTTGCAAGCGCAAGGTCCTGAGTTCAATTCGCGGTACCAAATAAAAAGTAAACTTGCGTGCGAAGAGGACATGAGAAATTGTCAGTTGGAATGACAAGCTTGGTTTCCTTTCTCTTTCTAGTTTGAACCCACTTACGAGGAGTTCCCTTCCCTGGAGAGCGAGTGCTTGCTGGACTGCAGCTGCATGTATAGGCTGGGCGCGAAGCTGGGGTAGGTGACGGGGAGGCACTGGTGGGCTGCGTGTGAGGTTTGTTTGCGCAGATGCTGTCCTGGCCGAGCGCCCGACAGGCTTGCTCTTGGTGCCCGAGTTGGAAAGAAGCGGCATTGCTGTCACTGCGTTGCTCCAGAGTCAGCAGAGCTGGGCCCTGCAGCTCCAGGCCCCAATCACTAGACACGGCCACCCTGGGCTGGTTCATCTTTAAGTCGTGCTTGCAGGACTCTGTCTGCCAACTTGGACTGGTTGTAGCTTATCTGCCTGTGTGATTTGTGATTTTGTTTAATGAACTCCTTTCCTCAGTCAGATCCTCCCTGAAGGCGTCCTGGAGCGCATGCTGAGGGTCCCCTGGAGAGCACTGGTGTTCGCAATCCCCAGATACCTGGGGTGCTGCCCACCTGGAGTCAGTCACGTGGTTTTCTGTTTCTAGTTGGGTCTGGTTTTCGAGACCAGAAGCATTGGTCATGTGAAATTCAGCCACACGCCTGACTGGTTCTGATCTGTGTTTGTCAGTTTTCAGGGAAGGCTTCTCCCTCCATCTTGAACAAGGACTAAAACAGAGTTGACTTTAGGGGGATTCGGTTCTGTCCCCTCCCTTACCTGGGCCCAGTGCCCGTCACTGTCCCCAGGAGACATTAACTTGAGGCTTTAATTACTGGGTCAGTGGCAGCTCCCTTTTTATTTATTTTTCCAGCTCTGGGGATTGAACTTAGGTTCTCTCACTGAGCTACATCTCCAGCCCACTTTATTTCTAAATTAAATTTATTTTTTATTCAATTTAAACATTAAAAATTTTATTTACCTTTTGTGGGGGGAGGGGTTTGTTTTTTTGAGACAGGGTCTTGCTATATAGTTCAGGCTGGCCTCGAACTTGCAGTGATCCTCCTGCCTCAGCCTCCCAAGTGTTGGGATTATAGGTGTGCTACCATAGCTGGCTTTTTTTTAAATTTTGGGGGGTGGCTACCAGGGATTGAACTTGGGACCTTGTGCTTGTGAGGCAGGCAGTGGAACCACTGAGTTAAACCCCTGGGACATTTTTAATTTTTTGAGACAAGGTCTTGCTAGGTTGCCCAGGCTAGTCCCAGCCATGTAATCCTCTTGCCTCAGCCTCCAAAGTAGTTGGCATGACAGGCATGTAGCCCTGCACCAGGCCTTGGTTACACATTTAAAAGGATGTTTCACAAACACTTTATCTGGCATTTGAGCTGCTTTGCAGATGGGGCCTTTAGCCTGTCTTCACCATTTTGCTGGAAGTGGAAGCTTCGCATTCTCCCCCGCAGTTTGGTGAAATCCACCGCCTCAGCTGAAGGTAGCTTGTCTCCGTGCCTCCCAGGTTTGTGTCCGGCCTAATTCAGCAAGGAAAGGTGGAAGCGTTTGAGAAAATGCTGTGGCGGGTCTGCAGGGGGTACACCATCGTGAGCTACGCAGAGCTGGATGAGAGTCTGGAGGACCCTGAAACTGTGAGTGCCCAGCCTTGTCCCGGAAACGCTCCTGGGTTTCAGTTCCTGTCCCCGAGTCCCCAGATGCAGTGTGCTGGCCTCTCCGTCTGAGCTGAGCTCTGTGTTTTCCTTATTTATTTATTTTTCTGGTACTGGGGATTGATTGAACCCAAGGCCTTTGCACTGAGCTCCATTCCTGGCCCTTTTAACATTTTTTATTTTGAGACAGGGTCACACAAAGTTGTTTAGTTGCCCAAGCTGGGCTTGAACTTGTGATCTTCCTGCCTCAGCCTCCCAGAGCTCTGGCTGGTAGCCATGCACATGCACCTGAGTTAGCCCTGTTCTTTTCGCATTGCTCACCACCTGGCACACACGCCTTTCCTTTGCCTGTTCTCTCCCTGTCCATCTGAGCAGAGTCCCTGGCCCTCCCGGGCAGAGGTTCTGTCCCCTGTGCTTCTGGCACCTGGCAAGGAGGTGAGGAATTACCTCACCTGTTCGCAGGTGTGGCACTGAGCGCCAGCCTTGGGCTGCCCAGGCGAGCGGTGTGCAGCCCCTGTTCTGCTTTCACAGAGCTCTGTGTTGGTGAATATGGGTGACTGCGCTTGGCTGTCATTACTCACAGAGTTATGCTGTGAGCTGGGCGTGGAGGTCCCCACTGCTGATCCTAGCCCTCAGGAGGCTGAGGCAGGAGGATTGGGAATTCAAGGCCATCCTGGGTTGAATAGTGGGATCCTGGTTCAGAAAATGAAACAGATTCCCCTTGAGCTCTAAGTTAGCAAATACAGAAGCCCTGAACCTCACCGTCGGCTGCTCGGGATGTAAGCGGGAGGCGGAGGCCCCTGTGCCGACCTGTCTTGCAGTCTGCAGAGGACTGGTGCCATGAGAGTGTTGCTTTGGGCTTGTGTAGCGAGCAGGTGACGTGCAGCTGGTGAGAGTCCACTGCTTAGTGAATAACTGAGGGTTTGAGCTGCTGAGTCAAGACCTGGGTGTGCCGGGGCTCACCTGTGGTCCCAGCACCTGGAAGGCTGAGGCAGGAGGATCCCTATGAGTTTGATGCCAGCCTGAGCTATGTAGTGAGACCCTGAGTCAACCCCTTCCCCCCAAAAAAGAGGAGAAAAAAGTTAGGCACATAGAGCTGATGGCTGTCTTTGTTCCCAGCAGGGAGGAGCCATAAAATGGCATGCATTCCTGATATCCTTCTGGGGAGAGCAGATTGGCCAGAAGGTTAAGAAGATCTGTGACTGGTGAAGCCCCACTTGTCTGCTGATCTCTGTGTAGAGCCCCCGCCTCCTGCATTTCCCTCTGCATTTCCCAGAGAAGCGCCGCGGGCCTACGGCCTGCCACTTTCCGTACTGTGGTTTATTTCTTTTGCTTTTCTGAGGCAGGTCTCACCGTGTAGCCCAGGCTGGCCTCAAACTCATGGCTACCCTCCTGCCTCAGCCTCCCAAGTGCCTGGGAGTATAGGTGTGGGCCCCCTTGCCCTGCTTCCATTTTATGGTTTCTTTGCCTCAAGGCCAAATTCTTAAATGCTGAATTTGTCATCCTTGACGAGGACATTACTTAAAATATTTAAAAGTGGCAGTGGGGCGTGCTGACACACACTGCCATCGCGGCATGAGGATCACAAGTTTGAGCCCAGTCTGGGCAATTTATTGACTTGTGGGACCTTGTGTCAAATTAAAAAAAAAAAAAAGAAAAGTGAAGACTTGTGAATAGTATTCCCAGGTTTGACTTTTCCCTGGACTCAGGGCTTTGTGTCATTCGAGGATGGGCTCAGATTTCCTGTGAGCTGTGGTGGCTCTCAGCAGCACGTGTGGCCTGGCTGTCACCACCTGACACTGCCTCGCTGGGTGCCCTGTGCCTCCCAGGAGGGGAGGTAGGACGCGGGGAGCGCGCAGATGCGAGGTGTCGGTAGTGCACTGAGAAGGCTGCAGCTGGCCATGAGCTTCCGGGAGTCATGCAGGCAGCGGTGGAGGTTTGGGTCCCGGGAGAGGGTGCGACGCTTCGCACCTGCATTGCTGTGTGGCTGCTCTGCCCGGTGGAAGGAGGTGGGCCTGGCCGCCAGTCGATTCTGCTGCTTGTGTTGGAGCCGCTCTTCTAGTCCCCGGGCTCAGCTGCGTCTCTGTCCCCCAGTTACCACTGCCATGTGTACCCCTACCCCAGCACGGCTGAGGAGCGCAAGGAGATCCAGGAAGGGCTCAACACGCGGATCCAGGACCTGTACACTGTGAGCGTCGCGCCCGGTTGTCCCACCTGCTGGGGACCCAGGGAGCTGTGGGCGTCACTTCCCCTGCACCGTGGACACCTCATCCTTCTGCTGCCCCCGAGGCTCGTGGTGGTGGGCGGTGGCTTTGGGGTCTCGGCAGGAGGGCTGTGGTGGGAAGCAGGCCTACAGGGTGACGAGCCTGGGCCTTGTGTGACCACAGCCGCCTCCCGCCAGGTGCTGCACAAGACCGAGGACTACCTGAGGCAGGTGCTGTGCAAGGCCGCCGAGTCTGTGTGCAGCCGTGCCGTGCAGGTGAGGAAGACGAAGGCCATTTACCACACGCTGAACATGTGCAGCTTCGATGTCACCAACAAGTGCCTCATCGCCGAGGTCTGGTGCCCCGAGGCTGACCTGCAGGCTCTGCGCCAGGCGCTGGAAGAGGGCTCGGTGAGGCCCGGGGCTCTGGGGCGGGATCTGAGCGGCTATGGAGAAGGTGCCAGGCAGGGCCAGGAGCGCTGGCCCCCGGAGGCCCTGTGTGGGTTTCTTTTTAATGGCCGTGGGGGTGAACCCCGGCCTTGCACTGAGCTCCACCCCTTTGATGCTTTGTTCTGAGACAGGATCTTGCTAAATTGTCCAATTGCCCAGACAGCACTTGAATTTGCAGCCTGCAGAGCGCTGGGATCACAGTTGCTCTTTTAGTGTTAGAGCCGGGAGGTGGCTTGTGCGGCTCCTCCCCTGGAAGCTAGCGTTGTCATAGCCGTTTTATCTTGGAGTTCTGTACCCGCAGATAAACACATATGAACAGATGCTCTTTCTCTTTCCCCGTCTCTGCACAGAAAGGTAAAAGGTGCTGTGCCCTTCACACTGCTCTTTCCACTTTGTGTGAGCTCCACTTTCCCTAAGAACCAGCATTCTGCTGTGCGCCTGTGCCAGGCTCTTGTAGCCAGCTCCCTTGGACAGTTAGGTGGTTTCTGGTTTGGAAATGCCAGGCCGTGATGTCCCCTGACCTTGCTGCGCCACCCACGGGCCCTCTCCGCATAGGCCAAGGCCTGGCAGGACCTGTGGGCCCTTTGGGTGACACCGCCGGCTCGAGCCTTCCTCCTTTTGTGCACCACCCGTCTCCTTTGCCCATTTCCTGTTGGGTTGCTGGTCTCTTTCTTAGTAATTTCTGTCGCCTCCCGTCTCCCGTCCAAGTACTAACCCGGCTCGACCCTGTGTAGCTTCTGAGAGACAAGATCGGGCGCAGTCGGGTGGTCCTTTCCACTCAGTACGCGCTGCAGGAATGCGTTCATGAGGCCTGGCTGTCCTGGCCAGTTTGCCTCGGCACTTCGGTTCCTTCTCGCTGCTTTCTGGTTGTCTCCAGCTTCCTCTTCCCTGATGGCCTCTAAGAGAGAAAGTCCTGTTTCTGGTTTGCAGTGGTGACTGCAGGCCCACACCGTCCCGTGTGCTTGCTGTCCCAGCCTGTCCCATGGGAGACCTGTGGGACAACACAGCCCCCGAAGCCGCCCACCCAAGCCCTTGTCCTCCCGGGCCCCTCCTGCTGTCCTCCAAATGGCGACAGGGACACACGTCACCATCGCCACACAGCTCACCGGAGCTCTGTGTCCAGGGCTTGTTGGACGCTGGCCCGGAACTGTTCCTCGGACAGCCGTGTTTTTCTTTTCTGTGTGAAAGAGAGAGAGCGGTGCCACAATCCCCTCCTTCATGAACACGATCCCCACGAAGGAGACGCCACCCACACTCATCCGCACCAACAAGTTCACCGAGGGCTTCCAGAACATCGTGGACGCCTATGGCGTGGGCAGCTACCGCGAGGTGAACCCAGGTGCGGTACCGCGCGTGCCAGTCCCTTCGCTCGTGTCCGTCTAGTTGTGTCCCAGCCCCATGCGGAGAACCAGGGAGACCAGGATTGGAGCCGGGTGTGGGGCTGTGGGGCGCGGCCGCTCAGGCGCGTGGTCTCTGCCTCTTCTCTGCAGCTCTCTTCACCATCATCACCTTCCCGTTTCTGTTCGCTGTGATGTTTGGAGACTTCGGCCACGGCTTCGTGATGTTCCTGTTTGCCCTCCTGTTGGTGCTGAATGAGGATCATCCCAGGCTGGCCCAGTCCCAGGAGGTGACGCGTGTGCAGGGGCGAGCTTGGATGTGAGCAGGGCCACCTGAAGAGCAGTGCCCCTGCCAGCTCTGGGTGCTGGGGACGTCTGTCCTGCTAGGCAGTTTTCTTCTTTTTCCTTTTTGAGACACTGTCTCGCTGTGTAGCCCCAGCTGACCTTGAACTCTTAGCGATCCTCCTGCCTCGGCCTCTTGAGTTCTGGGATCGCTCCCGAGAGGTGGGGTGGAGGCCCACGTGAGTGCACGCTGAGCCGGTGCTCGCCCTCCACAGATCATGAGGATGTTCTTCAACGGCCGCTACATCCTCCTGCTCATGGGCTTGTTCTCGGTCTACACTGGCCTCGTGTACAACGACTGCTTCTCCAAGTCAGTGAACCTCTTCGGCTCGGGCTGGAACGTGTCTGCCATGTACAGCACCAGCCATGCCGTGGAGGAGCGCGGCAAGATGGCTCTCTGGAAGTGAGGCCTGGTCGGGGCCGGGGCCGGGGCCGGGTGAGTGCCTTGCCTTCTCCGTCCTGTGCCCGGTGACCACCCGCCTCTGCCTTCTGTTACAGTGACAGCGTCGTGAGGCACAGCCGGGTTCTCCAGCTGGATCCAAGTGTCCCCGGCGTGTTCCGAGGCCCTTACCCTTTTGGGATTGACCCGGTGAGTGTGCCCGTGGTGTGCGCTGCCGTCAGTCCCGTGACAGGCGTCACTGCACTTTCTAGGCTGCGAGGCTCAGTTCAGTGTCAGGAGGGAGGAGGCAGGTGTTCTGGCACCAGGACCTGTGCGTGTGCACATGTGTGTGTGCGTGTGTCCCGACTGTGTGCCCTGGGCGTGTCTCCCCAGTCCAGTCCACGTGTCGATGGCACTGGGACTGAAAACCATCTGCTGGGGGAGCTGGGGCGGGCACGGAGGCCTCAGGAAGCCTGGGCCCTTCTTGATGTCTCGGGTCCTGTCCTGGAGCCACAGGTGTCGCCGTCCCTTGGGGCACTGAGTGCTGAGGAGCTGCCGGGAGGGCGCTGCGGGTCCCCACGGTGCTGCTGCCTGGGAGGCTGTGGGAGTCGGGGTGTTCGCAGGTGGGGTCCCCGGGAATGCTCGTGCTGGGATCAGACCCTGGCCTGTGTGCGAGGCAGGTGCTGTGCCCCAGAGCCACCCCAGCCCGGCTTCGCTGGTTTGTTTTCTGTGGTTCCAAGGATTGAACTCAGCACCTTGTGTTTGCCAGTTGGACCCAGGACCTAACACACACCAGGCAGGCCCTCTGCCCCAGAGCTCGAGCTCGAGCTCCAGCCCTTCCTTCGCTCCCTCCCTTCCTTCTTTCTCTCTCTCTTTCCTTCTGAGACAGAGCTGCCAGGCTGGCCTCCCACTCTCCATCCTCCCGAATAGCAGGGGTTGTAGGTGCCCCATCCTGCAGTCAGAGCAGACCTCAGCAACAGTCTCCGGGCTTCTCTGGTGACGCAGATGTCGTGCTGCCCGCAGTGAGGGCCGGGTGGGAGCGCCCCGTGGAGAGCGGTCCGGCGTCCACAGTCTCGCAGTTTGCCCCGCCCCGTTCTCACCACGAGCAGAGTCTGTGAGATTCAGTGTCGCATTTTCAGCCTTCACATGGTGGGCACTTGAAAGACTTGCGCAGCAGTGTCCTTAGAGAGCACTTTGCAGCCAGATGCACTGCTGATCAGTAAGGAAGGACACATTTCTCATTAAAGGAGCCAAGGAAGAGAGCTAGAGTGAGGTGTGCAGGGCAGAAGGGGAAATGTCCCGGATGGCGCTGTCTTGCTTTCCCGTTAACACCATGCCATCGCTGCAGTTCCCAGTGTGCACAAGTGAGCAGTTGTGGAAGGCCTGTCCACACCCACCCAGGAGACCCTCCTGCCTCAGCTGTAGCATACAGGCAGACTACAGATGCCTCTCAGGGCTACAGTGCCGGGGGCACCTGGCTTTCTGTCTTCCCTGCTGTCTTTTCCTCCCCAGCCATGCTGATGCGACTGACTGATCTAAGTCAACAAGGCTCACGCGGCCCCATTTCTTTCCTCTAGTTCCCAGCCCTAAATACGTCTTCTAAAAATCTTACTTTGATTTAAAAAGAACCATTATTTTCAAAATGGTGGATGGTGGTGTTCACTTATGATCCCAGCACTCTGGGAGGCTGAGGCAGGAGGATCACAAGTTGGAGCCCAGCCTGGGGAATTCAGCAAAGTAGTAAGACCCTGTCCAAAAATAAAAAGGGCAGGGGACGCAGCTCAGTGAAAAGGCTATGGTTACCAGCTGTACAGACTGTGTTTGGCGTCAATGAACGGCATGTGATGCGATGGGAGTTACTGGAGAGCTGGGTAGGGAGGCCAGGGAGGCCCTTCTCACCCAGCCCAGGGTGGTGTGAGAGGAAGGGTGCGGGACGGAGAGGGACAGGTGGGCCCGCGGGCTCCCGACCAGCAGCGCCTTTTCTGTTAAGCCCTGCTTCTGCTAAGCGGGGCGCCCGGCTCGCAGGTGGGGTGGGGGCGGTGTGGTGTCCCGAGACTCAGCGTGGCCTCTGTGCGGATGGCAGCTCTCATCAGCGTCGCCTGTTGACGGACGTTAAAATACTTCACTTTTCTTTTGTTTGGTCTTAGATTTGGAACCTGGCCACAAATCGCCTCACCTTCCTGAATTCTTTCAAAATGAAAATGTCTGTGATCTTAGGAATTATTCACATGACATTTGGTGTCATTCTGGGAATATTTAACCACTTGTAAGTACAGTGTTTCAAAGCCGCGTGTGTGTACCAAGCTCGGCTCATCTCTGCTTGGACTCCTGGTGGGCGGCGTGTGTGCTTCGCCTGCTTCTGTTTGGGTTCCTGAGCTCCCATTCAGATCGTTCGTTCCACATGGATTCTTGAGCACCTCCTCTTGCCTTCGTGTAGTTTATGTGCCAGCAGGGAGATGTGCTCCATGGAAAGCCAGTTATTTCCAGAAATGAATTTTGTCAAACTTCAGTTTTATGATTAGAAAATTTGTGCCGGGTACAGTGGGGCACACCTGTAATTCCCAGCCCCTGGGAAGCTGAGGCAGAAGGATCACTGCAAGTTCAAGGCCAGCCTGGACTACATAGCGAGATCCTGTCTCAAGCAACTGAAGAAGCCAAAAAAAATAGAGAGTTTTTCACTGTGTTGATGAGAGTTAACATATTAGAATTTGGACCTTGAACCCTTTTTTTTCTAACCAGACCAATCCATTCTTATCTCTTAACCATAGTTTATAGAATTAACGTAGCTTAAAGTCTTAGCATAATTGGAATCTTGAAAAACTTACATGATGTAAGATAGTATTTCTTGAAGCCAGATTTACCAGTGACTTGTGGCACCCAATAAAGGCACCAAGAAATTGGCCGGGCGTGGTGGCGCACGCCTGTAATCCAAGCACCTGGGAGGCTGAAGCAGGAGAGTCTGAGGCCAGCCTGGGCTCCACAGTGAGTTCAAGGCCAGCCTGAACCACATAGCGAGACCCTGCCTCAAAAAAATTGAAAATCGAGAGACACCAAGGAAGTTGGGTAGGTTTGGCCGTGCAGAGCTTAGTCATTTGTGCTGTCCTCGTCTCTCCCTTATGGACCAGCCTGGAGTGCTCACACAGCTCTGGTCTCAGGATTCGGTGGCTATGCCTCCTCGGCCAACGGCCCTGCTCTGTCCCCAGGCACTTCCGGAAGAAGTTCAACATCTGCCTGGTGTCCGTGCCCGAGCTCCTGTTCATGCTGTGCATCTTCGGGCACCTCATCTTCATGATCGTCTACAAGTGGCTGGCATACTCGGCCGCCAGCTCCAGGGAGGCGCCCAGCATCCTCATCGACTTCATCAACATGTTTCTCTTCCCGGCCAGCGAGGCCAGCGGCCTCTACCCAGGCCAGGTGGGCCGCTTCCTTCCCTCTGCGCTGCCCTGCTGCCTCGCCCACGGCTGTGGGGTTGGGTGGCTCTGGGCTCCTGCCCTGTCTGACGCTTTGTGCTCACTGTGCCCCCTGCCGGGGCTCCAGGGCCGCGCCGGCTTGGCCCTGCTGCACCTTTGCTCTCTGCCTGTGCGCGAGCCAGTGTGTTACCGCGCACCTTCCCTTGGCTGCCAGACTCGCAGCCCAGCCCACGGACAGTGGGCCTTGTTCACAAGCAGGGTTATAATTCTTGGCTACCTTCCTTTTTTCTTTTGGTGCTATAGATTGAACCTCGGGGCTACGACATCCCTTGGCCCTTTTGTTTGATTTTGAGACCAGGTTTCACTAAATTTGCCCTGCCTGGGCTTGAACTTGTGAGCCTCCTGCCTCAGCCTCCCGAGGGGCTGGGATTTCAGGTGTGCACCAACATTCCTGGTTTATAATTATTTTTGAACTTTTTGGGTTTCTGCTTTTATTTTTTTTTTTTCTTGTTCATGACTTCACAAAATCATCATTTCATTGGAAATTTAGAAGGACACAGGTCCAGGTGAATATAAGTGCAGTGGGGCTGGGGCACTGCAGTCAGGAGGATCTGAGCAGAGGCTGCTTTTACCAGGCACCCAGCGCTTCCGGTGACCTCCCTTCTGTCCTTACCGCACCCCATGAGAAGGCTGGTGGCCATTGTTGGGCTGACAGCCTGTGGCCTAGGGAGACCAGTGATGCAGGAGCCAGCGGGGCAGGATTTGAACCCAGGTCTTCCAGACCCCACAGCCCAGGGCTCCAGCCTCTCCTGGCATTTCAGGAGGTATTGGTGGGGCTGGGACAGCACAGACTGTACTCGGGCAGCCTGGCAAAGCTGGGAGCCTGATTTAGCAAAGGCAGCCATAGTGCCAGACAGCATGCTGTGTGTTCACTTTCACCTAAATCCGCACACTCCGCGTGGCTGTGTGGGGGCGGAAGGCGCTAGGATGGAACCTGGGTGCACGCGAAGCCGTGCTTATCGGGGCCTGCACCCTTGCCCCTGCTGGTGCTTTTTGCGGCCCTGGGGATTGAACTCATAGCCTGTGCAGCCCTTCTGATGTTTTCTTTTGAGACAGAGTCTTGCTGAGTCCCTGAGCTGCCCGGGCTGGGGTTGAACTTGTTGTCTTCCTCCCTTCGGTTTCTAGTTCCCATTTACACTGTTTTCAGAAAATCGTTAGCTAGAGTTCAGCTGCGCTTAGAATTTTCCTGATTCTTTTATGGAATCGTTAATGCTAGTGGTAGTTGGAGTGCTGGGTCAGAGCTGGGAAGGAGTGAAAGGTCCACCTGCTGGCACTCCCTGCCCGGCGGCCCTGCGCACCTCTCCTGTGTGGCCCATGCTGATGCTGCTCCGTACCCTCTGGTCTTCTGTGCCCCAGGCGTACATCCAGAGGGTGCTGCTGGCCGTCACCGCACTGTCTGTACCCGTCCTCTTCTTGGGAAAGCCGCTCTTCCTGCTGTGGCTGCACCACGGCCGCGGGTGCTTTGGTGTGAACCAGGTGAGGGACGTGGCCACGTGTTGTGAGTCAGATCTGCTTTTCTGTTTTGTTTTGTTTTGTTTTTGGTACCAGGGATTGAATTTGGGACCTTGGGCTTACGAGGCATGCGGCGGAACTACTAAGCTAAATCTCCGGCCCTGGCTTTGGTCCTTTCAGACAGGGCCTTACTGTGTAGTCCAGGTTGCCTTGGATACTATGTGGCCCAGGCTGTCCTTGACCAGGGGGTGATCCTACTGCCTCAGCCTCCCCATGCTCGGGTAACAGGTATGCGCCACCACGTCCAGCTACAGGTCTGCTTTCAGTTAAGCAAGGACCAGAGTGGAAAGCACCCCCCAGGGTGCTGGTGCAGAGCCAAAGCCTCCCTTAGTCGCCCATCTGGGGACACTTGGGCCAGGGCCCTGGGTCCAGAGGGTGCAGCCCCGACCCCACTCTTGGCAGAGGCCATGAGGAGGACGGCATGCCTTTCAGCGCAGCTTTCCCCAAATTCTCACCTCTTGATTCCTGTGTGTGAAGTGTTTCTTATTTAAATAACGTGATGAGAAACAGGAAATTGTGGGGAATCTAGACAGTAGTGTCCCCGAGTTCTGCTTCTGATTCTGAGCAGGTCTCCTTTGTTGAGTATCCTTTCTTCCTTCCTTCTGAAATTAGTCTGTGCATAAATGTGCATGGACGTGGGGTTTCTCTCTTGGTGCACGCGGCTTGGTGGGATCCTGTCACCTCCCCACCACCCAGCCCTACACATGTTTTTGTTTTTCAGAGCTGACACTCTGTCCTTGTTAAACACTGATGTCCTGGTCCCCTCCTCCCCAGCCTTGGCCCCTCCCATGGTCTGCTTCCAGGAGCTGGGCTACTCTAGGGACCTTTGTTTGTTTTTGTTTTTTGACACAAAGTCTCACTGTGCAGCCCAGGTTGACCTCGAACTCATAGCGATCCTCTTGTCCCAGCCTCCCAAGTGCTGGGACTATAGGTGTCTGCCTCTATGCCTGGCTTTTTTTTAAAGTACTTGAGATTGAATCCAGAGCCCTCTACAGCTGATCCCAGCCTTTTTAATTTAATTTAATTTAATTTGCGACAGGGTCTTGCTAACTTGCCCAGGCTGGCCTCAAATTTGCAGACCTCTTGCCTCGGCCTCAGTAACTGGGATTCTAGGCATCACACATGGCAGAACTGTGTATTTTTCCTTCTGTTTTTGGCTTATTTTACTCAGTGTATTGTCTGAAAGCGTTATCCATGTTCCAGCGTATGTGACAGTTTCCTTTTTAAAGATGTATAATATTCCTTTAGATGGATATGCTGCTGTCTTACTTTCTTATCAGTGAGACACAGTACTCAATACTCACAAGTTAAAGGAGGACAGGGTCATTAGCTCACACTGTGTAGAGGTTTAGTCCATAGCAGGCAGGAAGCAGCCGCCCTCCTTTCCCTTTTACCCCATCCAGGCTACAAGCCTCTTGGATGGTGCCATCCACACTGTGGGTGGGGCCTCCCTCACCAGTAAATCCATTCAGCCACCTCTAGAACTGTGCTGAACCAGTCAGTGGACTAATCCGGCATCACACCCCCATGATCCAGTTGCTCCCAAAGGCCCCACCTGTGAGCACATGAGGCTCTGGGACTCAGACAGGAGTTGTGCCCAGTGCCTCCATTCACTCACGCATTTGTGGACACCTGCATGTCCCACCTTTTGGCCGCTGTGGATGGTGCTGCAGAAATAGCTGTTGGTCTCTCTCCTTTCACTTCTGGGGATGCCCCGGAATGCGGGTGTGGGGCACATGGTCAGGCCACGTGCAGCTTCTGAGGTGCCGCCATGCTTTCTCCAGGGCTGCCCCTCCCGCCAGTACTGCAGGAGGCTTCCATCTCCCACACCCTTGCCAACAGCTGTCCCTCCCTTCTCCTCTCCTTGCCCTGTAATAGCCCCATAAGGGCATAAGGAGCTTTCGCCTTTTAGAGACCTATTTATTCTCAAGGAGCTGAATCACGAAGCTAACCCACTGGGTTTTGTCACCAGCGAAGGGCCCTGACCCCGTGCTCTCTTGCTCGTTAGAGCGGCTATACCCTTGTGAGGAAAGACAGCGAGGAAGAAGTGTCCTTGCTGGGAAACCAGGACATCGAGGAGGGGAGTGCCCAGGTGGAGGACGGATGCAGAGAAGTGACGTGCGAAGAGGTAACCTTTCCACTTGCTGCTGCAGCGAGCTTGGATCAGCGGAATAATCCTGGGAGAAACAGTCTCAGAACACAGCAGGCTTAGCGGGCTTCCTAGCATGCCCGGGGCCACACAGCTGGTGTCGTGACTCGGGTCTGGTTGTCACTGTCTCCTGTCCTTTCCCCTTGCTCTGGGATTGAGTGTCACCATGGCAGTTTATGGTGGAGGTCAGTCGAGTCAAGGGCATTGCTTTTGGAAGACTCCTGGGGCAGCCAGAGCCTTTTCATAGTTGCAGGAACGAAACCCCCAGGTCACGCTGATTTTAAAGGGGAACCTAGTGCTCCTCTGGGACAGAGTAGAGCTGGTTTTGGGACATAGGTTGCGTCTGAGTTGGCCGAGTCTCCAGTCCCAAGGGGCTGTGCTTGAGTTTGCTTTCTGATCCCAAGCTGGTTGGCCACGAAATCGGGACGAGGGTCACAGGCAGCCCTGGGCTCGAGTTCTTCAGTCTTCAGCCAGAGGGAAAGGCATCTTACTGCACACTGCCCTCACGGGGACCCAAGGCAGGGGCCCAATGGGCCTGGCTGGGACACTTGATCATCACTGGCCAGTGACTGTCATCTTAAGGTGGTGAGGGCTGCTGTCACAGCACACCGTGCACTGGATAGATAGCTCAAGCAGTCCAGGTTTGGTTCAGAGCTCTGGAGGCTGGATTCCCCTAGGCCTCTCCTGGTGCATGCAGTCCTAGGGTAGCTGCTTTGCCCCAGGGTCACCAGTGCCGTGGGCCCACCCTCAGCCCCTCTTTAAGGGCCCCTCTCCATATCCAGTCATGACAATGAGGGATAAAGCACAGGTATTTTGGTGGGGACAGAAGTCAATCCAGAGCAGCTCTGAGTGGTCAGGAGAAATAGCGTCCCCGGGACAGGGCGGCATGGTCCCGGGCAGACAACAGAGCTTGTGTACTCTCCTGACCTACCTATTTTCTTGGAAGCTGTTTACCTCCTTAAGAAGGACCACACAACTTCTCATCGTTGTGTAACTATGTACTCAGTGTTTTGATTTGGGATGGTTCGTAATTAATCAGATGGGACAGTAGAAAGCGGAGCTGGCATAAACCTTAGTGGCATGTCACCCAGGGTCTTACTGTCCCAGGGGCCCAGTCTCAGTCACTTTCCCATCGCTGGGACCCAGGACCGTCACCCACAGCCCCCGGGAGGAGTTATTTGGCTCAGTTTTGGGTGGGCTCAGTCCATGGTTGGCTGGTTCCAAGGCTGGAACGCCCAGCAGAGGGGTCTGGTGGAGGACAGCTGCTCACGTCATCGCGGAAGGGAGGGGCCGGGGACAAGACTCCACCCTTCGCATCACAGCCCAGTGGCCACCTCCAGCCAGGCCCCATCTCCTGCCACACACGGAGATATCTGGGGCCATGTTAGGTCCAGACTGAGACAGACCTCTGCACTTTCCCTCCCAGCCTGGACTCAGCTGGCTCTGACCTGGGAAGCAACGTGCTCGCTGCCCTCCTCAGATGTGCGGTGCTTTCTCCGGTGGCTGGACTCTCATCCAGCTCCCTAGGGAGGTGGCTGCTGTGACAGTCACAGTCCTCAGTTCACATCAGGGAAACAGCCTGGGCGGGGCACGCCTCGCTGTCCCCACCTTCTCCATCCCAAAGCCATTCCTTCCCCTTGGGCCCAGGGACACCGGGCGGCAGCACGTGGGTGCGTGTCTGAGGCGTGTGCGTTTCCTCCAGTTTAATTTCGGGGAAATCCTGATGACGCAGGCGATCCACTCCATCGAGTACTGCCTGGGCTGCATCTCCAACACCGCGTCCTACCTGCGGCTCTGGGCGCTCAGCCTGGCCCACGCGCGTAAGTCGCCCCGGCTGCGTGGGGAGCGCGGCTCTGCCCCGAGTGTGGTGGGCGGGTGCTGAATACCCCACCCTGCTGCTGGGCCCAGGTCCAGAGTGAGCCGCCTGTGCAGCACCTGCTTTCGGGGACAGGAGTACCAGGCTGTGTGCAGTGGGGCAATCTGCAGGCGGAGAGTGCATCTTTTTTCTTTTTCTTTTAAATTAAAAAAGAAAACACTTTAATGCTCCGTGCTCCTCATCTTTTAAGAATAGACTTAACCTGTTTTTCGTCTCTGAACATCTGTGAGTGGCAGTAAGAGGGCGCCGGTCTTCACAGTGCCCCCCGCCCCTTCCCTCGCAGAGCTGTCTGATGTCCTGTGGGCCATGCTCATGCGCATGGGCCTCCGCATGGACAGCACCTTCGGGGTCCTGCTGCTCTTCCTGGTCATCGCAGTCTTCGCAGTTCTCACGATTTTCATCCTTTTGGTCATGGAAGGGCTTTCTGCTTTTCTCCACGCCATCCGCCTCCACTGGTGAGTGTGAAGTGTGGCCTTGGTACCCGTGCTGGAGAAAACAGAATCCTCCCCGGCTGTATGCACCACACCCCAAACCTAAGGCCTGACGCAGACTAGCTCCTTCCGTCATAACTTTTTGGGTTTTTGTTGGTACCGGTGATCAAGCTTAGCACCTTCTGCTTGCAAGTCAGGCAGCGGCACCACTGAGCTAAATCCCCGTGCCGTCTCAGCTTTGTGTCTCAGTCACTTTCACACACTAGGACAAGATACTTGGGGGGAGGAGAGGTTTACCCTGGCTCACAGGTCCAGAGCTCATGGGTCTGGGTCCATGGCTCTGATCAGAAGGGACGCGGTGGGAGACCTGGGAGAGGGAGGGAGCGGGGAGGGGATGAATCCTCCAGGCCACGCCCCTGTACAACCCTTGTGACCAATGCCTTCCTGCCCCACCCAGGGGCTTCCCCAGCCCCGCCCACGAGTACCGCCCTCAGTGCAATGACCCTGTGAGGGGAGGCCTGATTTCTTGTGCCCGGCCCTCCTCACAGACTTCGAAGGCATGGACTGGGTGTTTATTTGTCTCAGTGACAGCATTCGTGCCTAGAGAATGTGGTGAAACTACATGAGCAGAACTGTTTGAACAGACGTAGGGATATTATTTCAGCCTTCCACTAATATGTGTGTTCTTTTTGTAATTTTTTTGTAGGGTAGAATTTCAGAACAAATTCTACGTTGGTGCAGGCACCAAATTCGTTCCTTTCTCATTCAGTCTTCTCGCATCAAAGTTCAGTAACGACGACGTGGTGTGATAACACTGCTGTCACCAACAAGCTTTCAGATTTATGGAGAGCTATCATGTTAAGAACTTCACATCTGTCAAGTTTATGATAGGAAAAAATTCCGTCTGCATTGATTGCCTTATGATATAGCCAAATGATTCTGTAAGATACATACCTCTTCCTCATGTTAAAGATTTTGTAAAGTTTACGAGTTTCAGACACAAATTTCTTTTTTTTTTATTATGAACACAGGATAAGTTAATGCCAAATGTCATGTTAAAGTTATTTTTAAAAATATAGGATTGGGGAAGAGAAGCCAGTTTTGAATGGCTAAATGAAAATGGTCTTAGATACTTGATTCCTTTTAAACCTTATTAAAAATACAAAGAATTATCCTGTCACTTGACGTTGTTAGATAATATTCCCCAACAGCTGAAGTTAAGCAGGTTTTTTTGGTCCCGGGGATCGAATTCGGGCCCTTGCACTTGCGAGGCAGACACTAGAACCAGAGTTAAATCCCTGGCCCTTAAGCAGTTTTTTTTTTTTTTTTTGGTACCAGGGGTGGAACCCGGGTCCTTGTGCTTGTGGCCCCCTTAAGCAGTTTTTTAAATTGAACAATTCACATTTATTTTGCTTGATTAAAATATGCAAACAGTTTTTATTTATTATGTGTTACCTAGAATTACAAGTAGGGAATTATCTCTACACTTTTGTCTTATTTTGGTAATTGAAGAAAGTGGGATAAAATACCATTCAGTAAATGGCTTTCCCACTTGTATATTTTTAAAGACTCTTATCTTCACATAAAACCAATGATGAAAACTGTACAATTGGAAAGACAGACTGTATACCGAGCCTTGAGACTTGAGACCGCAGAAGACAAGAGATCGGATCTGAACGTGGTGCTGCCCTGGCTGCATTACGGATGCAGAGTGCTTTCTACTGAGTGAAGGAAAGACAAAAAGAAGTGTTTATATGTTTTTATAGCAAAATATAAATTATTTTACCATGAAGAGATTATACTTATCTTTGAGAATAGTATGATTTTTTACTTTTAGACTAATTCTAAATAAAGGTCTTATAAAGGTAGGGTTAATTTAAACCTCCAAATACTATTTAGGTCAGCCGAAAATGAATTCTTATGAAGACATTAATCTATAAAGTTGAACTTAAATTTCCCATTGCACTTGACAGTCAGGTTGCCCGGATTTGAGTCGGTCCTGTTGGACATTTTGGTCCTGTCCTCCTTGTAAATTAAGTTCGTGTTTCACATTTTAATCAGTTTTACATCATTGTCTTCAAAATGAAGCCTGCCACATTCTCATGCTGGTGAACTTGAGAGTGACCCACGTGGGCCTGTTTCTACCCCAGTGCTTGGTGCGTGTCCCTTTTCACTGCTGGGCCCCAGGGCGTGCTGTGTCCCAGGAGGTCTCGGGTGTCTTTCGGAGGCCCCTGTTTGCTGAGGGACAGGAGCTCATGGCACGAGGCTCGGCCGTGACCGCGCTTACAGCTCTCTGATCCAAGCAGAGGCTCCTGCTTTCCTCCTCTGTGCTTAGCTGAGAGACAGTGATGTTCCGGACAGTCCTGAAAGGCTTTCTGCACCAGAAGCTCTGTTTCCAGAGAAGCATGTCGCCAGATGTGTGTGAGATCTGTACAGCGTCCTTCCGTGCCTCTCACCTGCAGCTGTGTCCCCGCGTGTGTCACCTCGTACTGTGTGTGAGCATCTGTGGCAGTGAGTGATAGCAGCAGCAGCTGATGTGTCCCTGGGAAGCCCAGGTTTCGCTGCACAGCCACAGGACTCGTCATCAGGGAGAGACTGGCTGGGGTCTTGCATCTCTCTCTGGTATCTGTCGGGGTCCACTTTGGAATTCCACTTAGAGCATTTAATGAGGGAACAGAATGGAGAGTGAAGGCTCAGTTTTCAGCCTAGCTACGTAGCAGTTATGTAGAATGTGATTATATAAAACATTCATGACCCTAACTTGAGAAAGGGCTCTGGAAATACAGTTCATCAGGGCATCTTCTAGACCCCAGGGGAAGTTTCACTTCTTTACAAAGTGATTGTCCCAAATCACATTCCCAGAGCGGCTGCTCAGTTTTATTTTTTCAGCTTCTGTTAGTCTGTTATGCACAGCATTTGCAAGGCAAGTTTTGCTGCCCTGATAGCAACTTTCAGAGGAAAGATGGGCCATGGTCTGGATGGGCTGATGACCGGGGTCAGGGCGGCCACACTTTTCAGATAAATTTGCCACCACGTGGTGTGGAACCCAAAGATAAAAGGCTGAGCTCGTCCCTGGGTGAAACCCTCACTCCATCCTGCACATGGCAGGGGGCACTGCAGGGCTGCACTGCTGTCAATAGCACCGTGGATGCCCGTCTGTGCCCCAGACCTTGGGAAGAGCTCCCCACATGCTGAACGTCTCCATCCTCATTTCTGGATGGGCTTCGTTTTGAGGCAGGATCTCACTGAGTCTCCCAGGCTGGCCCTCAACTTGGAGTCCTCCTGCCTCAGCCTCCTGTGCAGCTGGGTTGCCTTGCACACCCGCTGCCGGGCTAGGAGTATATTTCAAAGCCACTCTCTGGTCTCCGTCCAGTCTGCAGTAGTTGAGCTGTTGGTGGATTAGGTATTCCGACTCCCTCGTGCTCTACATTCATGATACAGTACCTTTTGCTATTGAAGTCCAAGGCGGGCTTGCTTGCGTGGCACTTGGCGGGTCTCGGGAAAGGGTACTGAAGTCTTAATCCAAGAGGCTGGAAATGCGCGCTTGCTGAGAGCTTTCCTGTCAGGACATTGATTAACATGGGGCTCTGTTAGGAGAGGGCTGGGCTCCTCCTTGCAGGGCAGCAACAGCCAGTGAGTTAGTACTCCGCTGCACAGCATGAAAGACAAATCTGCATTTTCCCATCAGTATTGGACTTCTTTTGCTAATGACAAATAAATATATCTATATTTTTAAGGCTTGTGTGCTTTGCTTTCTTGTGTCTGGTCCAGGTAGAAAGCCAAAGAATCCCGCCCTTCCACCCCAGTCCCGCACCCCAGCCGCCTGTCCCCTCTGCAGTCCCCACGTGTCCGAGGGCCCTCCCCTTGCCCACGCTGCAGCGCCCTTTCCTGGCTGGCACCGCCCCCTTGGGTCCACTGCTTAAATGTAACGTGGACCTGCAGCGGCGGATGGGGGCTCGCGAGGGTCACAACGCGTGTCAAGATTGAGCTCAGTGCCAGCCGCGAGCTAGTGGAGTCTCGTCCGTTGTCTGGGCGCCCGTTGCTGTGGCCGCCGTTGCCAAGGACGCCCACTGGCCCCTGCGCTGCAGTCGGCTCTGCGCTCTGCTCTGCAGAAGCGGCGCCATGGACGACCTGCGGGTGCTTTGGATGCGCGACCGCGTGTACGCGGCCTTCGGCCTCTCAGACCCCCAGCTCTTCGAGGAGCTGCTGACTCGAAACGAGGGCGAGGCGGAGGATCTCATCCTGCACTTCCTCAACCGCAGGAGCGACGAGGAGGCCGCCTCCGCGCTCTTCTTCTACCGCGCCACAGTGCCGGAGGAGGTGGAGGTGGAGCTCGGTGAGCCCGCGCCCAGGTGCAGGTTGGAAACACCTGTTGTCAGCTGGCAGTCCCACCACTCAGGAGGCTGAGGCAGGAGGATCACAATTTAGAGCCAGGCCTGGGCAATTTAGGTCCTGTGTCAAAATTTAAAAATTAAAAAGGGCTGGGGAGGGCCAGGGATTTAGCTCAGAGCCATCGCCACCTGCCTCCCAAGTGCAAGG
>NW_022900924.1:19207706-19211973 GCF_012274545.1 Fukomys damarensis
AAAAAAAAAAAAAAAAAAAAAAAGGGCTGGGGGTGTAGCTCAGTGTGAAGGCCCTGGGTTCAATCCCCAGGAAAACAAAACAAAATCAAACCTGTTGTCAACACCACGCGCAGTCGCTGGTGCCCCTGATAGCCCCAGTCGCTGCTGCCCTCCACAGTGCACACGGCACCTGGAAAGTCGGACCCTGGAGGGAGGACTCAGGGCGAGCACTTGCTTAGCGCCCACTGAATACCGGGTGCCGTTGGAAGTTTCCGTTAGCTCATTCACCTCACCAGGGTTATGGAGGCTGGCGGGAAGAGCCCCTGCGTCCCGGACCTCTTTCCTTCCCATTTCCCCACCCTCACGGATGTGCCGAAAAAGGAGAGCAGTGCACCCAGCAAGGCTTTCCAAAGCGACCTGAGTTTACGCTGAATGCATATGTATTTTAAATATAAAGAATGGCAGGCCGTGGAGGCGGTGGAGGCCTTCGGTGGAGGCGGGGCCCCTGTACAGCACCTGGTCCTGCCCCGCTCTGATCCCACACACACAGGGAGGCCCTCGGCCAGGGTTAGATGAGGCATCACTTGTGTGACCCTGCTGGTCTTGTCCTGAGCTCTAGGGCTAGGGGTGCAGTAGCAGGCAGACCTTTTTCCCTGCAGTACCCAGGATGGAACCCAGGGCCTTTGCATAGACTACATCCCAACCCTTTAAAATATTTTGAATACAATGGAATACTATGCTGCCATAAAGAAAGATAAACGAGATATTTGTAGGCAAATGTATGCAACTTGACAACAATGTCAGGTGAAATAAGTCAGACACACAAGCTTATATATTGTGTGGGTTCTCTATATGAGAAACACAAAATATATACATTAAAAATCAAGAGCAAAATAGAAGATAAATAGGAAGTGGGGAGTCTTTCAAGTAATTCTCCAAATTCTTTGTTCTGATGATTCAAAAATATTTCCCTCTCTCTCTCTCTCTCTCTCTATCTATATATATGCTTGTTTCATTTATACCAGTAGTTCTCTTTGTTCATTGAAAAGAAAGTTTTGCTATTATCTGTTTCTTTTTTGTAAGAGAACATTTTTTTTGTTGTGGCATGCTCTGAGTAACACTGTGGCCATTCTTTTAAGATTATGATACACAGTGTATTAACTGTTGCTATCCTTTTATTATTTTGTATAAAATTTTGTTTTATTTTTCTATGAGTACTTTTTAATATTTTCTTTATTGATATCTTCATGTATCATATTAAAATAACAGCCATCTCGAATGTTCAAACAACAAAACAATTTTTTTTGAAACAGGGTCTCAGTAGGTAATAAGTTGCCCAGGCTGGGCTTGAATGTTTCTTTTCTTTTCTTTTTTTTTGGCAGTAGGGATCCAACTCAGGACCTTGTGCTTCTGAGGCAGGCAGCGGCACCACTGAGCTAAATCCCCTGCCCTGAGCTTCAACTTTTTGACCCTCCTGCCTCAGCCTCACAGAGTGCTGGAGTGTGCCACCAGCATCTTTCATTTATCAAAACTGTGGTGACTTATCCGTGGCATAGAACTCGTGTCATCACCACGTGAAGTGCGTATTTCAGGACTGCAGGCCCTTCGTAACGCTGTGTATTTGTAAGCTTCTTTCAGGCCTGTTAGTTGTTTCTGTGTCTCCAGAGCTATGGTATCCAGCCATTCTCGTGTCCTTCGTCCCTTGTCGGAATTGGTGCAAGCTTTCGTGGTGTCATGGAAAGCTGCCCGGTGACAGCATGAAGGAGCCTCCTGTAGCCACGTCCCAGACCCTGGTTCCACGGAGAGCAAAGTTAGGTGCATGGCACCGTGTGGACCTAATGCTGTGTGTTTTCTTTCCATTGGCCTGGCCGTGAAGACAGCGAGGTGTCTGTCCTGTCCCGAGAGGGGGAGGAGGAGGAGGAGGTGGAGGAAGAACCTTCTTATCAGACTACCGAGGCCTTGGGTAAGCCCTGGTGTGGCACAGGGCGGGCATGGGGAGGGTGGACCCCAGATGGCCTTGGCCTGGGGCAGGTGTCTGGGACCCTGAGTCCATTTCTGCTGGAGACTATGGTGTCGTTTGGGTCCCTGGCCACAGGTCACCACAAACCGCAAAGAACACAATTTATTCTCTCAGCTTTCTGGAGTCTGAGATCCCAGACCAAGAAGTTCCGAGGGCCGTGTCTCCTCTGAAGGGTCTGGGCGCCCTTCCTCTCCCCTCTGCCTCTTTGACACTGCTTGGCAGCAGCCCAGCCGCCCCTCTCTGCCTGTGTTGCAGGGTGGCCTCCTCCCTGTGCCTCTGCTCACTCTGCGTCCTCCACCTGCTCCACTGGGCACCGGGGTCGGGGTCCCCCTGCAGTCTGCTGAGATCTCATCTTACTCCACCCAAGACGTCTGCATGTCCCTCTCCAATAAGTTCTCATGCCAAGACAGACGCTGTTCAACCCAGGATGGCACCAAACGTGAAGGCCTTCTGAGAGGTGTCCCTTTGTGTCCAGGCCACCGCCATCTCCTTTAGGGCCCCCGCGACACCGGCGTTTTAGGCAGAGGCTGTACGACCCCTGGGTGCGCTGTGACACCTCAGCCCTTGCACATGTGGGAGCTGGCGTGGCCCTGTCTCCTGCACAAGTGGCTCTTGCCTGGGGATTTGTGCGGGGACAGCACACAGAGCCCGCGCAGCCAAGGCGGAGACCTGGGTGTGGCGACCTTTGCTGTAGATGCAGCTAAGCAGGGTCCCTGCTCCCTGTTGCTCTTGTAACCTGTCTTCTCTTCCAGACGAACCCCTCTACCTCCGGCCTCATCATGGGAAATTAGAGGGCTAAACGTGGCGTCCCCTTTAGTCAGGTTTATCTCCTCAGAGGAGTATTTTTAACCAAATGTGACTCCCTCAAGAAAGTTGCAAAGACGCAGGGAGGGGAATGCAAATTCAGAAATAAAGAATTTTTTCTTTTTTTCGCAGTACTAGGAATGGAACCCAGGGCCTTCTCACCGAGCTAGATCCCCAGCGCTTTTGTTTTTCATTTGGAGATAGAAAATTTCACTAAGCTAAATTTCACAAACTGGGCTCAAACTTGAAATCTTCCTGCCTCAGCCTCCCAGAGCGCTGATATCACAGTTATACCCCACCACGCCTGGCTCTGAGTGTATTTTTGAGTGTAGGCATCGGCAGAACCCTCATGATGCGTGGCCTTGCCATCCAGAGGTTGTTCCCTCTGCCAGCCTGGGTGCTGTCCCTGGTCCTTCGCTGTTTACTGGCCCATTTTATGGCTGAGGACGTGGACAACACAGCAGGTTCGGGGCTCCTTGCTGAGCTGATTGCGTGCCACCCTGGGGAGGCCTCTGGGCTCAGGCCCTGTGTCCTGCCAGGTCCTCAGCCTGCCTTGGTCATATGCGTGGAAGGGAGTGGGGAGCATTTCAGTGATACTCCCCGAGTTTCAAGGGGAACTGTGACACGTGGGCTGGAACTCTGCCTTAACGACAGGCCTCTTTTTAAGTGACGACCCCAGAGAAATCACACACCAGGCCCTGTAACTGGGACACACACACACACGCACGTACACACACACGCACGTCTGATGGATGACAGAAATGTAACCCAACTCCCTCGACTACAGTGTGAGTCAAGGACTCATTTGTGAGACGGACTGGAACCTTTGCGGGACGCACCTGGCTTAGTTACATTCCCACAGCCGAGACACAATACCTGACACCCACAGCGTCAAGGAGGAGAGGTTTATTTTTCAGTCTGCCATTGGCTGGGTCCCAGGCAGGGCGGCTGAGGCAGAGGGCCTGGTGGAGGAGACCTGCTCACTGCCTGCGTCCAGGAAGCAGCGAGGGAAGGTGGGGGGAGCCTTTCCAGGCCACGCCCCCTCAGACCCCGCCTCCTGGATGAACCCACTGACGAGTCCAGCTCCGGCGTGGAAGAATCACCTCCCACGCACATGGGAACTATGGGGACATTCGAGGTGGAAACTTAAAATGTCTATGGAATGAAAGGCACTGTTGTATGAAGAGCAGGCCCGGACAATTTCACCTCACACATTGGGCCGTGTTTTGCAGCTAAGAATTTGCAGCTGAGAAGTGATTCCACTGCGCCTCCAGTTCTTGGCCCCGAAGATGAGGAGCCGCACAGAGAGGCCCCAGACGACGTCCACACCCGCGTATGAGCCCTGTCCGCCTTGGCGGGGTCGGGGGCCCTGCTCTGCCTGGGAGCGGGTCCCCCTGGGTGGGGACCACAGCCTGCTGGGTGGCAGCCCCAGACTCCAGGACTGGCGGCAGGACTTGCAGGACC
>NW_022900924.1:19212205-19214042 GCF_012274545.1 Fukomys damarensis
GCACTGCGCTTGGCTTTCCCAGACCCGGGGCCCCTTGCTGAGGGCCCCCGGGTCTGTGCAGCGCGTCCACCTGGCTGGCCTTGGTCACTTGGCCCCTCGTCCTCAGTCTCCCCCAGCTCCCGCTCCCCGCGAGAGCCTGCACAACTCTACAACGGGCCACTCCATCCGGGTGCTGCAGCATTTATTTTATTTTTATTTATTTGCAGTACTAAGGGATTGAACCCAGAGCCTTTTCACTGAGCTACTTCTACAACAGTTTTATTTTTTGTTTTGAGACGAGATCTCGCTAAGTCACTATGCTGTCCAGGCTGGGCTGGAATTTTTGATCCTCCTGCCTCGGCCTCCCAGGGTGCGAGATTCAAGCTTGGCCCTGTTTGCCACCATTTCAGAGGCTCGTGAAGCGCATCGTGGACAGGCTGTACCTCCAGGTGCTCTGTACCCCAGTTCCCCAGGAGTGTCTGGGCCGGAACGTGGTGTTTTTCCTCAGGAACACAGCAGGTGCGTTTCTGGGGTGCGTGCTGGTGGTGACATGGTGTGGTCTCGCACGCCGAGGGTGCCGGGTTCCCTTCCCCCGCGTTGTCGCTGGAGGGTAACTTACACGGTGACCCCACCCACCCCATGTTTCCATCCTCTGCCCGTTTGCTGGAGTGAGTCCGTTCGTCACCCTGGAGGGACGCGCACAGTGTCCCCAGCAGTGGCCCCAGGGCAGTGGAAGAGAGAGCCGAGGCCAGAATGCAGTTGGTTCTGCCTCTGGGCGACTTGGGCCATGAGCGAGTGTGGGTGACTGTGTTCCCGGGGTTGGAGCTCGAGCTGTGGTCCTTGCGCAGCTCAGGGGAAAGTGCTGTGCACAGTAGGTGGGACCCAGGGATGGCTCGCTTTATGCTTCCCCCAAACACACTTGGTGCTGCTTTTCTTCTTGGGTTTCTTGGGGGGAATAGGAAGACCGGGGATCAAGCCCAGGGCCTGCACACTGAGCCAGGTCCCAGACTTTTTTATTGTTTATTTTGAGACAGAATCTCACAAAGTCGCTAAGTTGTTCACACTGGGCTTAAACTCACCACCCTCCTGCCTCAGCCTCCCGAAGTGCTGGGATTACAGGTGTGCACCTCCAGGCCTGGCTTTCTCCTTTGTTTTTGAATGTGGGTGGTGAGGTGTTCTGTAATTCACCTGTCCAGGTGGGTGGGAACAATGGGGAGGAAAGTGATGGCCCAGGCCAGCGTGGCCCAGCCTGGTGCTGCCCTCCCGCCTCCTCTCTTGAGCCCGTGTCCCCTTCACGGGTCCCTCCCAAGACCCTTGCTCAACCAGAAGAGCCTGATGGGGCTAGGGGCTGGACAGGGGTGGAGTCCCCAGCAGCGTTCTTTCTTGTTAGTCTTGGATTTTTTATACTAAGCTTGAGTTGTTATTATTTTTCTTTATCTTTTTTTTTTTTTGGTTACCAAGGATGGAACTTGGGACCTTGTGCCTATGAAACAGATGGCAGAACCACTGAGCTAAAGCCCTGGCCCTGATATTATTTTTCTTTCTTTCTTTTTTTGAGATAGGGTCTCACTATGTAGTTGAGACTGACCTGGAACTCACTATGTAGCCCAGGCTGGTCTCAAACTCACAGCGATCCTCCTGCCTCAGCCTCCCAAGTGCTGGGATTACAGGCATGTGCCACCATGCCTGGCTTTTTTTTTTTTTTGTGTGTGTGATATTATTTTTCTTGTCTTAAAGATCTTATTTGCCTTTCTTTTCTTTCTTCTTCTTCTTCTTCTTCTTCTTCTTCTTCTTCTTCTTCTTCTTCTTCTTCTTCTTCTTCTTCTTCTTCTTCTTCTTCTTCTTCTTCTTCTTCTTC
>NW_022900924.1:19214264-19221498 GCF_012274545.1 Fukomys damarensis
CCTCCTCCTCCCCCCCCTCCTCCTTCTTCTTTCTTACCTTTGTTCTGGTTCTCTTTTGAGAGAGGGTATCATTAGGTAGTTCAGTCTGGGCTTGAATTTATTGCAATCCTCCTGCCTCAGCCTCCCTCATGCTGGGATTACAGGCATGAGGCACCATGTCTGGCTTGCCGTTATTTTGAATTCAAGAATTGGCCAATATGTCTTTTTCTTTCAGTACTGGGGATTGAGCCCAGCACTGTTTAACTTTTTATATTTCGAGACTGGGTCTCACTAAGTTGCGCAGGCTGTTCTTGAACTGAAAACCTTACTGCTTCAGCCTCCTGAATAGCTGGGATTTCAGGCATGTACCACCATGCCCAGTTTCAGCTAACTTCAATCCATAACAGAAACAGTGTTCCCTGTGCCCGCTTTTATTTCTGTCCAATTCCCTTTCTTTTCTGAACTGGATTCCTGTGTAGCTTCCCTTTAAAAGAACTTTAGGTAGGGAAATGTGAGAAAACACACAGGGTGGGTAATGGCACAGTCTCTGCAGCCTGGGTGGTGGGGGGATCGGGACCTGGGGACTGTGTGCTATGACCACTGGTTCTCAGCTGGCTGCAGGGTCTTTCCATGGTCTTTGGTCAGGCCAAGTAAATACAGACTAAATAAAACCTTGTCAGTCACCAAATATGTCTTTAAATGGTCCCAGGCCTTAAAGGACATTTTGGGCTGGGCATGGTGGCTCACACTGCAATCTCAGTACTGGGGAGGCTGAGGCAGGAGGATGGCAAGTTGGAGGTCAGCCTGGGTCTCTGCTCCAGGCCTCATTCCACCCTTGATTTAAGCTTTAGCACCTGTGTCCTGGGGGAACACGAACCCTCCAATTCTTCCTGTTCTTGTTGGCTTGGATGTGAGTGGGTTGCAAACCAGCGGACCACTGAGTGGGCAGGGTCATTTCAGTTCCAGGAGCTCTAGGACTTGGGCAATGGGGAGCAGGGTGGGTGCAAGTTGGGGACTGTGACATTCCGTAGCCTCCAGTGCTGCCCCGACAGCCCATCTGTCCCTCCTAGAGACCATCCCGGAGCCTGGTGACATGGCAGAGGCCATGGAGCTCATGCCTGAGACCCTGGAGTATGGCGTGCTGGGCGCACACCTGCTGCGCTTCCTGAAGGACGTTGTCTGTCAGGTACAGGGCCAGGAGGCTGAGGCAGGAGGATCACAAGTTTGGGTCCAGCTTGGGCAACTTGGTGACTTAGCCAGATTCTGTCTCAAAACAAAAAATAAAAATAGGGCTAAGGATGTAGCTCAGCGTGAAGGCCCTGGTTTCAGTGCTCAGTGCCACAGGGTGAAAATGTCTTCCAGAGCCGGTGCCACAGTGCACTCTGGTAATCCCGGCACTCGGGAGGCTGAGACAGGAGGGTTGAAAGTTTGAGGCCAGCCAGGGCAATTTAGTGAGACTCTCAAAAACAAACCTGAATGACTCCTAAGGTTTGGGTCTGGGCAACTAGGGTAACAGTGGGTCCCCGCTGAGACAGGACAGGGTAGACAGGATTCTGCTCGCCCACGTTATGCTCTAGAGGCTCCGAGAGTTTGCGTTGAGGCGTGAGGCGGGGTGCGGGAGTGCGCAGCGTGCAGGGAACAGCACAGGCAAAGTCTCCGCCACACGAAGGAGGAAGATTCACAGCAGACAAGATCAGGGCGAATACACGGATAGCAGCGAGGGCTCTGTGGAACCGGGTGGGAATGGTCGGTCGGCAGGTGGCAGGAGCACCCACTGCCCTGCCGTGGTGCCCGGACCTCGCAGCAGCCTCCTAGGAGTCCCGGCTTCCGCTCTCGGCTCCTGTGCCGAGTTCGTGAGCCCCTTTTTCAGAACGTGGACATCAAGGGCACGGAGAGGGCGCGAAGCCAAAGGGCTCTGCGGGACAACTAGGGAGGGGCTTTGACGCAGGAGCGGCAGTCCGAGGGGGCGTGGCCGAGCTGCTGGGGGCGTGGCCGCGCCACCGGGGTGTGGCCACGAGGCTGGAGGGCGTGGCCAGAGGTGTCCCCGACCGGCCGGAGGCCAAGGAGGCACAGGCAAGAGGAGGGCTAGGCCGTGGGTTCCCAGCGGGGTCAGCTGAGCTCACGCGTGACCTGCCGCGTGTCCTCTGCTCTCAGGTTTTCCTGCCGGCGTTGTCCTTCAATCAGCACAAGATGGACACCGGCCTCGGAGCTCCGGCTGCGGAGCTGCCCCAGTTTTCGGAGTACGAGATGGACCTGCCCAAGGTGCCGGGGGAGGCCATGGAGTACCACAGCGTGCAGCTGATCCGCGACGAGTTCCTCATGAACGTCCAGAAGTTCTCGAGCAACATCCAGAGAACCATGCAGCAGCTGGAAGGTAGGTGTGGCGAGTTCGCTTTAGGAGGCCACGTGGGAGTTCTTCAGCCTCTTTAGTTTTTGGTACTAGGGATTGAACCCAATGCTCTTCCACTGAGCTATATCCCCACCCCGCCCCTCCTTTTAAACTTTGAAGTAGGGTCTCACTAAGGTTGAGTCACCCAGACTGGGGTCAAACTTGCAATCCTCCTGCCTCAGCCTCCTGAGTGCTGGGATCACAGATGTGCACCTGTCTAATTTTTAATTTTTAATTGGTCGCTTGCTTACCCCCAAGGTGAGATCAAGTTAGAGATGCCGGCCATCAGTGTGGAGGGGGACACAGCAGAGCTGGCGGGCGACCCGGGCACCCTGGAGGCCCTGGAGCAATGCGTGATAAACTGGCTGAATCAGATCTCAGCGGCTGTTGAGGGCCAGCTCAAGAAGACACCCCAGGTGACCTGGGCAGGTTCTGAGAGCCCAGACACAGGCCTTGGTGACCTCTCTCTGAGCCACGGGTCTGGGGACTGTGTGTGGGTCAGCCTCTCTTCTCTTTGCTGTGGCTTCCTTAAAAGGTCAGGGTGAACACTCCCAAGATATCAGTTCTGAGCTTCCAGATGTCATTGTGCTGCTGGGTGGTAAAGATGGTTCTGTGTGCCAGCGGGCTTGGGTGGCCAGAAGTAGGAACCCTAACTCAATTGGCTTAAATAAGAGAATTCATTGTCATAGATAGAAGTCCAGAGGTATGCTGGCTTCAGGTACAATTCGATCAGGATGCTGGCTGGGAATTACTTGGTTCCCACCTCCTCTTGGGGGCGAGGCTTCCTCTTCAGGCTGGTTTCTTGGAAGGTAGCAAATGGTGACAGTCTTTGAGAGACACCAGAGAAACAAGTGTCCACCCACAGTGACCACAAGAGTGTGTTTGTGTTCACGTCCCTTCTCAGGGCAACGGCCCCCTGGCCGAAATTGAATTCTGGCGGGAAAGAAACGCCACCTTAAGTGCATTGCATGAGCAGACGAAGCTTCCAGTTGTCAGGAAGGTCCTGGACGTGATCAGGGCGGCCAACTCCATGCTGGTGGCCAACGTGCAGCCGGTCCTGACCGAGCTGTTCAAGCTGCACCTGGAGGCCTCGGACAACGTGCGCTTCCTGTCCACCGTGGAGCGGCACTTCAAGGTGTGTCCCGAGATCTGACAGGGACAGAACTTCTCCAACTTGTACTTAACAGGGTGCTACCAGCTAGACACCACAGCTTCCCTTCTCTCCCTCCCTGGTACTGGGGGTTGAACCCAGGGCCTCATACCGAGCTATGTTCCCATCCCCTTTTTATTTTATTTTTAAATTTTGAGACAGGGTCTCACTAAGATGCCCAAACTGGGCTTCATCTTGCCATCCTCCTGTCTCAGCCTCCCAGAGTGCTGGGATTATGAGTATGCACCACTGTGCCTGGCCAGTAGTTGTCATTTTAGCTACTTCTCAGTGTGTAGGCCACTGGCACCACCTGCAGCTGCATACACATCACGACATCTACATGCAAGACAGTATCCAGAGCCGAAACTCTGCCTGCATTGTGCACCGGCTCCCTCTTCTGCATTCTCCAAGTCCCCAACACCCCGTTCATTAGTGGTGGAGCTGCTGGAGCTTCCTGCATGGCGCGTTCACTCACCCTTGTACCTGGGGGTGGAGTGGAACAGCCCGGCCATCTGGCTACTTGGTTTTCCTTTGGAGGGATTAAATCAAAAAAAAAAGAGAGAGGCAAGAATGCTTTATCAGTGTGTTCAAGCTAGGGGACATTTTGAAGGTGATTCCTGGCAATATATCTTTCCCCATAATGAACTATTTAGATATTTACTGTATATTTTGATCATACCTCATACCAGAGTTTTTAAACCCGAATACCAGTTATTTATCAGCTGTGTGATTTGCTGTGTCCCACTGGGTGGTTGTCTTGTCACTTTTCTAGAGAGGCCCATTGTCTCTGCCTCCTCATTTCCTGGGCAGAGAGTTTGGGAAGGGCTCAGTGGACGGTTCATCTTGGCTCCAGTGGCAGCTGAGGTGGTGGGGCTGGCAGATGCCCTTTCCTGTGACCCTTCCACCACTGTCTTTGGTTCAGGTGGTCCTGGGCTTCTTCTTCTCCTGGTGGAGTCCAGTGGCCCAGGGCCTCCATGCCATGCCTGGATAGCTCGCAGCATGGGGGTCTCAGGTGACCCAGTGGCTGGCTTCTGAGAGATAGAAACGGCCAGCCGAGGGCCATGCGTGTGAGTGGAACAAGGTCACCATCTTTGTGTTCTTCTGGCAAAGCAGGAGTGAAGCCATGAAGAGCAGGGAGTAGGGGTGGAGAAGGGGACTGTGTCTCTTGACCAAGGGTGACAAGGGCAAGTGGGACAGGGCCAAGATGTTCTCATGCTGTGTTTGCAAAGTACAACCTGCTGCCTGTGACATTTGCTTTATACATATCACGCACGTGAGTGCCCTGGGCGTAGAGCTGGCCCTCCATGTCTGGAGGTTCCACACCCGCAGGGGCAGAAAGAAGCTATTTGGAAAATAGTTGCATGTGTCTTAAACAGGCACATACTTTCCTGTTGTCATTGCTCTCTAAATGATCTGGTGTAACAGCTGTTCGTGCAGCATTTACGCTGTGTCGGGCATCAGAATCCAGACATGGTTTAAAGTACCGGGAGGGGATGAGTAGGTTACATGTAGATGCTGCACCATTGTACAGAAGAGACAGGAATGTCGCAGAGTTTGGCATCGAGTTGGGTCCAGGACCCCACTCCCCCAGGAGATCCAGAGGGGGCAGCACATATGTGCCATGTCTGTGCCACACACGGATATGTTCTCTGTAGAAAATACACAAAGATACTCATACTTCTCTGCAGTTCTCTGCACACTGATTTACTTACTTTAATTGTACATTTTATCTGTCCTTCTATGTCAGCCTGCACAGAACTATTTCAAGCTTCTTTATTGGGGGGTTTATGAGACAGGGTCTTGCTATGTAGTTCAGGCTGGCCTTGAACTCATGGTGATCCTCCTGCCTCAGCCTCCTGAGTGCCCGGGATTACAGATGGGCACCACCACGCCTGGCTCTCAGACTTCTTTGTCACATGCTTTCCTCCATAACAATCACATTTATTTAAAATCAGAGTGAGAGGCCTCTTGCTCTCTGTCCACGTCCACCACCTGGTTCTGAGGCTAAGGCCGCTCTGCCGCTCTCTGCCCCGCACAGAACATCACGCACGGCTCCAGCTTCCAGGTGGTCCTGGACACCATCCCCTCCATGATGTGCGCCCTGCGGATGGTGTGGATCATCTCTCGGCACTACAACAAGGACGAGCGCATGGTCCCACTCATGGAGCGCATCGCCTGGGAGATCTCCGAGCGTGTCTGCCGCGTGGTCAACCTGCGCACACTGTTCAGGTGGGGGCTGCGTCGTGATGCATGGGACACAAGGCTCAGCGTAGGAGTGTACCCAGCGTCACGACGCAGGACAGTCTCTGGCCCCCCACAGAGCGTCTCTGCCTTTCAGTGGTCACTCCACACGTGGGCCGGTGCATCTTCCCCTCTCACTTGGTGTCAATTGTTCAAGGCTCATCCCTGGCGCAGATGTCCCAGGGCTTCATACATATACAGAACACTTAGGGAGGCTGAGGCAGGAGGATTGCAAGTTTGAGCCAAACCTGGCCAACTTAGCAAGTCCCTGTCTCAAAGTAAATAATAAAAAAGGGTTGGGGATGCTCAGTGTGGAAGCCCTGAGTTCAATGCCCAGTGCCACAAAAAAGAAATATATTTTCAAGCACTGGCAATATATATATATTTTGTTCTGTTGGGTTTTTTTTTGGTACTAGGGATCAAACTGAGGACCTAGCACTTGTGAGGCAGGAGGTGGAACCACTGAGCTACATCCCTGGCCCCGGCGATATATATGCTGTATAATTATATGTTGTATAATATAATTGTGTATGTATAATTAATAAGTTCCCCAGTCCTGGACCCCAGTCCCCTTCAGGTGGCGGACTTTAGGATGTGAGGGACATGGCAGATCTGGGGACAGAACCTGGGGCCTCGTGTGTGCCAAGCATGTGCTCCATCCCCAGGCTCCAGCCCAGCCCCTTTACTTTTTGTTAAGGAGAAATCTGCCCAGGTGACATGGGACCCAAGACCTCAGCAGTGTCGCTGATGGCCGCTGTCTCGGGAGCCAAGGCCACTGCCCCTTCCCAGGCAGGCAGAGGGCTCCCCAGGGCCCAGCTTGCCCTGGGCGGGAGGCTGCAGGGAGGGCTGAGGTGCTGAGGTGTCCCTGTCCCCTGTGAGTGGCCACGAGAGGGCAGCTGGCAGGAGGAGCTAGCGCTGGGGACTCAGGAGGGCGTCCTGGGAGGGTACAGGTCCACGCGGCAGCCCTGCCTCTGTGTCTCCCAGGGAGAACCGCGCGAGCGCTCAGCACAAGGCCCTGGAGGCCAAGAACACGCTGGAGCTGTGGAAGAAGGCCTACTTCGACACCCGGGCCAAGATCGAGGCCTCGGGCCGGGAAGCACGCTGGGAGTTCGACCGGAAGCGGCTGTTTGAGAGGACGGACTACATGGCCTCCATCTGCCAGGACCTCTACGACATTCTGCAGGTGGGGCTGCTGCTGTTTCTCTAAGGTGTGCAAAGGTGATTGGAGGCAGAACTTCCCTGATGGGAAGGAGGCAGTTCGGTCTTTTGACAGTGGGCCTCTCTGTGTGGGGAAAGCAGAGTCTGAAAGGGTCTGACAGGGAGAAACTCTTGAAAGGAGAACTCACAGAACATCCTAGAACATTCTGGAATGTTCCATTGCACACCAGACCTGCTGCAACTTCCTCCTGCCTCTTGGTTTTTCTCTGACCTCTCTGACTCTTCTCTGTGTCTTTTTTTTTTTTTTTTTTTTTTTT
>NW_022900924.1:19221594-19251458 GCF_012274545.1 Fukomys damarensis
TTTTTTTTTTTTTTTTTTTTTTTTTTGGTACCAGGGATTGAACTCAGGTCCTTGCATTTGCAAGGCAGGCCACCAAACCACTGAGCTAAATCCCTGGCCCCTCTTCTCTGTGTCTTTTACACAACTCTCCTCTGTGCACTAAGTGCTGGAATTCCTCCTAGACACTCTCTTCATGCTCTCCTTAAGCCATGTCATCCTAGACTCCTTACCCCTGCCATTGATTCTGCAGGTATCTGATCCCTACCTGCTTGTTTTTTTCTTTCTTTCGGTACCGGGGATTGAACTCAGGACCTTGCACGTGTGAGGCAGGCGACAGAACCACTGAGGGGAATCCCCGGCCCCCTCTACCTGTTTTTTGATGGATATGCGAAGTGCCGAGCGTCTGCCTGGGAAGCTGCATCCAGTCGCCCATACACCCCTCTAACCATCCGTCCGTCTGTCCATCCATCCGCCCGCCCATCTTCCTGTCTGTTATCCACCCATCCACACTAAGTACTGACAGAGAACTCCATGAGTTCTTGGCCTTTTGCTGCCCCAGGACAGTGGCACTGGCTGCATCATCTCATTGGCCAGTGCAAAGTGGAAATTCAAGGCCCTTTGTTCAAACAGCAGGAAAAAGAGATGCTGTAAAAGAATTAAAAATACAAAGCTTTTTCTTTCCATGTCTCTCCCTGTTCTGGCTATTTTGGTTCATCACAATAATGGTGAAAGGAAATGAGGGAAAATTAAACTTAAGTTATTAGCACGATCGTTACCCTTCATCTTTATACGGGATGCAAGACCAGTTGCAGTGCAGACGTAAAGGCAAGTGCAGTTGCCCACACCTGTAACCCCAGCCACATGGCACTGCACCTCCTGGGCCGGCCCTGCCTTTGCCATCCTTGTCTGTTGATGTTTTCAGTGTCTGTGGTTGGTTAATGCAGGGAGCGGCAGGAGTAAGAAGAGAAGCACCAGGGCTCCTGGCCCACTTGCATTTTGTAGAACATTCATAACCTCCTTTTTGCCCTTAAAGCAAGCTCTGGCTGGAGTGGGAAATGCAGCCTCACTCAAGGTGTCTGGGTCTTATCCCATGTGCATGGCCATAGCACCAAAGGTCTTAGCCAGGGAGGAGGTGGCTGTGCGATCTAGATACGCCCTCCATTGGCAGTAGGATCATCATGCGAAAGCCAAAGCGTAACCTCCTCCTTGTTCTGTTTGTTGGGACAGGTGATAGAGGAATTTTATAACATATTTGGTCCAGAGCTTAAGGCCGTGACGGGGGATCCCAAGCGCATCGATGACGTCCTGTGCTGGGTGGACAGCCTAGTCACCCCCATGGAAAGCCTGAACTTTGACCCCTTCAACATCCGGTCTTCCCAGTACTGGAAATATGTGATAGACGACTTCAAGATTGAAGTTCTGGCAAGTAGCACATCCACCTATTTGACCCGGGACGTGGACGCTGTGTTTTCCCCATGTTAAATTCCATGGGTAATGGTGCTCAGAGGGTTTTTTATTTTGTTTTGTTTTGAAGTTACACACACACCCACAAACACACACACATACACACGCAATACCTCCTTATACATAAAAAACAACATGGAAGTGTATAAGGTGACCATTGTTGCTTCTCCAGGAGGAACAGATTTAAATTGAGCCAGACGTGGCAGCATTTCTCCAAGGCTCATTTCCTGCAACAGAAACACGACCCCACCACTGATGAATCTAAGTCACTTACAAAAGAATCGCCCAAGGCAGTTGCCCAGGACTCTGTGTGTGCTGTCCGCGCTGGACCTCTCTTTTTCCTTTTCGGGGTTACAGGTGTGCACCGGCAAGCCCAGCTTGGAGCTTCTGTTTTCTAGAACTCAGTCTTCCTCTTTTCTCGTTGGCTCCTTTGTTTTGCCGGAGCACATATTTTAGTAGCTTCTTGAGAAAGGTTGCACGGGAACATATGTTTTGCATCTTGTGTATGTGAATTCTGAGCTCACAGGGAGAGAAGGCAAGGCTGCAAGTTAACTTTTCTTCAGAAATTTGAAGATGTTCTCCCTTGATTTCTAGCTCCCAAGGTTGTTTGTGTCGTTCTGATTTAATTCCTCTGGACCTGATACTCTTCTCCGTCGTGGAGAGGGCTGAGGGTGGGAGGGATGGGGTGCTTTGTGGCCTGGGTGGGCCGGGTGGAGAAAGGGTTTTCCCCTCGTCTTTACCCAAACCCCAGAATCTTCCTGGCCTCCAACTGCTCAGCCTCCTGCAGGTTTCTTGGGGTGCAAACTGGCGCTCATCTGCACCCCCTGCTGCCATCATTAGGGTACAACGCCCCACGTAGGTAGGGCCCTTCGGAGAATTCCTGAGCTCCTTGCAGGTGGTGTAGCAGGTCCTGTTTTTTCTTTTAAATTTGACTTAGTACTTTTAAAACTTCCTCGCTGCCTCATTTTGAACTGGTCAGTGCGAGATCAGAAAAACGATGGAGCCAGTGCCCCTCTTTTAATTTGATACCTGCTTCCGTTGAAGTGGGATAGAAATGTGTCCCTGGCCACTGATTTCTGTCCCCTTCGCCATTTCTTGCCACTGTCCTTGCAGAATAATTACAGGCCTGTGGCACCTGTCCCCCCGCTCTTTTGCAGGTTATTGAGAAAGAAGCAAAAAATTTTATTGATGAGTCTTTTAAGACGCTACGATCAGCGGAAGCAGCGCTTGACATGCTTTTAAAATTCAAGCACATTCGGTCACGGGAGGCTGTTAACCGGCAGATGATGATGAAATTCAATGATATTCTGGCACAGTACTGTAAAGAGGTAACTAAGTAACCACCAGACGCCACAGCAGGACAAGTACAGGTGGCAAAAATTAATCACATCATTCTGTTCCCCATCTTTCAAATGCAGAGAAACGGGAATTTCCCCAGATGAGCCGCCACATAATGCTGGTAACCCACACTAAACGTGCTCGTTTATTCAGTGGAGGAATTCAGTTCCTGAAATTTATGGGGTTTATTATTCCTCTGTCACTGAGGGGGCTGTGTGCAGTGGAAACAGTCATGGTAGCTTGGTGTGGGCACAGGCCTGGAATCTCAGCACCCTGGAAGGCAGAGGCAGCAGGATGGCAAGTTTGATCCCAACCTGGGCGATGTAGAGACTCACTGAGATCCTGTCTCAAAAAATAAAAAAAATGTAAAAAATGAAAGTCTGGGGATGTAGCTTAGGGCGAAGGTGCTGGGTTCAATCTGCAGTCCCAAGGGAAAAGAGAAAGGAAAAAGTAAGAAAAGAAAATAAACAGTTCTGGTACTAATCATTTTAGCACAGTGAACCTCATGGGGGGGGGCGGTCCCATGTATTTTTAGTTAATCCAGAACACTACCTGGTGCTCAGGTATCCACAGTGGCAGTGGGCAGAGAGAGATGAAGAAAACAGATTCTACCTTTAAAGAAATCAGGACCTAGTGGGAGAAACATGCCACATGCCCGGTAACCTGACCCTACATAGGTACTCTCCCACGCTCGGGGCTCCAAAGTCTGTTGAGGTCTCCTGGATCCAGATCCGGGCATCAGCAGAATTGTGTCACCTTCTGGGGTCTCCCCAGGGAATCCTTGGCTTCTATCTCCCCAGAGGAAAAGGAAGCCCTGAGATCCCAGCTGGCTCTGGGTTCGAGTCTGGCTCACTGGATCCTCAATTCCACGTTCAACCACTTCTGCCCCTTGGTCACAGGATCTGGGAGGAAAGGGGTGTCTCTGGGGCCATGACCGAGCCCTCTGCATCTAAGTACTCACACACGACAGCTTCTTCACGCGTGTTGGCTTCTGGCCATGTCTAGAACAGATTTCCAGTAATTCCATCGAGATAATGGGCACAGGGTGCCCAGTCTGTCCCTGCAAGGCACTTTGGAGCGGTGCATATGTTATTTACCTTTTTAGACAGGGTCTCACGGTCACTCAGGCTGGCCTTGAACTCACTATGGATCCCAGGCCGACCTTGACTCATGACAACCCTCCTGCCTCAGCCTCCCAAGTGCTGGCATCACAGGTGTGTGCCACCACGCCAGGCTAGCATTGCATATGTTAAACTGAAGAAAAAAACGACTGGGGAACATAGGAAAAAGTAGTAAGTGATAAGCGAACAGCGAGAGCCGTATTTCCTACCGTAGAATGTTCCTTGGCACTTGTTTGTGTCACTGAGGAGTCAAATCTTTAACACCCTTGACTGAGCAGTGGCGTCGCTGACCAGGTGCCTTCCATCGCCTTGCAGATAGACATCGTCAACCGGATCTTTGTGCAGAACCTGGAGAGCCCACCGCTGTGTAAGAACCACCCGCCCGTGGCGGGCGCCATCTACTGGGAGCGCTCGCTTTTCCACCGCATCAAGCACACGATCCTGCGTTTCCAGGAGGTGGAGGAGCTGCTGGGCGGAGAGCGGGGCCAGGAGGTGCGCAGGGCCGGGAGGTGCGCGGCCTTCCGTGGGGGCTCTGGCCTCAGGTCCCGGGTTTGGTAAACTTTTCGTTTAGAGACCCAGGTAGTGAAGGTAGCCTTGGTGGTCAGGGGTGAACACACACAGTTCCAATAAAACTTTATCGATGGACACAGCCATGCCCATTTCCTATCCTGTTCCCTGCCGCAAAGCGCTGCTGTTCTTTCAGGTTTCCCCTGAGCCATTTACAAATTTAAAATCCAGGGCTAGTGCATCAGCCATGACTCACTCAGCCCGTGGGCTCTTCTCTGCCACTCTGCTCAATGGAGGCTGGGATTAGGCCACAGCATACTGAAGAGGCCCTTCAGTGCCCCTGAAAACCCTACTACTTCCCTTTCCAGAATATGTTCTAGATAATTACAAGACACTTGCATACATAGTTAGAAGTGGAAGAAGAAGAGGGTGAGAGAATGGCAGGTGTGAGCCAGGTGTGGTGGTGCACGCCTGTCATCCCAGCACTTGGTAGGCTGAGGCAGGAGGATCTTGAGTTCAAGGCCACTTGGACTTCATAGTTCAAGACCCTGTCTCAGACAAACTGATAAACAAACAAATGGCAGCTGCCTGCATTCCCTAATAGGTGAGACAGAAGTACCTGGAAGTGGGTAGGACAATGAGGGAGTACGAAGGCCGGAAGTATGAGCAGTGGAAAGAGGCCACGGAGCAGATCCTGCCGACGCTGATGAAGAAGAGCCTGCTCACCAAGGTACGGCTTGCCGTCCCCACCTCGATGTCCCAAGCTGGGCGGCGGCTGTGTCATTTTCTCTGAGTGTGACTTATTGGCCCTCCTGAGTTGGTCAGAAAGAGAATACGCAAGAAACAGGCTGGCCTCGGCAGCCCTTCTGACACCAGGGAGAAGTGGCTGGACTCTGAGCCTCAGTTTCCCGTTTTACAAAGCGGGCCGGCCCAGATGTAAACATGTACAGCATTAGGTGACAAGTCCTCTCTGACACAGCAAGCAGCTGGCAGGAAGCCGTCTTCTCACAGGATTTGTCCTTGTAACCCTGGCTGGCCTGGGGCAGCTGCCTGATGCCAGGGAGGAAGTGCAGGGCCTGGCGGTTTCCCGTCTGGAGGGGCGAGGGCCGGGTGGCCCGGCAGGGACTGCTCGGCTCAGGTCCCGTGGAAGGGAGGGGACAGCTGCCTTCAGCTGCTGCCCGTTCTGGCCAGACGTGGTCAGCTCTCCCAGTCTTCCACAGAAGCCACAGTTCTGGACTTTTGGGTGACATTGCCCAGTTTTCAAGTATGAGTACCCTGTCCTCCGGACATCTGTCCCCTCCTGGCTGACCCAGGGATGTCACTTCTCCCGCAGACGTCCACCCTGACAGAGGAGGTGGCCGCCCCCGAGAGGGGCGCTGTGTTCGTCATCAACTTCTCCCCAGCTCTCAAAGAGATCATTACTGAGGCCAAGTACTTGGAGCAGCTGGGATTCTCCGTCCCTGAGCTGGCCAGGAACGTGGCCCTGCAGGAGGACAAGTTTCTTAGGTAAAAGGATTCAGCTCTGTGGTCTCAGGTCCCTTTTGTACTCTTTTAAAAGTAGTGAGGACTTCGTTCCCCTCGAGCTTCCTTTTTTTGTGTGGGTTTTTAGACTACTATTGGGTTCCTTCTTTCTCTTTCTTTTCCTTCCTCTGTCTCTGTCTCTGTCTGTTTTCTTTCTTTCCTCACTATGTAGCCCAGGCGGCCCTTGAACGCTCAGCGATCCTCCTGCCTCATCCTCCGGAGTGCTGGGATTAAGGCACGCCCCACCCCATCATTTAAAACAATTTCATTACTACGTGTTTGGATTACATTTAGCATGAGAATGAATACATTCCAATACTTTCCAAAGAAGAAAGTAAGCAGAGTAGCATTGTTTTAAATTTCTACAGACCCCCGCCTTTTTGCGCTGCTGGGGTTGGACCAAGTCCTGTGCCCCCCGCGGAGCCCAGCCTGGCGCTTCCGTGGAGGCGCAGCGGCTGAGCTTGCTCGCAGCCTCACTGCGCGTCCCGTGTGCGCCCCCTGGCGGCCGCGCAGGTACAGGGAGAGCATCCAGCGCATGCTGGACCACTACCACGCACTGCGGGGCTCGCTGACCGAGGCCGAGGCGGCGCTGCTGGACGACCAGGAGCAGGAGCTGGTCCGTGTCTTCCGGTCTGGATACAAGAGGCTCAACTGGAACTCGCTAGGTAATGGGAACTTTGATTTGGGGAAAATTATAGATTCCCTTGCACTTGTAAGAATACAGAAGGATCCCACATGCCCTTTACGATTTTCTTCTCAAAAACAAAACGTGGCCGGGCGTGGTGGCACAGGCCTGTAATCCCAGCACTTGGGAGGCTGAGGCAGGAGGATCGCTCTGAGTTTGAGACCAGCCTGGGCTACATGGTGAGGTCTGGGTCAGTCTCAAGTACACAGTGAGATCCTGTCTCAAAAAACCAAAACCAAACCAAACCAAAACAAAACATGGCAGCCATGATGTAGATATTGATGGTCAACTGGTGGGAGATTTTGGGTTGGCTTGCTGCACTCGCCCGATTCTCTGGAGGCTCAGGTGTGGCCAGCACACTCCTTTTTCTTCGCTCAGTAGTATCCCACGCTGACAGCACGCCACATTTTATTTATCCATTCACTCTTGGAAGACACTTAGGTTGCTTCCACTTTGGGCTCTAGGGAATAAAGTGGCTGTAAAGGTTTTGTCTGGGGCCAAGGCTCATGTTCAGTTGCTGGGTTACATGGTAGCTGCATCTAGTTTCATGCTGCCTTGCTGTTTTTCAGGGTGGTATTTTGCATTTCTGCCAGCCGTGTGTGTGTGACCCTGTTCCTCCACATCCTGGCCAGTGTTTGGTGTCATCGCCAGTTTTTTAATTAAAAGATTTTTTGATGTGCACTAGAACAGCTTGCTGCTATTTTGTAATCCTAGGCATTTGGTAGCTGTGTAATGAGACTTTTTTTTTTTGGTACCGGGGATCGGACTTGGGACCTTGTGCTTGCAAGGCAGGTGGCAGAACCGAGCTAAGTCCCCGGCTGGGACTTGGTTTTGATTTGTGTTTCTTCAGTGGTGAGTGGTGTTGGGCACCTTCTCACGTCCTCATCTGCCACCTGTCTTTCTTGGTGAAAGTCCTTCTTATGTCTTTTGCTTTGCCTTTCTTTATTATAGGTGAGGGTATTTCCTTCTTTTTTGGTACCAGGGATGGAACCCCAGGCTTGGCACATGCAAGGCAGTGCCACACCCTGGGCTCCCATATTGCGCTGTGGGAGTCTTTGTGTGTACAGCATAGTAGTCCTTTGTGGGACGTGTGCTGGTACACACCTCCACTGCGTGCTTGTCTTTCCATCTTCAGAAGAGTAGGCTCTTCTGTTACACAGAAGTTTTAAATATTTTTTTGAACCGGGGATTGAACTCAGGACCTTGTGCTTGTGAGGCATGTGTGGCACCACTGAGCTAAATCCCTGGTCCTTTTGATGAAGTCCAATATATCAGTATTTCTTAATGGATTGTGTTTTTGGAGTCAAGCCTAAGAATCACCGACTAGCTGTACACTGTAAAGGTTTTGTATTTTTTCCCCCTGATGTGGTTCCAGCTTCATGCCTTATAGTTCTGGCTGCAGTCATTTTGAGCTGTGTGTGTGTGTGTGTGTGTACACACATATGTAGAAAGAGTGAGACTGACCACCAGTTCACATCCTTGTTAAGCCCCAGGCCAAAGGCAGTGCATGTGAGCAGCTGGGTGAGAGCTGGAAGCCAGGGTAGGGCGAGGACCCCCCGGCCTAAACTGCCTCGGTCCTCAGGGCTCGTCAAACACGACGGCACTTAGATGTGGACAGAAGAGGCTCAACACAGGTCAGGATCTTCTCCTGTACATGAATATAACATCATAATCCCAGCACTCTGGGAAGGTGAGGCAGGAGGGTCACAAGTTCAAGTCCAACCTGGGCATGGGAGACCCTGTCTCAAAATGAATGAACAAATGAGGTTCCATGTGAAGGCCTGGGTTCAGTCCCCAGTTCTGCCACACAGAGTGTGCCCCACTGAGGAACTAAAACTACCCTGCCCACCATAGCTGATGCCAAGCGCAGCCCATTGGGCCTAAGAGGTTGGCACGAGCAGGGTCTTCCCACAAAGGCGTCAGGTTAAGGTCGCCAAAGGGGGCACCGGCTTGGCAGCCCAGAGCCTGTCTTTCCTCCAAGGTATCTCCGATTATATCACACGGTGCCGCCAGGCCATCGGGAAATTCGAATCCCTGGTCCACCAGATTCACAAGAACGCAGATGACATCGCCTCACGGCTGACGCTCATCGAATCCGTCAACCTCTTCAAGTTCCCGGCCCCAAAGTGCGAGGATGAGCTCCCAGGTGGGGCTGACTTCCAGTTCTCTGGCTGCAATTTTATTTTATTTTTTTGGCACTGGGCATCAAACTTGGGACCTTGTGCTTGTGAGGCAGGTGCCACTGAGCTAATTCCCTGTTCCCAGCTGCAATTTTATATAGTAAATCTCAGCCACGGTTTGATAGTCAGCAAGGAATTCAAGAAAAACAAGATGGCAGCCTGGTGGTGCAAGTCTGTAATTGCAGCACTCGGGGAGGCTGAGGCAGGACGATCTTAAGTGTGAGCTCAGCCTGGGAAACTTAGTGAGACTTTGCCTCAAAAAAAAAAAAAAAAAAAAAGTTAAAACTTTAAAAATCTGGGGATGCTGCTCAGTGTGAAGGCCCTGAGTCCAGTTCTGAGTATTGGAGGAAAAAAAAATCCCCCAGATGCCAAAGCCGCCCGCTGGTGTGACACCTTCGGGCACGCCTGGCTGGCGGGCACTGCTGTCGTCGTCTGTGTTTAGCTGGCCGTGTCTCGCTTGCCGTCAGGTGTCGCCCGCTTTTGTGGAGGGTGAAGGCTAGCAGCTGTCTGCATTTCCAAGCCCCTTACCTGGCGCCAGGTCCCCCCCTGGCCCGGCCTGCGGTGACCGCACCTCCCGCCTCCCCGCAGGCGTGAAGGAGTTCTTCGAGCACATGGAGCGCGAGCGGGCGCGGGACGTGGAGCGCATGGTGCGCTGGTACCAGGCCATCGGGCCGCTGCTGACCAAGGTGGAGGGGCTGGTGGTCCACACCAACACGGGCCGCGCACCCAAGCTGGCCTCCTACTACGAGTTCTGGGAAGGCCGGGTGTACGACGTCCTGACCAGGCTGGTGCTCAGGTGAGCGCCGCCCTGCTGGTCCCGGAGCTCGCGGCACCGTGGGCGGCCGGCCGGAGGGCAGTGGGAAGTCTCTGTCACACGGCCTCAGCCCCGAGAGCCCGTTCCAAGATCACACGGCCCTGAAGGTCCAAGTCCTTGCTGGCTGGGGTGGTCTCTGTGCGGCCGATACCCAGGCCTCATTGTGGTGGTGCCCACACACCGCCCGGGGCAGAGCTGGCAGCTGGGGTCCTCCCAGAAATTTCTTACCATGCTCTTGTGCGTTGTTGAGGGTGTTGTTCATTTTGTTATTGGGCGACTTCCTCAGGAAGGACCCCAGAAGAAATCTTGTTTCCTCTCTGAGTTTTTTGCCTGATGAAGAAGTATTTTCCTTTTTTCACCTCTTTTGGTTTTGGTACCAGGGATCGAACTCAGGACCTTGCACTTGTGAAGCAGATGGCAGAACCACTGAACTAAATCCCTGGCCCTGTTTTTGTTTTTATTTTTTATTTTATTTCTTGGTACTGGGGATTGAACTCAGGTCCTTGTGCTTGTGAGGCAGGTGGCGGAACCACTGAGCTAAAGCTCTGGCCCTGTTTTTTTTTAATTTTATTATTATTATTTTTTGGTACTGGGGATCGAACTCGGAACCTTGAGCTTGCAAGGTGGAAGCACTAAGCTAAATCCCCAGCCCTCTGTTTTTATTTTTAAGTGGTGTGGAGACCATGGCTTGTTGACTTTTGCTTTCTTTCCTTTTTGTCCTTGGCCGGTAGGAAGCTTAGAACAAAATTTGCACCCTGAATCCAGCTGGGGTGCAGGTGCTTCCGGTTTGATCCTTATTCCTGGCTCTGTATGCTTCCAAAGCCCGCCCTGTGCCGGCGCTGTGCGACACTGCACAGTACCCATCTCCACTGTGTGCGGAGAAGTACACAGACTACGGGGCCGAGGCACTCGCTGGTGGCCGCACAGCAAGGCAGAGGAAGAGCAGGGTTTGAACCGGGCAGAGTGACCTGGCATGACCCCACGAAGGTCTCTGATGAGTGTTGACGTCTTCCTTATTTTACCCCATCTCGATCGTAGGGTCCCTTCCTTTAGTTGAGGCACCCTTGTCAGCTGCTAGTACACTTGGGAATAATACGCTGACAAGTAAAACAAGGATCTTTGGTCTTGTTTTCTGAGCCCCGTGTGACAGATTTCCTTAGTTCCCTAATTTCATTTATATTTTATTGTTCCTTCCAGTACTCCCGGGCAGCCCCGAACAGGGTGCGTCTCCCGCAGTTTCGCTTTCCCATGTGCTGTGCGTCCTTGGTCCATCTACCCACTCATCTCGTCCCTTACCCACTCATCCAACGTGCGCACGAGTGCGGGCGTTCGTCCACCGTCCACGCCCGCATCTCCGCTTCCACCCCTTCCTGCCTTCTTCCTCCGCCCACCCATCATCCGCCCATCCACCGACTCATCTTTCTTCCCAGGCATCTGCGTCTCCATCCACCCACCTATCCGCGAATCCCTGCATCCCTCCATCTTTTCATCCGTCATCCACCCGTGCCTTCATCCGTCTATCCGTCCGTCCATCCGTCCATTCGTTCAGTCAGGGCTTGTCAGGCACGGGAGTAGACCCTGTCACAGATGAGGTCCCTGCCTTCCTGGAGCTCCTCTGTCCTCCTGGGCGGATGCAGCACACAGGGCAACACAGGCACAGGAGATGCTACCTGTGAAGGACCCGGGGCAGGAGAACGTTCTAGGGGACCCTGCGGGGGCTGCTGGGATTGGGGGTCAGGAACGGCGGAGACGGGAAGAAGAGGAGCACGCGGAGGAGCTTCATCACCGCGCTGACCACCGCTGTCCCCGCCCAGGAACCTGCAGGCCTTCAACGCGCTGGTCCTGGGCGGCGTCCCACTGTTCCAGGTGGAGACCATCCTGACGGCGCCCGAGATCATCCTGCACCCCAACACCGCCGAGGTGGACAAGATGTGCATGCATTGTGTCCGCAGCTGCGTGGAGGTCACCAAGGTGAGGGCGTACGTGTGGCCGCGAGCAGGGCCCCCTCCCGGCTGCTCGTCATTGTGCCTCTGTCTTCCACCCAGACGGCTGAGCGCCTGCTTGGCGGTGTCTTCCCCGGGGCTTGGATCCTGCAGGCTCCGTCCCTGTTCGGCACGGCCGCCCTTCGTCAGTCGCCTGCTGAGGGCACAGGCCTGGGTGCTGCTGGCGCTTGAGAGTTCTCTGTGCCGAGAAGTGTGGCTGCAACATGGCTGGCTCCCAGTAGATGTTTGTTGAATGAATGTTGGTTGGCAAATGACCCAAAGTGCATACCTCCCAACAGGGCGATTAGGGACACCACTGACATCTTTTTCTTCACTTGGTTTGTTTAGCAAGTAAACAAGTTTCAGGCACACACACACACACACACACACACACACACACACACACACAGACGAGAAGCTGCAGTATGGAATATTATTTCGTACCCTTGGAGATTAGTAAATTGTACATACAAAGTAGGATAAAATATAGTTTCTAAGTAAACAGGTATTTATAACGGTAAAATGGGCACTGCCATTAATGCCCCTCCCACTTGCTCTGAGCTCACTCCTCCCGTACTCGCCCGACTTCCCGCAGCAGCTCTGCAGTCCTCTCTCCTGAGTGTCTGTGGTTGCGCTGTCCTGGCTGCCTTGATGTCTGAATCGATTCAAAACGTTTACCTTTCGTGGTCATTTTGACTTTGGAGACAGCCAGAGGTGCACAGGCCTGAATCGGGTGGATGAGGACACAGCCTCATGTTTTTTCGAGCTGCCTTTTCATTGGGTGGTGTACAGTAGCAGCAGCCACCGCATTTTTCATCACACCTGAGAAAGACACCCAGGAAGGGGGACTCCAGAGCTGTGGCAGAAAGCGGCAGGAAGGCTGGGGTGTTGCACGTCTGGAGTGAGGAGGAGTCTTCTGCCAGGGGTCAGTGGCGCATGCATTTTACTGGAATAAAATTGTAGAATGTGAGGGTTCCCTGTGTTTTTGGAACACCCTGGTATTTTACTGTAGATGCCAGCGACGTCACTTGCAGGCCTCGAGGGTCCGGCTCTTGTGAAGTCTGTACTATTTTATCTTCATGAAAAATGAGAACAATTTTTCACTTACACTCTTAGAAAACGTTGAAAATGTGTTTCAGCTTTTAAAGTCTCTGTAAATGGGCACTCCGGAGTGTCTCTCAGGCCTCGGGTTCGGATTTTGTGGCTGAGAGAAGTGAGCAGGAGTTTTCAGAGAGGGTCCCGAGCCCTCCCCTTGTGCGGGCGGATGTGGCGGCACCGCCTGCTGCAGGCGGCAGAGTCCTCGCGCCGGTGTGGTCGTCGCCCTGCCGGCCGGTGAAGCGGGAGCGGAGCTCGCTGAGATTCTTGTCTAGCAGTTGCCTGTGCTGTGGCTCAGAGCAGCACGGCCACACCCTCATGCTCTGTGAGAGGGAGGCCAGGTGGGGTGACACGCCCCTGGGACCCCAGCTACTCCAGAGGCTGAGGCAGGAGGACTGCAAGTTGGAGCCCAGCTTGGGTGACTTAGTGACTTTGTGAGGTCCCGTCTCAAAGGAACAAACAAACAAACAAAAAAACGGGGCTAGAGATGTAGTTCAGGGTGAAGGCCCTGGATACAGTCTCCAGTACTGCAACAACAACAACAACAACAACAACAACAACAACAAAGCAAACAACGCGGACCTGGGCTGCGGACGGGGAGTGTCAAGTTGTAGATTGTTCTGGGACATCGGACAGTGGATTTGCCTGGCCCTGTATGCTTTTGCCTCTGTAAATACGGAGGCAAATGCTGTTTATCTGTCCAAGCTGAGTTAGCATCTGTCGCCTATTGTCCACTCCGAACCCAGCTTCGGTTTGGTGGCGCATGCGTGCCATCGTAGCACTCAGGAGGCTGAGGCAGGAGGATTGCAGATTCCAGTTCCACCTGTGTCAGTATAAAAATGAATACATACAAGGGCCATGGGTTTGATCCCCAGCGTGCAGCCGACCTGACTTGGCCTCCTGCTTCTCCGGCAGCACTTCGTCCGATGGATGAACGGCAGCTGCATCGAATGCCCCCCGCAGAAGGGGGAGGAGGAGGAGGTGGTGGTGCTGAGCTTCCACAGCGACGTCTCCCGGAACCCGCAGGTGACGGAGCAGGCCGTGCTGATCCCGCAGAACGTGCACCGGCTACTGGTGAGCCTCATGAAGTACCTGCAGCGCTGGAAGCGCTACCGGCCGCTCTGGAAGCTGGACAAGGCCATCGTGATGGAGAAATTCGCGTCCCGGAAGCCGCCCTGCGTGTCCTTCGACGAGAAGCTCCAGTTCTACGCCAGGATCGCGGACGACGTCATGCGCCACCCGCTGGTCAAGGACGAGCACTGCATCCGGCTCCTGCTGGGGCCCCTGGCCACCACCATGCAGGAGACCGCCAAGTCCTGGGTGGCCTCGCTGGGCAGGCTGCTCAACGACTCGGCCCGCGAGGAGCTCTACAGCCTGCAGGAGGAGATCGAGGTAGGCCTCGGCGGGCTTGTGGCGGGCACGCCGAACCCGGGCTTGTTGGGGACCCCCTGTGCTTCTCTTCCAGCACTTGAAAAGAAACCTTAAGAAGAGCCCCAGCACCCTCGAGGACCTCAAGTTCGTCCTTGCCACGATCGCGGAGATCAGAAGCAAATCCTTAGTCATGGAGCTGAGGTACAAGGATGTCCAGGAGCGGTATCGGACCATGGGGGTCTATCACATCTTGGTAAGTCAGCTTCTCTGTAAGGCTGTCCGTGTGAAGCCACCCACAGATATTAAGAATAACTTGGGCTCACAGATTATTGGTTTATTTATGCATACCTAGGCTGGCCTTGAACTCCTGAGCTCAAGGGATCCTCCCGCCTCAGCTTCCCGAGTGCTGGGAATACAAGCCACCTGCTCGTGGCCTAGTAGTACAATGGGGCCTTGGTTCAGGACTTTAATTCTTTCTATGATTCTGGTTGTATTATACACGTACTATGCTTGCAATTTGGTTGCAGCTAGAATCATGGGATAAGTTCTGTGACCAGAATTGTGGAAAGAATTAAGTCGGTGAACCGAGACAGCACTTATTTCTTGGTCTTTTATGGCTGAGGTGGCATTTTTGTAGATCATTTTGTAGCTGCATACCTTCTCGCTTTTTATTCTTCCTTTCTTTTCTTTTCTCTTTCCTCCCTCTCTCCCTCCCTCTTCTCCTTTTTCATTCATTACCTTGAATAAATAAGAAGTCCTAGGGCTGGGGATTTAGGTCAGTGGCACCATGCCTTCCTTGCAAGTGCAAGGTCCTGAATTTGATCCCTGATACTGGAAAAAAAAACCATAATAAATAAAGAACTCCTATAAAATGACAGGAAAGGAGGGGAGGAAGCGCTATGTAAGGCATTACAAGAAACTGAAAACCAGTCTTTCTTTGTTTAGGGTTGTGAAGCACAGGTGGGTGGGCCTGGTGGCCTAGGCTCTCCCTGTGACTGTGAGATTTTGTGCACCACGCATTTTCCTGGCTGGGCCTCAGCTTCTCAGCCCAGGCCTCCTGTGCCCGGAGGTGTAAAACTGAGCTCTGACTTCTTCGAATCTGGTAAACATGGGGTGATACCACCTGCTGGTCAGGAATGAGCACTGCACAGGATCTTGCTGGGGCCGTAGTGTGTGTGTGTGTGTGCAAAGATGTTTGATTATTGTTTCATTTTAAAAAATGGCTTTAGGACTCCTTCAGCTTTCCATTTCTGCTTGTCCTGTGGCTGGAAGGTGATTTTTTAAGAAGAATGGTACCATCTCATCTAAACTTCCCAGTTTGTTTAATGAAAATGTTCATATTCTCTTATTACCTCTTGACAGCTGCAGGAGTATGTAGCGATGCCCCAGGCTCATTCCTAGTGTGGGCTGCTGGATGCGCCCTCTTTGTTTTTCCTGGCTCAGACCTACCAGATGTTTCTGAGTGTGACTGTTTTTTAAAGATCTTTGTCTGCCCACAACACATATATAGGTAACTGAATCATAAATGTGCAGCGTGATACACTTTCACACACAGAACGTGGCTTGTAGTCAGCACACAGATTAAGAAGGAACCTTGCCAACACCCCACTAGCCCCTCTTCTTTTTTCCACACGCCGCGTTCTTATAGTGCTGTGACTTCTCCTGGACTTCAGCACTATAGACCACATACGCTTGTTTCTGAATTATATATTAGTTGAACAATGGAGTGTGGATTCTGCTGTGCCTGACTTTTCCCGCTTGGTTTTACATTTTGAGTTGCCCCTGCTGTCACTGCTTGTAGCATACAGTCATTATCTTTGCTGTATAGTATTCCATCATGTGACTAGACCATGAGAGGATATGTGGACTTTGCCTGGAGTTTGGATATCACAAGTATGGCTGCTGTGTTCACATGAGCATAACTTTTGATGTGCGGGGTATAAGACCAGCCATGGAATTACTGGGTTATATAGGGAATTCATATGTTCAGTTTTACTATTTCTGTTGGTTTTCCTGTGTAATGGTTCCTATTTACACTCACACCAGAAAGTGTAATGGTTCCAGTTGTGCCACATATTCGCACGCACTTCGTTAGTCTTTTTAAAATGTTTGTTTTTCTAATTCTGTGAGCAGATGTTGTTCCATTGTCTTCTGGACCCCATTGACCCGACTGTGAAGTCTGCAGTCATCTCCTTGCTCCCCGTTTTTTTTTTCTTGGTACCTGGGTTCGAACTCAGACCCGTGTGCTTGTGAGGCAGGCGGTGGGACCACTGAGCCAAATCCCCGGCCCTCCTTGCTCTATTTGAAGGGCAACTGGGGCAACTGGTCTCACAAGTTTCCTGTCTGCTTGGAAGATCTTTGTCTGCATTTGGTTTTTAAAAGTCATGAAACTCTACAACTAGGTTTTTTAAAAAAAAATATTATTCTGTTTGGGCTGTGCAGCATTTAAAAAATTTACAGGTCGATGCCTTTAGCTGGTTTTGGAAAATTAACACTTTTTCCTTCCTTTTCTTCTTTATGCGTATGTTAGCCATTCTCACTGGTATTTCTTCACTTCATGTCCGTTTCTGTCTTTTCTTTCTGTGGTTCACTCTGAATCCTGTGACCTAAACCTTCAGTTCATTAACTTTCTCTTCAGTTGTGTCCAGTCCGTGGTTACTGGTTCTGTAACCCTCCCTGTTTGTAGTGTTTAATCTCAGGCACTGGAATGAGAAGTTTAAGAATTTCCATTTTAAAAACAATTTCCTGCCCTCTGCCCAAATTCTCAGTTTTGTCTTTCTTTTCTTTTCTTTCATGTATTTGTTCTTTATTTTTGTTTAGTATCTTGAGACGGAGTTTTGTTATGTAGTTCAGGCTGGTTTTGAACTTGCTATGTGGCCCAGGCTGGGCTCAGACTAACAGTTATTCTACTGCTTCAGCCTCCTGAGTGCTGGGATTATAGGAATGTGCCACCTTGCCTGGCTCTTTTACTCTGTTGAGTAAAATTATTTTCATTTCTGTGGCTTATTACTCCCTTAGGGTCTGCTTGTGTGGTCTGTGAATCTCTTGGTTTCATTTAAGCCTTTTTGTTTCTTTGCATATGTTGGGCTTTTCTTTTCTTTTTTCGGTTTTTTTTCGGGATTACAAGTGTGTGCCACCACACCTGGCCGTATGTTGCTTTTCTGATCAAGTCATGGACATTGTATGTGATAAATTATAGAGGAAAATGAAGGCTTGGAAGTGGTGTATTTCATCAGAGGATATTTATTTTTGTTTGTCAAAGTCAGCAAAACTGGGCATATTAGCTTGCCAAGGTAACTTTAATTAGAGATTCAAGTTTTGATTTGAAGTTAAACTTTATTTTTCAATGAAGGGCTCTGCTCTCTGAGTTATCTCTGTCCATTTATTTATTTTTAAATTTTATCCTGATTTCATTTTAATTATAAAATCATAGGAGGTGGTGCATACCTGTATAATCCCAGCATTCTGGAGGCTGAGGCAGGAGGATCACAAATTTGAGCTCAGTCTGGGCAACTTAGCAATTTAGTTGAGACACTATATTAAAAGAAAAATAAAAAAGAACTTGGGATGTAGCTCAGTGCAAAAGCCCTGGGTTTAATCTCTAGTATTGCAAAAACATTTAAAAAATATTTCAAACAGTTTTTTCCAGTTAGCTCAAATGACCTAGTCTGGTGTGACTGGAAAAGAAGTCCCAGGAGCAACTTTGACCAGAAATTTTAGTTCCAAGTTGTGGGTGATTATTGCTTGCTCTGCTTTGTTTGTTTTTAAATTAGCCTTCTGATGCGGAGAGGGAGCTGGTGGAGAAGATTGAGGGCATGTGGCTCAGTCTCTTCAGCGATTCCGTGAATGTGGAGCATGCACTTGGGGGCATAAAGCGAACCTTCACCGAGGTACAGTACCGCACACCCCACTCCGCCTGGCGGTGCTGAAGAACACACCCACCAGCTGAATGAGTGCAACCTCGATTTCTGCAGATTACTCGAGGAGAGATAATGAACTACCACTGTCAGATAGATGACTTTGCGAAACACTTTTACAGCCAGGGCCCCGGTACTGTTGGCGAAGACCTTGATAAAGGTAAGATCGTTGCCAAGCATGGTGGTGCACATCTGTGATCCCAGCACTCAGGAGGCTGAGGCAGGAGGATTGCTGCAATTCTGAGGCCAGCCTGGGCCACATAGTGAGACCCTGTCTCAAAAAAGAGAAAAGAAAAAAGGCCAGATTGTCACCTTAAGCAACTATGGCATTGTTCTCTCCCCTTTAACATTGTCCAAGGCGGGGGACGGGAACTCTAAGCTCTTATTCTGAGTCGAACTTGGTGCATCCCGTGAGCCTCACACAAGTGAAGACTGCAGGGCACCGGACAGACAGGTTCTGCGGAGGCGTCTTGAGGGTGGCATTGGGACGGATGCTGGTGGGTGACGTCCGGTGCGGGTGACCTGGGCGGGAGGCGGGTGTGGGGAGAAGGTCAAGTGCACCCCCAGCTGGATGACAGAGTTTTCAAGGTGGGAGGAGAACAGAGGACAGGGGACCTGACCCCCACGGCACGGCTCCGGGTCTGAGGATTACAGAGGGTTTTCTGTCTGAGACTGAGGCTGTCCCTGGGCTTTGGTTTTACTTATAGTGATAGTGTGATAAGGTCTGGGAATTCCAAATCTGTCTTCTTCTGTGGCTCAGGGGATGAAATTATAATTTATATACATTACTCACAATTTCTTTCTTTCTTTTATTTATTCATTTATTTTTGGTAGTGGGGATTGAACTTGAGTCCTTGCACTTGCGAGGCAGGGGGCGGCACCACTGAGCTAAATGTCCGGCCCTACTCACAATTTCTTATTCAATTTTGTATACCTTCAAGTTCAGTTAATTAAATTTTTTGCCACTCAGGGTTTGAACCCAGGGCCTTTGCACTAAGCTCCACCCCCAGTCCGTTTTCCATATTTTAGCTTGGAGAACAGGGTCTGGCTAAGTCGCTAAGTCGCCCAGGTCAGGTTTGAACTTTTGATCCTCCTGCCTCAGCCTCCAGGGAGCTGGCTCTCACTTACCCTTCACACATCTGTTTCCCAGGAGTAGAACTTTTAAGCTCTTTTGAAAGGGAGCTGGCCAAGCATGAGAAGAACCGGCAGGAGCTGGCAAACGCCGAGAAGCTCTTCGACCTCCCCATCACGATGTACCCTCAGCTGCTCAAAGTGCAGAAGGAGATGCGTGGGCTGCGGGCGATCTACGAGCTCCACGAGGGGCTGAAGGTGAGTGTCGTGAGGACCCGAGATGGCCAGTGCCATGGACCTCAGGACCGGAGCTGCAGCTGAGTCCCCTCCCTGTCACCCAAGTCTCAGGGACCCAGGGTTTTGCTGTCACCAGGATGCATCAGTGCTTCTGCCCCTGCCATGTCCTGTGCACCCCCGATGTGCGGCCACCTCGGTCTCCACCTCACACACCTGGCGGTCGGCTCTCCTCTGCAGGGACCAGGCTGTTCCCTGACAAGGAAGTCCAGCTTCCTCTGCCGAGAGTCCTCAGGAAAGCTGTTGTAGGGCTGGTGTGGTGGCGCATGCCTGTGATCCCAGCACGAGGGAGGCTGAGGCAGGAGGATCACCTTGAGTTCAAGGCCCGCCTGGGCTACAGAGGCCTTGCCTCAAAAACCACAAACAAAGCAACAGAAAGCTGTCAAAAGAAAAACTGAGAACAGGAAGACAGGAGTTAGAGACCCTGGACATTGCTGTTTTCCTGGGTTTTTGTTATCCAGGAAGGCAAGGGGCGTGCATGAGGGCCAGGTGGATTTTATCAGAGATGAGAAATTTTGGCTCCAGTTTGTCTGCTGACTGGAGCAGCCCAGGGCGGAGGAGAGGCTGGGTGAGGGACGCACGGAGGGGTTCTGGGTTCTGGGGCCCTCGGGTCTGAGGGAGGGGCGGGGTCAAGCCTTGGCCTTGGGCTGGGGACGGATGGGTTTGTCTGTTGTCATATGTGCAGAGGGACTCCTGGGTGAGCTTGGGTTGCCTCAGTTTCCCCGGTGGTGCCACAGCCACAAGGAGAGCAGAAGCCGCAGAGAGACGGGGTTGTGGGATGGGCTGCATACGGGGCCAAGGGGACGGCGGCATTCGGGTCCTGGTTTGGGTTGAGGCCCTGTCATGGTGAGGTGGGGCGGGCCCAGGCGGCCAGGGCTGTGGACAGGAGGAGCGGGTGGAGCAGAGGCCTGGGTGGGGACGGCAGGTCAGATGGAGGTGGCTGGGCAGGCACCAGGCAGGACCTCGTAATTCCTGGATTTGCACCGCACCCTGTGAGGAGGGAGCGACTTGTGACATCACCTTGGCAGCCGCCGCTGTGCGAGCTCTTTATGTCTCTGGAGGGGCAGAGGGAGGAGGGGAAATGACAGTATAGAGACTCATGGGTCACACCCACGGGCAAAACCACAGCCCTCTGTGCCGGGTGTCACGGGCCTGCATTACATGGTGGGTGACTTGGCCTGGGGGTCAGAAGCTGCAAGTTTGGATGATTCAGGGCAAGAAAGGGCTTTTCCCGTTAAATCTCAGGAAAACACAACACACCAGTGTGTCTTTGTGACAACAGTGGGCCGGTTCAGGTCTCGTCAGCCTCTCTGATGGCTGAGGTCCTTCCCGTGTGCCCTGGATGGACAGGAAGATGGACAGTTGGCCGGACAGATGGACGGACGGGTGGGCAGAAGAGCAGACAGACAGATGGGTGGATGGGCAGACGGGCGGACGGGCAGATGGGTGGACAGACGGACAGACAGACAGATGGGCGGACAGACGGGCGGACAGGTGGATGGACGGGTGGGCTGTCTCCAGAGCGCCGAGAGCAGCCCAGAGCTGGGGACCGAGGTCTCTGTGCTGTTCTGCACCCCAGGTGGCCAAGGAGGAGTGGTCACAGACGCTGTGGATCAACCTGAACGTGCAGGTGCTGCAGGATGGCATCGACGGCTACTTCAAGGCGCTCAAGAGGCTGCCTCGGGCTGTGCGCGACCTGTCGGTCGCCTACCACTTGGAAGCAAAGATGAAGGCATTCAAGGACTCCATCCCGCTGCTGCTGGACCTGAAGCACGAGGCGCTCAGGGACAGGTTGGCTCTGTCCTCACTTGGCCCCCGGTGTGAATGCGTGAGAGGAGCTTACAGAGCTGTAGAAAATTACCAACCGTGGAGCGTGTGTGTGGCCCTAGGAACTAAACCCAGGATCTTTGCACTGAACTACATCCCCGCCCCTTTGGTTTTTTTATTTTGAGACAGGGTCTTGCTAAGTTGCCTAGGCTAAGTATGAATTTGAGACCTCCTGCCTCAGCCTCCTAGAGTGCTGGGACTACAGGCGTGGGCCAGGACACCTAGCCGAGGGAGTCTCTCGAGTGCTCATGTGCCCTCAACACCTCTGTCCCACGGTCTCACTCAGGCCCAGGGACATGGCTGCCTGCCCCTCTGAGTGTCTGCACCGGGCAGCCTCCTGTGCATATTCCTGTGCTGCTCCAAGCTGTGAGACTCAGTGTTTTCCCACGGGAGGTCTCAGCTCTGTGACCCTGTAAGCTGGGATTTCTCAGACGCCGGCCCTTTCCCACGATGTTGGTCAGACCTGGCTCTCACCTACACTGTCATGGTTTTATTTCACTTTTACCTCTCTCCCTTCCTTCTCCTCCCCTCCCCTTCCCCTCTCTCTCTTTCTGTCTGCCCCCCGCACAGGATCCCACAGTGTAGCCCAGGCTGCCCTGGAATTTGCATTGATTACAGACTCACTGGTGTGCACCACTGTGCCTGCCTAATAAAAATAATTCAAAAACATTTAGCTCCGTGCTGTTGCCTGCCTTGCAGGAGGCCCCAGGAGGTGCTGGCCGCACAGAGTACAGGGCCTGGACTTCCCCTCTGACAGAAGCAGGAGGCTGGAGCGGGGCGGGTCTGCCCCCTCGTCCCCGGGTGACCCTGCGCTGTGTAACGTTCCCATCTGTGGACCCCTAGCCCACGACCAGCCACACTTGCTTGCTTCCTTTTCGCTCCTGGGGGCGGGGCCGGGGAGATGCAGACGTAGAAGCAGCGGTCCTCGGTGTGTGGCCCAGCCCGGAGGCCTGAGCAGGGGCCCGGCCTTCCATGTCCCGCACCGTGGCTGGCTGCCTCGCTGATGTCCCTCCAGCCGGTCCTGCGGTGAGGCAGCCGCTTCTCATGTTCTCTGCCGCGCTGTGGTTTCCCCCGCAGTACCCAGAGCAGTTGTAACTGCAAAGGCCGAGACGGAGCTCAGTGGTTAGCGTGTGCCTAGCGTGGCTGTGTCACGGGTCCCTCCTGGCGCCCTGGGATTTCAGCGGGGACCATTGAGTTCGTCACTGACTTTGCCACTGGGCAGATTTTTGAATGTTGACACCTTCCAGGCACTGGAAGGGTCTTATGGAGAAGACAGGCATCTTTTTTGAAATGACCGAGACGTTCACTCTGGAAAACATGTTCGCCATGGACCTTCACAAGCACACGGACGTCCTCAGTGAGATCGTCACCGCGGCCGTCAAGGAGGTCGCCATCGAGAAGGTGGGCGGGTGTGGCTCTCTGGCTGGTGCGTGCAGGGGTCGCTGTCCTTCAGGGAGGAGGCACACAGGGTCTGCTCAGCATCGGGTGGGCTGAGTGATAAAGAACGCTCGTTCTGAAGACTTCCTGCCTGCCTGTTACATCCTTTACTGTTCCTTTTTTTCTTTTATTGAGTTTGTCGGTACATTTTATGTAACAGTACAGTTACATTCATTATTGGGATCTTGTACCTTTACATGGCAGGTGTGTTTTTTTTTTTCTTTTACTGTTCCTGACTGTAGTTCACTCTCCCTTGTTTGTTGTAGAATAACAGACAAGGGATGGCCAAAAATGCACTGAATGTTTAAATTTTTAAAAATGCATCACAGTAAGACAGATGGCCAGCCAGCCCCTCTCCAACGCCCCCCGAGTGCACTCCTGCCATCTTCCCACCTCGTCTGGCAGCAGCTCTGGACTCCTCTTTCCTGAGGGTGTTTAGCTGCGCTGTCCTGGCTGCCGTGGTGCCCTGAGTGGACTCAAAATATCGACCGTTCATGGTCGCTGTGACTTTGGAGGAGCCAGAAGCTTCACTGTGGCAGATCCAGGGACTGAGGCGGATGAGGACAGTGCCGGGTTCTTACGAGTGGCCTTTCTGGGGCATGGAGCTCGGTGGCAGCAATTGCTGTATTTTTCTTTTTCTTTCTTTCTTTCTTTTTTTTTTTTTTTTTGAGTACCGGGGATCGAACTTGGGTCCTTGCACTTGCAAAGCAGGTGGCAGAACCACTGAGCCAAGTCCCCAGCCCAGCTGTCACTGTATTTTGATCACATCTTGTAGAGACACAAAAGAGGATCAAAGCTGCTTCAGATAGTTGTGAGGGCGGTGGGATAAATGTGTTTGAGGAGAGGGAGGATTTGGAAGGGGATTCATGGCCTTGTGTCTTTTGTTACTGTAATCAGTTTTTAAAGTTCAAGCATCTACTGTGTATTTCGAACTGACTCACGTACAGGTACCTAAGTGTGTGGACGTCTGCACAGCACACACATTCACGTATCGGTACGAACACGGACACACTATGCACTCACATGGGTGCCCGGATGCACATATCACGCCCACATAGGTGTGACGTACACGGAACTTGCTGCTGGCCAACATGGTGTTTGGGAGGTGGATGGAGAAGGCACAGCTTCGTCACTGGACCTGGCTCAGCCGGCGAGGAACCCAGGCGGGACCCCGGAAGCTCGAGGCCCTGGGGCCGATGGAAGAAGTCAGCCCGGTCCCAGGCCCCAGTGCTTCTGTGCTTCCCACCCTGCCACATGGGCCTGCCTGAGAACCGAGCGAGACTGCACATGTGACGCGCTTCCCGTGGGCTTGGATTCGTGTCCTCAGTGCGGGCCGTGTGTCCCCTCCTGTCCCTCAGGCTGTGAAGGAGATCCTGGACACCTGGGAGGCCATGAAGTTCACAGTGGTGAAGTACTACAAGGGCACGCAGGAGCGCGGCTACATCCTGGGCTCCGTGGACGAGATCGTCCAGTGTCTGGACGACTACGTGGTCAACCTGCAGAGCATCTCGGGCAGCGGATTCGTGGGGCCATTCCTGCAGACCGTGCACAAGTGGGAGAAGACGCTGTCTCTCATCGGGGAGGTCATCGAGGTGGGAGACGGCCGGGGCTCCAGGTCTCTTCCCGCCTCTGTCTCACTTTGTTTTGGGGGAGGACAGGAGTGTGTGACTGGAGTTGTTGATCTGAGTTTTTAAAGAAACTTTTTTTTTGGCACTATCAGGGATTGAACCCATGGCCTCCACCCTGAGCTACACCCCCGGCCCTTTTTCATATTTTTTCTTTTGAGACAATATCTCACTTAATCAGCATGCTGCCCAGGCTGGGCTGGAACCTGTGATCTTCCTGCCTCAGCCTTCCAGAGTGTGGGGATGACAGGACTGCGCCACCACGCCAGGCTTTGATCTGGGTTTTTATTTCAACTGGTACATTTTTAATTTCCAGTTGACTAATTGTTTTTTTGTCCAGTGTCCCTGTTCTTCTTTAGTCCTATCCTGTTCTTGTTGCGAGGATGCACTCACTGACTTCACACACTGACAGTGGTGAACATGTGTTTGGTATGCCCTTGTGGTCATAGGCAAGGACTGTTTTCTTTTCTGTGTCTGTGGGTGGTCTCTCGAGGTGGTGAGCTTTTCTCTGTGTGGTTCTGATTTCTTTGTAGTTCGTCTGTCTGGTTTTCTTTGTTTTTCTGTGATTATTTTTGTTTGTGCTGTTCCCTGGTGTTGTCCACCTTGTGGTCTGTCCGCCCTGGCCTGGCCCTCAGATGGCTGCAGACCCGTCCTGAATTAGGCAGCCTGGGCCTTCTTCCCTTGAGGGCAGACCTTGCAGAGCAGCCCAGGCTGCTCCCGACTTGGGTGGCTGCCTCTTTCCTCCTGGCCCCTGCCTGGGTGTCAGGGGACAAGGCTCCGGTGTCCAGCCTGGTGTGCTGGCCAGGGGAGGGATCCCAGCTCAGGTGTCTCTCATACCACGCTTCCTTGTTTTATCGATAACTTTAATGTGCAGGAGCTCTTCTGTATGAGGTAGCTTGCATTTCTTTTTGTTATTTAAAAGTTTAAAATTTTTATAGAGATGAAATTACATAACATAAAATTACTCCAGGGCTGGGGACTTAGCTCAGTGGTTCTGGCGCCTGCCTCAAACACAAGGTCCTGAGTTCCATCCCCGGTACCAAAAAAAACCCAAAACAAATGACCCACTTCAGACTGCACAATTCACTAATGTTCAGTAATTTGCTGTGTACACTCACCAGCATTACCTGGTTCCAAAACAGTCTCGCAACCTAACAAGAAAACTCCAAACCCAAACCCATTAAACAGTCACCCTGCCATTCCCTGGTCACCTTCTGTCTCTCTGGGTTTCTCTCTCTCAACATTTCATGTCTACAGAGCCAGACACCATGTGGCTTTTGTGCTTAGCATGAGACTTTCAAGTTCATCCATGTTGCAGCCTGTGTTGGAGCTTCATTCCTTTTCATGGCTGAGTAATACTCCTCGGTGTGGGCAGATTTGCCTCCCATCGTTAGCTGATGGGCAGAGGGTAGTTTCTGCCTCTTAGGTGTGTCAAGCAGTGCTGCTGTGAGTGCTCATGTGAGGCTGCTCGTTTGAGTCTCTGCTGTCAGTTCCTTTGGGTCCAGACCTGGGCAGAGCACATGGCACTTGGCTTTCCTGGCTCTGCCTGCCCTCAAGTGCTGTGGGTCACAGGGCTCCAAACTCTGCCCCTAACTCGGACTTTCTTCCTTGCCCTGGACTGGCACGGAGAGCTTGCTTCTCCTCCTCCTCCTCTTCTTCCTTCTCCTCTTCCTCCTCCTCCTGGGGATCAAGCCCATGGCCTTCGTACTGAGCCACATCCCCAGTCCTTTTGATTTTTCAATTTTGAGGCAGAGTCTCACTAAGTCAGCGAGTTGTTGAGGCCGGGCTTGCACTTGGCAAACCTCCTGCCTCAGCCTCCCCAAGTGCAGGGATTACAGGTGGCACTACCACGCTCTGCTTGCTTTTGCTTTTCAGTGCAACTGCGTGTCTCACAATTAGATTTGTGCTTTCTCCAGCGTCTTGCACACCAGCTGCCTTTTCCCCCAGGTGTATTCCAGGGTGTTCCCGGTGTGCCTGAAACACACGTCGCATGCAGACCTGGGTATACCGTTTCTTTCTCCCTAGTCTTCACCATGACAAAATGTTATTTATAAATTATGTACCATGAGAGATGAACACAGGCACTGGTACAGCAAAACAGCCGTGACAAAATACTGTAACGAGGGCTGGAGACTTAGCTCAGTGGTTCTGCCTCCTGCCTTGCAAGCACAAGGACCCAGGTTTGATCCCCAGTACCCCCCAAAACAAAACAATGTACTGTAACAAAAGCGCCAGGGATGCAGTTTCTCACTCTCAAGAGTCTCTTGCTGTGCTGCATTTTTGGGGTGTAGTTAGCCACGGGTAAGACAAATCATGGGAAGGGAACCTGTGCTGAAGGGTCTGCTGGGTTTGGGGTGCAGAGTACTGGCTGTGTGTTGGGTCACCTGGAAAGCCCTGGGTCCGGGCTGAGTGAACCCCATCCCCAGTGGGGTGGCCGGGTCCCCGCTGACCTGCGCTGTTCCCGCAGAGCTGGATGCTGGTGCAGAGGAAGTGGATGTACCTCGAAAGCATCTTCATCGGGGGTGACATCCGGTCGCAGCTCCCCGACGAGGCGAAGAAGTTTGACAACATCGACAGGGTGTTCAGAAGGGCAAGTGACGGAGGGGGCGCTTTCCGTTTGCCTGTTCGCTCCCTCCATGCGGCCCCTGCATTTTGTCTGTCATTCTGTGCGGTCTTCATTGGCTTTGCAGAAACTTCTTTTTGATTCTTCTGGCTGCTGGCCTGTGGCAGTGACATATTTTTATGTTTACTTTTCATTATAAAAGTAATATCTGTTTAAGAACTTTTTTTGGTTTGTTTTTTGAGACAGGGTCTTGGAATGTGGTTCAGCTTGGCCTTGAACTCAGTACATTCTCAGTATTCAGCCTAGACTGGCCTCAAACTCGCAGTGCTCCTCCTGCCTCAGCCTCCTGAGTGCAGGGGCTACAGGCCTGTGCCACCACGCCTGGCTAAGAATTTTGGAAAGTTTAGAAAAGTAGAACAAACGAGTGCGACAGTGAAATATTTTACTTTTCAGTAGGAACCTAACGTTTGCCTGTTAAGATGTAGCACACACTGTTTTCGAGCTTGGAAACGCTTTGACCTGGCGACGTGTGCCAAGCGTGCCTGGTCTGGGAATTCGGGCGCAGACCCGGGGGCGGGGCCGAGGGCAGCACTGGGGGACCCTGACGCCTCTCGCTGTGTGCACAGATCATGGGCGAGACCCTGAAGGACCCGGTGATCAAGAGGTGCTGTGAGGCCCCGAACCGCCTGGCTGACCTGCAGCATGTGGCTGAGGGGCTGGAGAGGTGCCAGAAGAGCCTCAACGAGTACCTGGACTCCAAGCGCAACGCCTTCCCCCGTTTCTTCTTCATCTCGGATGACGAGCTGCTCAGCATCTTGGGCAGCAGCGACCCGCTGTGCGTGCAGGAGCACATGATCAAGGTGCGGCCAGGAGGCTGAGGCAGGAGGGCTTGTTGCCACGGTGAAGAGTTGGGCTTCTGAAGGTCTTGGGTGTTCACGCCACCGGCACCGCCTGGTGCTGTCCAGGGTGTTCCTGGATGTACCGTTCCAGACAGAGTCGTCACACTCCGTTCCCTCCCTCGTGCTTGCTGCTCTTCTCTCTGGAGACAGCCGCTGTTGTGCTTTGGAGTGATTTTTGTCTTCCTCACGATTTCTTGTGTTTTTATAAACACACACACACACCCCTATATCCAGGGCCTATGTGACAGCAGGAGTCAGCGGGAAACTCCTTTGTGACACAGGGCAGAGGATGGCCACACGTCAGCTCTGTATTTTGTTGTTGTTGGTGGTGGTGCTGGGAGCGGAACCCAGGACCTCGCACGTGCTGGGCACGCACTGTAGTGTGGGGCCCAGGCTGGCCTGGACTTGCCATCCTCCTGCCTCAGCCTCCCCAGCACCTGGAATTACGGGGAGCTGCAGTTGGCTCATCTGCGTGGTGCCAGGGCGGGGCACAGGCTGAGCAGCAGCATCCAGTGGGGGATGGGGCCGGGGTGGAGCCCTTGCTTCCTGCTTGGCGTGCACCCTATGTGCACTCAGGCGTGTGACACACACAGCCGGTGTGACACGGCCGCCCCGCCCTCTGCGCCGCAGATGTATGACAACATCGCCCTGCTGCGCTTCAGTGATGGGGAAAGCGGGGAGAAGCTGGTGTCGGCCATGGTCTCGGCCGAAGGTGAGGCCATGAACTTCCGGAAGCTGGTCCGCGCTGAGGGCCGCGTGGAGGACTGGATGACAGCCGTGCTGCACGAGATGAGGAGGACCAACCGGCTCATCACCAAGGAGGCCATCTTCAGATACTGTGAGGACCGGAGCAGGTGAGTAAGCCGGCCGGCCGGCCCTGCCCGTGCCCAGTCTTGGCCGCCTCCTATGGGCAGCACTTGCCCGTGTTTCCTCCAGTGCCTGGGGGTGGGAGAAGCTTGGTCCCGGCCTCTGGGAGGCTGAGGCAGGAGGATTGCAAGTTCCAGCCTAGCCTGGGCAACCTGACAACGTCGTGGGGCTCCATCTCAAAATAAAAGAGGGCTGGGACTGTAGCTCAGTTCCACGGCCCTGGGTCCAGTCCCAGGTCTCCCTCCCTCCTTCCCTCCCTCCCTCCCTTCCTTCTTCCGCTCTCTCTCTTTCTTTCTTTTGTTCTTTCTTTCTTTTCTGTCTCTCATCGCTACTAGGGATTAAACCAGGCTTTCTACCACTAAGCCACAACCCCAGCCCTTTTTATTTTAATTGTTTTTACAGTACTGGGGATTAAACCCAGGGCCTCTGCACCGAGCTCTATCCCCCCCTTTAAAAATTATTCTTGAGACAGAATCCCATTAAATTGCTGAGTTGTCCAGGCTGGGCCCCGACCCATGGTCCTCCTGCCTCAGCTCCCAGGGCGCCTCAGCCCACGCGGCTCATGGTGCGCCATCCCCAGGGTGGACTGGATGCTGCTGTACCAGGGCATGGCGGTGCTGGCCGCCAGCCAGGTGTGGTGGACCTGGGAGGTGGAGGACGTGTTCCGCAGGGTGCAGGCGGGCGAGAAGCAGGCCATGAAGAACTTCGGGAAGAAGATGCACAGGCAGATCGCCGAGCTGGTCATGCGCGTCGCCACACCCCTGAGCAGGAACGAGCGGAAGAAGTACAACACCGTGCTCATCATCGACGTGCACGCCCGCGACATCGTGGACTCCTTCATCCGTGGCAGGTGTGGCCTCGGCGGGGGGCGCCCGGCCCGTCCTGCGGCCCCCTGAGCTGCCTGCCCCTGTCCCCGCAGCATCCTGGAGGCGCACGAGTTTGAGTGGGAGAGTCAGCTGCGGTTCTACTGGGACCGGGAGCCGGACGAGCTGAACATCCGCCAGTGCACGGGGACCTTCGGCTACGGCTATGAGTACATGGGGCTCAACGGGCGGCTGGTCATCACGCCCCTCACCGACCGCATCTACCTGACGCTCACGCAGGTGGGCCCCACGGCGAGGGAGGGCGCCCGGCATCCGGTGGGAGTGTGGGGCCGTCCCGGGGTGAGTGGCCCCAGGGAGCTGGCAGCCCTGGGAGGCCCAGGGTAGGTGTCCAGTGTGGAGCAGGCGTCCGTGCAGGTCTGTGGGGCCCAGGTGGACTCAGCCGGCGCATGGGGGCCTGGGTGCGGCCGAGGAGAGGCGTGGGAG
>NW_022900924.1:19270834-19271999 GCF_012274545.1 Fukomys damarensis
CACGCCCCTCACCGACCGCATCTACCTGACGCTCACGCAGGTGGGCCCCACGGCGAGGGAGGGCGCCCGGCATCCGGTGGGAGTGTGGGGCCGTCCCGGGGTGAGTGGCCCCAGGGAGCTGGCAGCCCTGGGAGGCCCAGGGTAGGTGTCCAGTGTGGAGCAGGCGTCCGTGCAGGTCTGTGGGGCCCAGGTGGACTCAGCCGGCGCATGGGGGCCTGGGTGCGGCCGAGGAGAGGCGTGGGAGTGGGGAGCCCAGCCGCAGTCGGGCGTGGAGGTGACACGCTGTTCTGATTGAGAAATAAGAGTGTGAATAGGTTTACATTAGTGTAGGTTCCCCAGAACCTCTCTCACTCCCATGCACACACACACGTGTGCACACACACCTGTGCACAGACACAGGAAGAGAAACTGTGCCCCGCCTGTGCCCAGGGTCACCGTCCCTCCGCAGACCTCTCCGCTGCAACGGGGCCCAACTCGGAGGCCACCTCATTCCTGCTTGACTCTGCCCTGGGCCCCTCACAGGCGCTGTCCATGTACCTGGGTGGTGCCCCCGCTGGCCCAGCCGGAACCGGCAAGACCGAGACCACCAAGGACCTGGCCAAGGCCTTGGGCCTGCTGTGCGTCGTCACCAACTGTGGCGAGGGGATGGACTACAAGGTACGGCGGGGCCCACCTCTGCTGCCTGTGCCTGGGGCGTGGTGGGGACACTGCCCAGCATCTGACACGACCCAAGTATGGCCGGGGCTGCCGGGTGGGCAGGGCCCCCGAAGTCACCGTCAGCTCGGACTCCACGCAAAATCCTTGCTCTGTAAAACCCTGGGTGCGAGGGGCTGTGAGGGGCCTCGAGGTCTTTCTGGAGGGAACTCAGAGGCCCGGTGGGATCCTGCTGCTCTGCCGCTGGCCGTAGGCGGTGGGCAAGATCTTCTCAGGCCTGGCCCAGTGCGGGGCCTGGGGCTGCTTCGATGAGTTCAACCGGATCGACGCGTCCGTGCTGTCAGTGATCTCCTCGCAGATCCAGACGATCCGCCACGCGCTCATCCACCAGCTCACCACGTTCCAGGTGAGGCGGCCGGCGGGGGCGGGGTCTCCCCAGGCCGGTTCCCAGTGGGGGGTCGGGTTTCCCCAAGTTAGTGTGGCTGGTGACCCTTGATCGGGGCTGTGACAG
>NW_022900924.1:19272233-19287731 GCF_012274545.1 Fukomys damarensis
AGTGCTGCCCGTGACCCCTTCCCCACCCACAGTTTGAAGGGCAGGAGATCTCGCTGGACGCGCGCATGGGCATCTTCATCACTATGAACCCGGGCTACGCTGGTCGCACGGAGCTGCCCGAGTCGGTGAAGGCGCTGTTCCGGCCTGTGGTGGTCATCGTGCCCGATCTGCAGCAGATCTGCGAGATCATGCTCTTCTCTGAGGGCTTCCTGGGGGCCAAGGTGGGCTTGGCTGCGGGGCCCTCTCCATCCCTGTGGCGCTGTGAATGTCTTTGCTTTCCCCTGCTCTTCTTAAGATTTCAACTTCTATCCAGATGTGACGGTGAGTGCTGGGAGGCTGAGGCAGGAGGGCTGCAAGTTCCAGCCTGGCCTGGGCCTCTTACCTAGACCTTGTGTCAAAGTAAAATAAACACATAAAAAGGCCAGGGATGTAGCTCAGTGTAGAGAGCCTAGGTTCAATCTCCAGGACTGCAAAGAGAACAAACAAACCCCAACCAACCAAGCAAAAAAAGCCCTGTTGGCTTTGGAAGGTTTTAGGGTTCATGAGAGGTGGTGACACCGGTGACCAGAGGTCCTGGTACCCTTCACACTCCCAGTTTAAATAAAGAAATATGTATACATGTATATATATGAACCCCACCACATACATGTGTGTCTTCTATAGCATCCTTTTTATTTATTTAGTTAGTTAGTTTTTGTTGGTACCGGGGATTGAACTTGGGACCTTCTGCTTGCAAAGGGGGTGGAACCACTGAGCTAAATCCCCAGCCCTATAGCATCCTTTTTTTGTTGTTTTTTTGAGACAGCATTTCACTATGTACTTGAGACTGACCTGGAACTCACTGTGTATCCCAGGCTGGTCTCGAACTCACAGCGATCCTCCTGCCTCAGCCTCCTGAGTGCTGGGATTACAGGCCTGTGCCCCCAGGCCCAGCTGCATCTTTTTTAATATAGGTACTATGCATACTATGCATACATATATGTGGATAGATCGATCACTTTTAGAATATCTTCTTTCAAGAGATATGATTTTTTGAGGTATACTAGGGATTAAACCTAGGGCTGTGTGCATGCTAGGAAAATATTCTACCACTGAGCTACATCCCAGGCCTTATTGTTATTGTTGTTATTTAATCTTGAAACAGAGTCTCGCTAAATTGCCTAGGCTTATTTCAAACTCGTGATCTTCCTGCTTCAGCCTCCAGGCAGCAGGGCTCGCAGGTGTGCGCCCGGTATAAATGTCTTCCATAGATCCGTGTATATATCTGTGTTTGCTTTGTAACACCCTCTTTCAGGGCATCTCTCTATAGCAACACGTGCACAGCTGTTTCTGGAAGGTTCTGGAAAAGGCACAGGCTGCGGGGGGGATCAGCTGGGGCATCGCCCGCTGCTCTCCTGCAGTAGTTTTGGGAAGGCTCTTGCTGCTCATCGGGCTGCCAGGGTTCCGGCTTTGTGTGATGCGGTCTCACTCGCTTTCCTGACCCAAAGCCCGGTGGCAGACAGGCACAGGTGGCGCCTAAGGCCAGGAGTGCGGCTGCTGGGCCTGAGGGAAGAGCCTCGGCTGGGCAAGCTCTGGTGGCACACGGTTGCCACCTTTGTGGCAGTGGAGACGGTCAGGCTTGGGCTCCAGCTAAGCTGAGGATGCCTGTGCTCTTCGCGGTCGCTCTGGGAGTCCCCGGCACAGTCTGCTCAGGAGCCTGCACAGAGCCTTGGTCCCCGTTTCTCCTGCAGTCGCTGGCCAAGAAGATGACGGTGCTGTACAAGCTGGCACGGGAGCAGCTGTCCAAGCAGCACCACTATGACTTCGGGCTCCGCGCCCTGAAGTCGGTGCTGGTCATGGCCGGAGAGCTGAAGAGAGGCTCCTCGGAGCTGCGCGAGGTACGTCCTGCAGTCCCTGCTGGTCCCTGTGTCCCTGTGTCCCTGCGTCTGGTGAGGGCTGGGAGCAGGGCTCAGGCACAGGACAGTGCCCGGATGCAGGCTTGGGTCTCTGCTACCTGCCTCCTAGTGAGACCTCCCTGTCTCGAATCTGGGTGGTACCGGCAATCTCAGGATGGTGGGGCAGTGGGGACAAACTTCTCTGGAAGCCTGAGAGTGAGTTTTGAGAAAGTAGCACATTGTCACTGTCAGTGGGGCTCAGGGGCGTTTCCGACACACCGACCGTGTGCACAGGTCAGGTCCAGCCACCCCGCCAGCCTCCCTGGGTTCTCTTCGCACAAAGGCGAGAGGAAGGCGCCACAGTGCTTCTCCCAGGGAGACTCACCCCAAGCCATGCAGGTCCGGGGTTTCTGCAGCGACCACACACGCGTGCTTTTAGATTTCATTTAATTCTTATGCTCCATTTTTCTAGATTCCATTTTGATTTTCTAAATTTTCATATACAACTTTGAAAGATAAACATTTTAAAATCTTTGATATTTCATATAAATTTTTATTTAATAGAAATGTATCTGAATTATTCCCTACATGAAATATTATACCTTATATAAAATTAAAGGAAATTCTTTTAAAGTTTGAAATTTTTTTTTTTTTTTGGTACCAGGGATTGAACTCGGGTCCTTGTGCTTGCGAGGTAGGCGCCAGAACCACTGAGCTAAATCCCCAGTCCTATATGTTTTTAAATTATGTATTTCACATAAAATTTAAAACTTTAAGGCTGGGAATTTAGTCAGTGGCACCGTACTTGCCTTATAAGTGCAAGGACCTGAGTTTGATCCCCGGTACCAAAAAGAAACCAGAAAAAGAAAAACCCATATATAATTATGCTGTATATATTTTTATACATTTATATACTAAATATGTAGTTATTTAGCATATAAAAATATGAGTGTATGACACATTAGATGAGTGTGGTGGCACACCTCTATTCCCAGCACTCTGGGAGGCTGAGGCAGGAGGATCACAAGGTGGAGTCCAGCCTGGGCAGTCTAGTGATTTAGTGAGGTCCTGCTCAAATTTGAAACATGAGGGAAGGGCAGCTGTGACTGACTGGGTCCAGCCCCCAGCACCAAAGGAGCCACCAGGAGACCAGGGCATGCGGTTCCCCCATGGAGCGGTGTCCTGGCCTTCTGCCCAGGACGTGGTGCTCATGCGGGCCCTGCGGGACATGAACCTGCCCAAGTTTGTCTTCGAGGACGTCCCGCTCTTCCTGGGCCTCATCTGCGACCTCTTCCCGGGCCTGGACTGCCCGCGCGTGCGCTACCCCGACTTCACCGACACCGTGGAGCGGGTGCTGGAGGAGGGCGGCTACGCGCTGCTGCCGGTGCAGGTGAGGAGGGCAGGGTCTGCTGGCCGCTCGCTCCTGAGAGCTGTGCTGAAGCGCAGGAGCCAGGGCTTTCCCGGAGCTGCTGTCAGCACCGCCGGCCACTGAAACAGACCTGCAGCACACCTCCTTCCCTTTCTCCGGCCTCAATCCCTGTGGGGCGGGTGCAGCCTCGTCCTTTGGGTCTGGCTTCTGCTGCTCAGCATGGCGCCTTTGAGGCTCGTCCACGTTCCAGCCTGGCCAGCACTACATTGCTTTTTAGGGCTGAATAATATTCCACAGCCTCTGTACCTGCATCTCACTCTCCAACTGTTCGGGGCACAATGAGATCAGATCGCTTAAGTATGTTGTTTCGAGCACCCCTCTCCAAATAAAACAAAAAAGATGACACAGCCGTGTTGGGTACAGCCTGGCTGTCCTTCAGCTGGTTAAGCAGAGTGGATCTTGGGCCCAGTGATGCTTTTCCTTGGTGTAGACGCAAGAGGAATGGGCTCCTGCATACTCTCAGAAGCATTGCCCATAGCGGTCAGAGAGTGGCGCCCGTACAAGTGTCTGTCACCTGACGAGCAGGCGGACAGATCATGGCTGTCCACACCATGGAATATTATTCAGCCAGGAAGAGGAAGGGGTCGTACACCATGACGTGATCATGAAAGCACGGTGCTTGGCGAAAGAAGCCAGGCGCCAGACCACATGTGCTGTGACCCCATCTACGTGGGATGTGCAGGATGGGCAGCTCCATAGAGACAGAGAGCAGACTGGTGGCTGCTGGGGGCTGGGTGTGCACAGCAGGATTGGGAGAGGTGGCTGATGGGGGTGGAAAGGGGCCGGGCCGCATGGCTCTGTGACCACAGCGCGGCCGGGGTGGCTGAACTGTAGGGGCGTGGGCTCGGGGCCCATAAAACGGTCTTCACAGTGTTTGTCCTGCAGGTGGATAAAGTGGTTCAGATGTTCGAGACCATGATGACCCGGCACACGACCATGGTGGTGGGGCCCACCGGCGGGGGCAAGTCCGTGGTCATCAGCACCCTGTGTCAGGCCCAGACCCGGTGAGTGCGGCGCTGTCGCTTGGGGCTGACTGCCAGCGCTTTCGGGGCTGACAGAGTCTCCGGGACCCACCTCGATCCCTGACTTCCTGGGAGGGGAAATTTGTCCTGAGCACCCCTTCAAACTCAGGAGCTTCCTTGTTTCATTGCTGAGAGTTAACGCATTTAATTAGCTGATTAATTGACTGATTAATTTTCTTTGCAGGACTGGGGATTGAACCCAAGGTTGCTCTGCCACTGAGCTACATCCCCAGTCCTTTTTACTTTGAGACAAGTTCTCTTGCTAAGTCACCCAGATGGGGCTCAAATTTGTGATCCTCCTGCCTCAGCCTCCTTCAACGCTGATTACAGGGGTGCACTGCCATGCCTGGCTTGGTCAACATATTTTAGAATGCAGAATAGAGGCCGTTTTGTGTACCTGATAGTGCTTAGGTTTACTCGTGAAGTGAGAATTTCACAAACTTTTATGAAGATATTTTACAAACGAGTTTAAGGTGCTTCATTCCCTTGGTGTTGAGTGCTCCTCTTGCCTAAGTCAGGACTCACCACTAGGTGGCGCTGCTGTGGTGTCAGCGTGGCCGGGTTGGGGGTGGGGGCAAGGGCTTCACCCGCCACAAGCCCTCAGGGGACCCACAGCCTTGCCTGGAAGTGATCTCGGACCTCCTGCCTTTGCAAAGTAATGACTGGATTCCAGGAAGGCTGGAGTGGTGCCCCTGTCCCAGGAAGCATCTACTTCAGCGTTTCTAGTCTGTCCCACTGTCGTTTCTTCCTGTCCCTTCCTGTGTCCCCCTGAGAGAAAAGTGGTGTCTGTAGCTTACTCATTCGAGGCGGCTTTTGCCTTAACAATTCCGAATTTCATTCTTGAGCTAGTTCATTGTTAGAAAATTTATGGAGGGGCCGGGGATTTAGCTCAGTGGCCCCGCACCTGCCTTGCAAGCACAAGGTCTGGAGTTCGATCCTTGGCACCAAAAACAAACAAACAACAAAAAAACCCCACATTTAAAAAAAAGAGAAAATTTATGGAACTATCGCATATGACTGCATATGGAATATTGTATGCGTACTGTTTTATTTATTTGTTGATTGTGAGCCATGTGTTGTATAATGTTTAGTTTTCTTCAGATTAATCACATAGTGTGAGTAGAATTTGCAGTCACTATAAAAGGGAAATGCCCTGTTTATCAGATTCACTAACTGAGGCCAGATGTTGTCCCATAAATAAGAAATGGAGCTGGATATGATGGTATATATACCCGTATTTCCAGCACTCTGGGAGGCTGAGGCAGGAGGATTGCAAGTATGAGCCCAGCCTGGGCAACTTGACAGCTTAGCAAGATGCTGTCTCAAAATAAAAAATAAAAAGGTCTGGGGATGTGGTTCAGCACAGAGGCCCTGGGTTCACTCCCCAGTGACACACACATGTACACACATGTGCACACATGTTCATGCAGAGCACCGGGCATCAGCATTGCAGAGCTCCTTGCATCCTCCTAGAGCCCGTAACCCTCGGAGACCTGTCTGGGCACGCGTGACTTCCTGGTGCGGTGGCCCTTGGGCCATTCCCATTTGGTGTAAACTCCTGATGGTGCCCAGGAGGCCCCGGATGTTCACAAGGGCCAAGTTCTGCATTTTGGCTTGGTTTGTGCATCTGTCTGCCAGGGCCCTAGCTTGGGCTCCAAGGCGTGTGGCCTGAGTCCCGGCTGAATACTGTCCTCCGGTGCAGGCTGGGGCTCGTCACGAAGTTGTACATCCTGAACCCCAAGGCTGTGAGCGTCATTGAGCTCTACGGCATCCTGGACCCCACCACAAGAGACTGGACAGACGGGGTGCTGTCCAACATCTTCCGGGAGATCAACAAGCCCACGGACAAGAAGGAGCGGAAGTGAGTGCAGCGGGTCCGGGTGAGGCGAGGCTAGCAGTGCTGTCCGGAGCCCCTGTGTGTGCTCTCAACTGGCCGTCAGCGCCCGGTGGGGGCTACCGGGACTTTGGACACCTCTTAAGATGACAGAGGCTAAAGTCTCAGCTGATCACATTAAATCTCTGTTTAATATTCCTTCTTGACTCTGGGCCAACCCAGGATTTGGAGCTGGGCTCAGTCGTCTCCTTGTTGTCATCTTTGAATCTCGATTCCTCAGGATTTCTTTCTGTTATGACCTCGATGTTCTGGAAGGTTATAGACCGGCTGTTTTAGGGGAGTTCTCAGATGGGGTTTGCCAGAGGCTCTTGGCTCAGTCTTACCACAAATATAAGTGGAGGTTTCCTAATGGGACCACCGGTGAACTTCGATCTTGGGCTGTCTGTGAGGTAACGGAACCCTGTCGGTATTTAATTTCCTGAAGTTGATAGGGCTGTGGTTAGGTAGGAGAAGGTGCTCATTTTTTGCAGACACATGCTAAGGTATTTAGGACACAGGATGTTATGTCTGTGACTCACTTTGAATGAGGCACACAAAACATCTAATAGCTGGAGAATTTGGCTGAAGGATATATGAGGGTTCTTTGTACAGTTCTATCCTTGAAATTCTGCAAGTCTGAAATTATTGAAAAATTAAAAAGTCAAATACGAAAAAAATACTAGAAAAAAATAAACCAAAATGCTGTTTAAAAATCTGACTACTAATATCAGTGTATTAAATGAAGCAATATCAAATCATCATAGGAGAAGATAGGAGAAGAGAGTCATCCTGTAGAGGTGGGCTTTGCTGTGATGTAACCCATCAGAGCCCCAAATTGGAGTGTCACGTGGCTTGAAGAGCTGAGGCTGTGGAGCCCGTGTGAGCCCGCTGGCAGATGACAGTCACCCAGGAGCTTGGGTGCCACCTGCTCCTGCAAGCCCCTCGGGCAGCATGAGTGAGTGACGTGGACCACACTACAGGGTGTGTTAATTTCACAGTGCTGCTGTAGCAAGTCACCAGGTGGCTTAGAACAATGGAAATTGATTCTGTAAGCCCTGGAGGCTGGGAGTCTGAGATCAAGGTGGTAGCTGGGCCTTGCTCCCTCCAGAGGCTCTGGGAAAATCTTCCCCAGCTGCCTCTAGGTTTCAGGGGCATCAGATGTGCTTGGCTGTGGCCACATCACACCAGTTCCCCGCCCACTCCTCTACGTGGCTTCCTGCTCTGTGTGTCTGAATCCTCTCTTGAAAGACGCTTATCATTGGATCAGGGACCATCTTGATGACCCAGAATGGTCCAGCCTTGAGATGCTTAATAAACAAATCTGCAAAGACTTTTTCCCCAAATAATGTCACAGTCACAACTTTTGGTGAACACACCTTTGGGAGGACAGTAACCACCCAGCCCACTACCTGCGGATTTATGGGTTCTTCCCTTCCCTGTTAACTCCTCCATCAGAAAACTAGGAGTGAAAACAGTGATAAGTAGCGATGGAGAATCAGCCTCAGATTTAAGAGACGAATGAAATGTCAGTGGGGAGTGGATGGTGACCCTTTCTGTCACCATGGACAGCCACTATTCAGCGCCAGCAGATGGTTCCCATGTAGGACCACAGGCTGGCATGGTCAGGACTTAATTTTCCCAAGAAGGAAGAAATCCAGATATTTGTGTGTGGTCCCCTGCTCCTTAGATACCGGTGCCTAATTAAGATGGTTTTCATGTGCTGTGTGGTAGAAGCTTCCCACCAGGCAGGATCCCCGTCAGATCCCAGCAGGAAAGCCTGGGAGGAGACACTGGGTGAGGAGCTCAGCTGGAAGCCATCTCGGACCCTGGCTCCCCTCCCTTTGGTCACTGCAGGTATATTTTGTTTGATGGCGATGTGGATGCTCTATGGGTGGAAAACATGAATTCCGTGATGGACGATAACAAGCTGTTGACCCTGGCCAACGGGGAACGCATCCGGCTCCAGGCACACTGCGCCCTGCTCTTTGAGGCAAGTAGCAGCGAGGGGCAGTTTGGACAGAAGCCTTTCTTTTAATTAAAAATTTTAAAGTTTATCAATGTAGTAATATGTATAGATGATTACTTCAAACACGAAAGTCTGTAGTGAGTCTGTCTGTCATTTACCCACTCTCCTTCTCCCTACCCTACCCCAAAGGTGACTATATCTAATTTTTTTGAGTTGCTCCTGCAGATAATCATTCTGGTATCTACAGCAGCACACACAGCATGCTGTTTGTTCTGCCAGCAAGTACACACATGGCCATAGGAGAGAAGTGAGGCTTTCTCTCTCGTACTACCAGTTGGCCGTCCCTCCTCAACTACTGTGTTACTAACTTGGCTCACAGTTGCCTTTTCATGGATGTGGAAAATATTTATTGCAAGCCAACTAATATAATTATATTTGCAGTGATACTTTGGTTCACAAACTTGATTCTTTCCATGATTCTAGTGGCAAACCGTGTTGGATGAGAACCAAATCTAATTCAATGGTTAGGTTCAGGGTTGACCATCTGGGGAAATTTGATTCAGCACCGAGTTTTAAAGCCATTTGTTTTGCCTGGAGTTTGTTATTGCCTTTCTTTTCCTCCCACACTATTTGCCTTTATCCTGCCCTCACATGTTTTTTCAGGCTTTCTATCATATCAAGTATTCTGTTGGAACCCCTTTCTTCCTGGAGCTACTTCCCAAGGCTCCTCAGCTCCTGCTCACAACACCAGTTGCTTATCTCATAGCAGCTGTGGCTGGGAACTGCTTTTGCTCCAGTTCGATACTGCTGTTATTTCTGTCCTGGCCTATGAAAGTCATCGGCTCACCTGTGCATTGTCTTAGTTTCTTCCTCAATGGGACAAATGCCAGGCGCCCACAACATGAAGAAGGAGGGGCTTGTTTTGGCTCCTGGATGTAGTCCGTGGTCGACCGGTTCTCAGGCGGAAATGGCACGAACGAAGGGCATTAGCAGGGAATGGTCAGGAAGCACAGAGATGTACGGAGCTGGGAAGGGAGCTGCTGACCAGGCCCCAGCTGTTCCCACTCAGAGGCCCCGCTGAGGAGCGCGTGAGGGTGGGGGACACTCTCCATAATGTAGCATGCACATCTCTGTCTGACTGGCTGGCAGAAGTGCTTCTTTCTCATAGAGATTTTGCTAATGTTGCTGGCTTAACAGTGTATCGAGTTTTATGCTATCTACCTCATCTCAACTATGGTGAAAAAAAAAAAAAGACTGGAAAATGTTCCAAAGCACTGTTTATTTCTGGGTGGTGGGGTTTGTATAACTTGATTTCTTCTTTATATATATTTTAATTTTTGTCAGGTATTCTGCAACTTTTTTTTCATATTAATTTCATAGTAAGGGGGCACTTTAAAAGGTATTACATCAGAGATGTATAATCTCACCCTAAACCTGAGCATTCAACTAAAAGCCCCATGAAGCTGTCCATGGTAATTATATAGGACTTGGTTTTTAATGCACAAGAAAAAGCTGTGGATGTGGATGATCCCCTCTCTTTCCCCAGGTTGGAGATTTACAGTATGCCTCTCCTGCAACTGTGTCTCGATGTGGAATGGTTTATATGGACCCCAAAAACTTGAAATATCAACCTTACTGGAAAAAATGGGTTAGCAAAATACAAAGCAAGGTAAAAATGATTCCTCCAATAAAGTTGTTAGCATCAGTGGCCAGCGCAAGGGGGTGTTTGTAGTTGAAGTTCGTGAACTTGTTCTCACGACCTTGTGTCCCTGACCCGCTAAGGTCCTTGCACATGAATCCAGTGAAAACATGGTGGACACACCTGCTGGGTCTCACACACTTCCTGGTCCAGACCAGGGATCAGCAGCCTCCCTGTGAAGGGGTGGTAGAGAGTGTGTTAGACTGTGGGGGCATTGTGGCTTCTTTTGTGCCTGCTTCATTCTGCTGCAGTGGTATGAGCACAGTTGGATGCTGTGAGGAGGAGGACACGATGGGGGGGCCGGGTGTGGCCTGTGGTTTGGTTTGCAACCCACAACCTGGTCCAGAGGCCCAGTGACTGAGAGGCGGGAGCTGCCCGTGCTCTGCACTTTGGGAGACTGGAAGGGGGGCAGTGTGTGTAGCCCCAGCTCGGTGTGGGGCTGAGACCCAGTGGGTTCAGGTGACCCCAGGCCATGTGACATGTATGTCCCGAGGCTGCCTAGATGGCACAGCATCTTGGCAGCAGGTGTGCCTGATAGGTGGAGACAGGTGAGTGAGTTGGATTTGGTCATACTCCGGGCAGCATGGCCACCTTTTTGATAGGGGTGCAGGTGTTCTGGCTGTGTCTTTATAGAGGCCACCGGGCTGGTGGGAGTTGGAGACCAGGACAGATGACTCCAGAGAGAAGTGGACCAGGGGAGACATCAAGGCTCCACCATGGGGGAGAGCGTTCTGGGGGCTCAGGCACTCAGGTGCCATGGGTGCCGTGAAGGGAGGGGGAGCTCGCACTTTTCCCCTCTGTGGGGTGGCTGGCGATGTCCCTTGAGCCCACAAGTGGGACCCGCTGTCTCCTCTCCCCTGCTCCCAAGGGTGGGGTGGACCCCATGGCGGAGAGGTGACAGGTGAGTGTGTTGCCAAGGACAAGCTCGCTGTAGACGCAGGCAGGTGCCAGGGTTCCTCTCCTGCCGTGGTGACTGCTCCTGGGGTGTCCCTCCCGCTTCGGTACAAGTAAAACTTTAACTTCCAGTTAAGTAAATGAAACTTTGAAAATTCATCGGGACTCTGCTCTTCCCCAGGGGGAACAAGATGATTTAAATCGTCTCTTTGAGAAGTATGTGCCGCCTCTCATGGATGTGATCGTGGAAGGTATCGTGGATGGAAGACAAGGAGAGAGGCTGAAGACAGTGGTTCCGCAGACAGACCTAAACATGGTGAGAGATCGTCAGCGCTGGGGCGGAATTCTCCTTCCAGGAGCACGGACTTTAAGGGGAGCAGAGACGCCGCATGGGTCGCTCGCAGCACGGTGGGTGGGTATGGCGGTGGCATTCTTCTGCTTTTGTGACCTGTTCAAGTCAACGTGCCGGGCTCCATGGGTCTAAACCGATGTGGCAGAACATTGGCCCCCTCACGCTGGGCCCGGGCCCCAGGGTCAAGGGCGAGCTGACCCTGTGGGGTGGGAAGATTGGGGCCGACCTGAGTCCTTTCCTGTGAGCCAGGTGACCCAGCTGACCAAGATATTGGATGCGTTACTGGAAGGAGAGATCGAGGACCTGGACCTGCTGGAGTGCTACTTCCTGGAGGCTCTGTATTTCTCACTGGGCGCCTCTCTGCTTGAGAATGGAAGGATTAAGTTTGATGAATGTGTCAAACGCCTTTCTTCTTTGTCCACTGTCGATACGGAAGGGGTTTGGGCCAAACCTGGAGAATTGCCGGGTAGGAGCTGAGTGTCACCTGCTGTCCTGCTCACGGTGCTTTGGGTTGGGATTTTAGAGGACAGGAACGTGCTTTTCCGTATTTCCATGGCCTGGTGTGGGTTTTCCAGCCTGTTTGCTCCCATAGAGAATGCCATGGTCAGAGTCCCCAGTGTGTCCCTGGTACTGCAGAAGCCAGCGCCTTCCCATGCCTTCCCGGGGTCTAAACCCTTTCTCACCTGAGCTCGGCGCCTGCGCCCTGGCTCTGCTTGTGCTCGTGTTTCTCGTGGTCTGCCTGCCTGACTTTCCCTCCTTTGGGCTCCCCTTGCTGTCTAAAGCTCCACCACTTAAGCCCCCCATGGGCTCCTGAGTCTGTGCAGGACAGGCTTTGTGTACAGGCACACAGGTCGCTCACAGGAGGCAGCCATACCAGGGGCGTAAGCTTTTGCACAGAAAATGTGCGTCCGCGAAGACCTGCAGTGGCAGCTCCAGCATCTCCCACGGGTGGAGTGGGGGACGCTGCCAAGTGGCGGCTGTGGAGAAAGAGTCTGGGAGGGGACTCCCTCGGAGGACGGCACCTGTGACCAGCGAAGGGGCAAAGGAGGGACCCGCGTGGCGTCTGTCCAGCAGACAGGCTCATTCCAGACGTGTGCCAGGACGAGCCCCTGGGCGCCCAGGTCTCCTGTCACAGTGACACAGCCTGTTCACTTCAGGCCACCTTCCGACCTTGTACGACTTTCACTTTGATTCCAAACGGAACCAGTGGATCCCGTGGGGCAACTTGGTACCAGAGTACATCCACGACCACAAGAGGAAGTTTATCGACATCCTGGGTAAGCAGGAGGAAGCCAGAGTGTCTGTCGCCTTGCTGGCGTCTGGGTCCCCGCCTGCGGAGCGGCTTGTGGGAGCGAGGGCAGCGCGCTGGGTCCTCCGAAGGGTGGCGTCTTGGCTTCTCTTCGCGCTGCTGGCTCTGGGCACCTTCGAGTGTCTGTGAGACTCCCTGCAGAGGAAGTTCTCGGTCAGGGAACCATGTCACACAGGTGTAGGGACGACAGAAGCGACAGGTAACTCTGAGCATAAGTTAGAACTGGGCGCTTGGAACAGTTTGGGGTCTCCGCCTGGATGGGGGCGCTGGTCACACAGCTGTACACAGAGGTGTACCGGGCTCACTGAATCACACCTGAGAACGGGCACTTCTGAGGTGAGCTGGACCTCGGGGCTGCACAGTGATGGAGTAACAGTGGGCGATGTGGTTCCCTAGGCAGAGGCTCTACCCATGCACGGTTCTGAGGTCGCAGCTCAGCTTTGCTGCTGCTTTTGATGCCCCCTTCAGTCCTGTGACGCCCCCATTCTGATGTCTTTTAGTTCACACAGTGGATACGACCCGCACGACCTGGATACTGGAACAAATGGTTAAAATCAAGCAACCTGTTATTTTTGTTGGTGAATCCGGTACTTCTAAGACAGCTACTACCCAGAACTTTCTCAAAAATCTGAACAGAGACACTAATGTAAGTCATCCTTTGTATGAGTCATTTACTGCCGCGAAACAAATCACACAGCTTCTGAATGCTGCCAACTGTGCTCCCTGGCGTTTCCCTGGGCTGTGTGGGTGGCTCAGGGCCCTCTCTCCAGGCTGTTTCTGGGCCGCCTTTGTCTGAGGCTCTGTGGCACTTCTGAGCCTGCCCCTTGTACTCAGTGGCTGCTTCCCTGTGCTGGCCTTGGGCTGTTGCTGGACAGGGGATTGGTGACATGGATTTGGCTCTGGGGGCTGGGAAATCCTAGCGCCCGGTGTTGCCAGCTGCTGCGGGGAGGGGCTCGTAGCTGCATTCTGAGTTGGCCGAGGGTGTTTCACGGTGGGAGGGAGCAGGCTTGCCGCAGGAAGTCGCTTTTATTAAAACAAAACAAGACAACCACTTCCTCAATGACCTGATCCTATTGCCTCCCAAAAATCCCACCTCCCAGTCCCATCAGTGCTCTTGGTATGGTGCTGGCTTCCTGCGCAGCAGAAGTCCAAGGTACACTGCAAAGTGGGAATGAAGATGTTTTTGCAGCCCCTGAGGTCACATGACACCCCTCTGCCACTTTGCACTGGTCAGGCAGCCACCTCTGAGCACCCACGCCGTGCATGAGGGAACAGGCCAGGGCGTGGATGCCCAGGGGCGTCATGATCACCTTAGTGCTTCTCGGGAACTTGTTTCCTTCTCTTCCTCCACCCCCTGTAAGTGCAGGAGGGGCTGGGGCATCCCCTGTGTGCACCCCAAGCCTGTCCCTGTGCCACCTTCCTGGCTTCCCACCAGTGTCTGAGGCATTTTACAAGTGGGAAAAGTTTCTCCTCCTGGGACTCCAGCTCTGCCCTATGCCCACCCGTGAGTGCTGCTCTCCACACTGCCCACTTAGATCTCCAGCCCCTGTCTCCGCCTCGGGATGTGCCAGGGGCTCTCCCCACTTCATGGTGGGGTACCAGTGGGGGTCCTAGAAGCCAGTGGGCTCTGGGCGGGCTGTCCTGGCTGAGGGAGCCGTGTTCAGAAGCCCTCACTGTGTCACCCTTCTGGGATCCCTGCAGCTGGTGCTCATGAGCCCAACCGGGTGTCTCTGAATGCATCCACTGCGATACACACCCAGCTTGTGTGTGCTGCTTGTGTGTGGCACCCTGGCTGGCAGCTCTTTTAAAAGGCAGCAGTTCCCAGTGTCCCCACAAGCATGGGTGTCACCGAAAACACGTTTAAAATCCCTAGACCCACTGGGCATGGTGGCACACACCTGTAATCCTAGCACTCAGAGGCTGAGGCAGGAGGATCGCTGTAGACCAGCCTGGGCTACATAGTGAGTTCTCAACTATACAGTGAAACCCCGTCTCAAAAAAGAATCCCCCCATCAAAAAAAATCTCCAGTCCCGCCGAGGACGCATACCTGGGGGTCTGGTGCCTGCGCCTCTCCTTAGACATTATTTCAGAGACCACGTCCACTGCTGTCCCTGCTGTCTTCTACTTGTCCTCAGGTCCTTACCAGCTAATACCACCCATCAACAGGAAAAAGGAATTCTCACTTTGGCATTGAAACAACGATGAGCAATGACCCACTTGGGTTGTAAGAATGTAGTTCAGAGACCATGAGTTTGCAAGTTGACAGCCCCCGCAGCAGGGCCCACAGTCTGAGCCCCCGATCTCTTTTTCAGATCGTGCTGATGGTCAACTTCTCCTCCCGCACTACGTCCATGGACATCCAGAGAAACCTGGAGGCAAATGTGGAGAAGCGCACGAAGGACACTTATGGGCCTCCCATGGGGAAGCGGCTGCTGGTGTTCATGGACGACATGAACATGCCCAAGGTAGCCAGCTCGGGGGCGGAGCGTCTGTGTGGGTGCAGGCGTGGGGAGGGCAAGTGTGTGGATGTGGGCTATCGCCTTCTGTGTGCAGGGACCACCCTGGGGCTCCCCTCTGCTGGGGGCTGAGTGAGGGGCTCGGTGCGCCCTGTGGTGCTGTTCCCCGCACCACAAGTAGGAAGCAGAAGGACTGACCCTTCCCAAGGTGCCTTGGGGTGAAGCAAGCCAGGGAACTTCAGTTGTATCCTGAGTGTTTCTGGGGCCAGAGCCTGAGAACTGCAAAGTTTTCCCAACACACTGGATTTAAGTTGATATCTTTTTATGGAACCATTCCCCTCTGAAGATCCTTCTTCCAGAGGAGCATATGCAAAACCAGGATCCATTCATTCACCCACATATCTGATCATCTGTCCACCCATCCATATATTTAGTCATCTGCTCAGGATTCATCCATCCATCTTATCTGTCCATTTGTCCATCCAGCCATCCAGTTGTTATCTAGTCATCTGTTATTCTACTGATTCATCCATCTTTTTGCCCAGCCACAAGTGCCCATCTGTTTACCCTTCTGTCCATCCACCCACCCATCCACCCATCCACCCATCCACCCATCCACCCAC
>NW_022900924.1:19287893-19298881 GCF_012274545.1 Fukomys damarensis
CCATCCACCCACCCCACCACCCACCCATCCATTCATCCCATTACTTCCCTGTTGAGCACCTTCCCTGGGACTGGTGTTGTGCAGTGTGCAAACCCTGTACAGTCCCTGCCTTCATGGAGTCTACAGTCTAGCGAGGGAGACACACTTTAGGAGGAGTCACAGAGCAGTATGTAAGTAACAGCACACTTTGAGAAGCTCCAAGACACTGACACCAGCCCACCCACCCATCCATTCATCCCATTACTTCCCTGTTGAGCACCTTCCCTGGGACTGGTGTTGTGCAGTGTGCAAACCCTGTACAGTCCCTGCCTTCATGGAGTCTACAGTCTAGCGAGGGAGACACACTTTAGGAGGAGTCACAGAGCAGTATGTAAGTAACAGCACACTTTGAGAAGCTCCAAGACACTGACACCAGCTGCTCTGAGAGCAACAGAGTCTGGAGCCTTAGGTTAGGTGGTCAGCAAGGCCCCTGAGTTCCATATCCTGATGCTACTGTCCTGTCTTGCCTCTGAAACACCCGAGGTGGACGAGTATGGCACCCAGCAACCCATCGCTTTACTGAGGCTGCTGCTGGAGAGAGGCTACCTGTATGACCGTGGGAAGGAGCTGAACTGTAAGAGCATCCGGGACCTGGGCTTCATCGCCGCCATGGGCAAGGCCGGAGGAGGCCGCAATGAGGTGGACCCACGGTTCATTTCACTCTTCAATGTCTTCAATGTGCCGTTTCCTTCCGACCAGTCTTTGCATTTAATCTACTTCTCCATCCTGAGCGGCCATACCTCGGTAACTTGATTCTAAGTAGAAGTCTACGCTGGGGACACTGTGTGGGGTGCGGGGTGCACAGTACGCAGGAGCTGATTCACACGTTGACATCGCATGCCCGATGCCTGCGGCCAGAGAGGTGTTTGATATTTTAATTTCTTTAAAACAATCAAAAGAGGTCTGGGGATATAGCTCAGCGGCTCAGCACCTGCCTGGCAAGTGTCCTGAGTTCAATCCCTGGTACGGAAAACAAAAATTCATCTCTCTACCAACACAGTCATAGAACGGAATCCCAATGTTTTGTGGAGGAAGGGTCCATCTGGGTGGGAGGGCCTTGGGCCCAGCAGTCAGGACCTGGCTCTGAGCTGCCTCAGCTTCACTGGTCACAGTGCAGGGGCCGGGGCTGCCGACTTGGGGGTGCCTACCTCTCGTGTGGGGGATCAGGAGGAGGAGGATGCACTCGGGGTGTGGCAGACCTACGCTGTCTTGTGGCACTCAGGCCCCGCCTGGCACCGCCTGCCACCATGGGCCTGCGCGCCCTGAGGCTTTGGGCTATGTGGCCAGAGTGGTTAGGAAGGTCCGTGGGCACTGGGCCACTCATCGCTCACAAAGCTGTGCGCTTGCTGCTGGTGGTGTGAGATCACCGAAGGTCACGGCACGCGGACTTGTCAATAAATGTGAAAATCCCAGGCAGTACGAGTGTGTCAGCTTCTCTGAGCTTCTCAGGATTTTTTCCCTTATCGCCATTAAACACGACAAAAATCACACAGTCTAACATGCATTATTTCAACCATTTTAAAGTGTACAATACAGAGGCTTTCAGTCTGTTCCAGTGCTGTGCACCCCCCCCCACGATCTAACCTTGGGATTTCTCAACCCAGAGGAAACTGTCTGTTCCCACTTCTTCCTCCCCGCCAGGGACCTGCCCACGGAGCAGGGTGAGGAGCAGGGTGAGGACCGGACTCCCTCTACCCCTCACGGCCCCTCCCTCTGTCCCGTGGCCAGCCCTGGCCTCGTGTTTCACAACACTATGGCTCTTTATCCGCTGACTGAATGCTGCTTGTAGCTTATCCGTTCCTGATGGCAGTGGGGCCTCTTTGTTCTGTTAGAACTTCCATGAGAGCATCGTGGCGGTGAGCAGCAAGCTGACATCCTGCACTCTTGTGCTTTACAAAATGATCATCCAGGATCTTCCGCCCACCCCCTCTAAGTTCCACTACATCTTCAACCTGCGAGATCTCTCGAGGGTTTTTAACGGGCTCCTCCTCACTAACCGCGAGCGGTGAGTGTGCTGTCTCACCCAAGTATACCCTATAGGTGTGGTGGTTTCTTTTATTCCTTTAAAACCAGGACTTATCACTGCATTTGATGAATCGCTATAGCAGTTAACTAACTCGTTGAGGTCTTTGCTTCTTGGCTTAGCCCTGACCTCCGTCTGCCCCTGGGGCTGACGGGCCAAGAGAAGCACAGGGTTGCGTGGGGACAGGTGGCCCGCACCCTGAGGCGGGCAGCTTTGCTGACCCCCTCTGAGCTCAGAGGGTGGAATTTGCCTGTGTGAAGCCTTTAGCTCATTCGCCCAGTGTCCTGGTCGCCGGCGTGTCTGTAGAGGGCAGAGATCAGAGAGGACTGAAGTCCAGGCACAGAAATGTGCTCCTTAGAACTGGACTCAGCTAGGGCTGGAGCTCTGTGGTGGATGCATTTGCCTCGCGTGTGCAAGGCCCTGGCTCCCATCCCCAGAGCTGCAGGAACAGAGCGCAGGCTTCATCTTTAAGTTGATGTCTGCTGAGTGACACAGGTTTGCCAGCATCGTCCCCCCAGGGCCTGTGGGCTCTGCCCAGGCTCACACTTGCCCCGGGTGCCCCGCCGGGTGTTCCCAGGCGGGGTGGCAGCTGTGGCCAGGTACCAGGGAAGGTTCCAGAGCTGGGCCCAGGGGCTGTTGGTTCTTAGGAAAAGGAGGTGCCGGTGGCTCTGATGCAGGTTTTCATATATTGCAGCCAGCAGGAGTGGTGCTGGGCACTTCTGGTCTTTATGCCGATGGTAGAAGGTGCTGCTTTCTTCCCTCAGTGGGGCAGGCTGCGCCGGATGGCGACCTGGGGTCCTCCTTTACTTTGCTCGCTCCCGGGGGGATGGAGAGGACCACAGGATGCGGCTCCCGGGCTCCACCAGACACCAGCAGGCGACCCTGCCCCTTCCCCCTGTAGGTTCCAGACGGAGGCCCAGATGGTGAGGGTCTGGAGAAACGAGTGTCTGAGGGTCTTCCACGACCGGCTGATCAGCGAGGCAGACAAGCAGCTGGTCAGTACTGCAGAGGGCAAAATTCTTCTCTTAGTGGAACCCACTGGCTTAAAAATATCCCAGAGTCCCAAACCCCAATTTTGTCTTTATATAGGACACCAACTGCAAAAAGACAGACACTAGCAGTAAAGTAGGCCACGAGGGCGGGTTACGCAGCGCCTCGTAGCTGTCGGGGAGAGTGGAAGGCACGGCTGTGGCGAGGGGTGTGCGCACCCGCTCCCCACCGGGGGCTCTGACTTCGGGTCCTGGACCCCGCTCGTGTTTTAAGGTGCAAGAGTACATACGGAGCCTGGTTTTGGAACATTTCCCTGATGACTTGGAGGTGGTGATGAGGGACCCCATCCTGTTCGGGGACTTCCGCACGGCACTGCAGGAGGAGGAGGCCCGCGTTTATGAAGATGTCCAGGACTACGAGGCGGTCAAGGCCCTGTTCCAGGTGGGATGGGCCGCTGAGCCAGGCTGGCTCGGGCGGGAGGCACAGGCGTGTGTGTGACCCAGAGGCTGGCACGTCTGACCTCTGCCATAGCTCGCCGCTGGCCGGTCAGACACCAGCAGACGGCAGTCTCGGTGGTGTCTGCAGTGCAGAAGCTCAGGGAAGGGAAACCGGCCTCTGTTCTTAAGCTCTTCTGGGCGGGAGGGGAGAGTTTGCTTCCACAACCCAATGACCCTCAGCACGCGCGTCTCTATTTTCCCAAAATCCAGGAAACCCTGGAGGAGTACAATGAAAGCAATGCCCGGATGGACCTGGTGCTGTTCGAGGACGCCCTGGAGCACCTGACACGCGTGCACCGCATCATCCGCGTGGACCGTGGCCACGCACTGCTGGTGGGCATCGGCGGCTCCGGCAAGCAGTCCCTGGCCCGGCTGGCTGCCTTCACAGCTGGCTGCGAGGTGGGCCCTGTGGCTGCACTGCCCCGCTGTCCTCCAGCCCTCAGCTATCTGTCTGCCCATCCTCGTCCTCGTCTGTCGCGTAACTGGGACGTGGCATTCTGCATCTGGCCTGTTTTGCACAGCGTCTGGGTCTCAGGCCCACGCATGTTGCTGGTGTGTGTCCTTCTGCCACGCGTGTGTCTGCTCACCCACAGGGCACCTGGGCCAGCTCCAGTACTGCCGAGAATGTCAGTGAGTCTTGTGTGGACGCCCAGATGGGCTGGTTGCAGGGTAATTGTGGCCGGCGTCCAGGGAGCCACCACACCACCCCTCACATGGCTGCACTGCCCGACATTCCTGGCAGCAGTGTGGGGCTCCCGCTTCTCCTGCTACCTGAGACTCTCACAGGTCCCCCGTGTCCTCTGTCCTGGATGGGTAGGGACGGGACCTGGGAGGGCCTGCAGTGCTCACAGCAAGCAGCGCTGGACTCCGGGGTCCCGGGAGAAGGCGCCACGCAGGATGGTGGCGGGGTTGGAGTGGGCACGGCTGGCGGCCTGCAGTGGCCTGGAGTTTGCGTGCGAGCCTGGGGGGACGTGTGTCGGAGTGAAAGCTTGTGTGAGTGACTGAAAGTGTGGGATATGCATGTGCAAAGGTGTGTATGAGTGTGAAAGAGCATGTATCTGTGTGACCTCGAGTGTTAGTGTTCATGTGTGGCAGTGCGTTCACAGAGTAGCTGATTATGCACAAGAGTAATGGGTGTAGGGTGTGTCTGCGCAACAGTGAGTGTGACAGTGGGTGTGCATGGCTGTGTGTGGCCGAGACAGTGGAGGACAGAGCTCTTTCTGTCATATAAATCTGATGGGTTTCCAAACTTCTGAGTGCTCTGAGCCAAAGTAGAGAAGCCGGGTCTTGGCTGTGAGTCCTCCTTGACGCCCACCTCCTGGGTGAGCAGCATTTTCTAATTTAAGAATAGAGGCTGGGAGTGGTGGTGCACACCTATAATCCCAGAACCCTGGGAGGCTGAGGCAGGAGGATTGCAAAATTGAGCCCAGCCTGGGTAAGAACCTGTCTCAATAAAACAAATTAAAAAGGTCTGGGGCCATAGCTCAGTTGGCAAGACCCTGGTCCAGTCCCCATTACTGCAAAAAAGTAGAAGCAAATTGATTTCTTGCTTCCCGACTCCCCTTACAGTCTGTCTGGTTTGGTGCAGGCTGCAGACATGTCATACCCACCTTTTGGGGACATGCTTTTCCTTTCCCTTATCACTGGGCCCCCACTGTGTCCCTTCCATGGACCTGGGTCTCTTCCCTCCCTGTGACTCCAAGGACCTCCCTTGTGTGACAGGAGTCTCCTCTGTGTTTTCTCTTCCCACACACCTGTGCTCTACCAGACACACCCGTGTGCCCTCTGCATGCCTGCGCCTCCTGCACGTGTGTGCACACAGGCTCTGCTCACACTGTGACCTAATTGGGGTTGCTGGGGCTTAGCCTCAGCCCCAACCCCACCCTGTGCTTGTGTCACTGCTCAGCCTCGAGGCAGCCCGGGGCACCTGGTCTCCCCACCCACGTCCCTCTTCTTCGTGGATCTGGGTTGGTCCTGGACCACTTGCTGCCCCATGCTCTCCCCAGGCACCAGGCTCCCTCTGCTGTCCCGAGGCTGCGGGCCCTGGTGACCTTGGCTCTGCACCCGCAGGTGTTTGAGATCCTGCTGAGCAGAGGCTACTCCGAGAACAGCTTCCGGGAAGACCTGAAGAAACTTTACCTGAAGCTCGGGATCGAGAACAAAACTATGATCTTCCTGTTCACGGATGCGCATGTGGCCGAGGAGGGCTTCCTGGAGCTCATCAACAACATGCTGACCTCAGGTACCCAGTGCCCTCTCCACACCTACGATGAGGCTCAGTGCCTTGGGGCCCTGCCTGCTCTGCCTCTCCCCGGCCTCCACCTGGGTCATCACCGTGGCAATCAGAGGGATGGCTGGAGTGGTTGAGTGTCCAGCAAGCCCCCGTCATGTTTGTCACATCGCTTAGTCTCTGTGAAGACCTGGTAAGGAAGGAACCTTTACTGTCTGGTTTCACAACTGAGGAAACTGAGGCTCAGAGCTGCTGTAAAAGGCTGAATAGAGACAGCCGGGTCCTGTACCTTTGTATTCGTCAGCTGAGACCAATACTCAACACCTGCAATGCTTATGTAGAGGTTTAACTTGGCGCACGGGTTTGAGGGACTCGGTCCATGTTGGGAGGGTCCAAGGCAGGAACATCATGGAGGAGGAGCCTGGAGGAGCAACAGTGCTTAGTTCATGGAGGCCAGAAAGCAGAGCAGGGGAAGTGCCAGAGAGGACAGGGCAAGGGGCCAGACGTAAGTCCCATGACCACCCAGAAGTGCCCAGGAGTGTGCTCCACCAACCCCCTGGGTGGACCCCAAGCCGCTCATATTGACACTGTACCCTACTGCTGTGTCCTTGGAGCCCCTGACTGAGACTTTTTTTTTTGTATCAGGGATTGAACTCAGGTCCTTGAACTTTTGAGGCAGGCGTTGGAACCACTGAGCTAAATCCCCAGCCTCATGAGACCTTTTTAAGAGAAAAAAGTCTTTGCTGATGTGGTTAAGAACCTGAGAGGACAGCCTGGATTTGGGGTGGATCCTGAATTCAGTGACCATTGTCCTTAGGAAGCTGAGGGAGATTTGAGAACAGAGGAGGCGGCCTTGGAAAGACCACCGCAGAGCCAGGAGTGACGAGGCCCCAAGCCAAGGGACGCCTGGGGCCACCAGAAACTGGAGGAGACAGGAAGGCCCTCCTTTAGGGCTTTGCTGGGAGGTGGCCCTGTGACACCTTGGTTTCAGGCCTCTGGTCTCCAGAATTGGAGGCTGAATTTCATTATTGTTTTAAGCCACCCACCTGGTGGTAATTAATCATGGCCTCTTTGGGAGCGGCTGGGCCTGTTCCAACCTCTGCCCAGGAGCCACCCTGTGTCACGGGTGGTGTGGTGATGCAGCCACCCTGGCCCAGCCTGCGACCTCTGCCTGCTCTGCCCTGGGTGCTTCCGTCATGCTAGCCGGGGTGGGGAGCTGGTGACCAGACACGGAGATGGCTCCACGTCTGTGCTGCAGGCATCGTCCCTGCTCTGTTCCCCGAGGAGGAAAAGGAGGGCATCCTGAACCAGCTCATGCAGGAGGCCTCCAAGCACGGCATGGGCCTGGCCAAGGAGTCCGTGTGGCAGTACTTCGTGAACAAAAGCGCCAACAACCTGCACATCGTCCTGGGCATGTCTCCTGTTGGGGACACACTGCGGACCCGCTGCCGGAATTTCCCAGGTACCTTCCGGCTGAGGCTGCAACTCCCTGTCCCAGGGGTGGGCGGCAGGGTATGGCTGCAGGAACCCAGCCACCTCCAAGCCGCTCAGTGAAGGGAAACAGGACGAGGTTTAGGGAGAAGCGGGGCCTCACGCAGGGCATGCTACTGCCTGGAGACACGCGATGCCCTCCTGGCACGGGGCCATGCCCACCCTCCCAAGCACAGGCCACAGAGCTGGACAGTGGCTCTCGGGCCCTCCTAAGTGTGATAGTTCTGCCTGCCTTCATCACACAGGTTTCTGGCAGGGCCTGGTGGCCCATACCTGTCATCCCAGCCCTCTGAGAGGCTGAGGCAGGAGGATCGCAAGTTCAAGCCCAGCCTGCACAACTTAGCATCTTAGCAAGATCCCGTCTCAGAATAATACTGGGCTGTGGAATGAGCTCAGTGGGAAGGCCCTAGGTTCAGTTCCCACTGCTGAAAAAAGTTTCCCAAATAAAACGTGGCTCCCCAGGGTCATTTGGCTGTGCTTGGAGACATCGTCACCTGTAACAGCATCAGGCAGATGCAAGGATGCTGCTAAACACTGTGCATGGCACTGCCAGCGCCAGCATGGGAGGGTTGCCCGCCTTGAGGTCAGCAGCAGCTGGGGTGGTGAGGAACTCTGCCCCGGGCAGCCAGACTTGGGCAGTACAGTGCAGCCACTGCCTTGGGCTTCTGAAGATGGCCCCAGGCTGCAGAGGGACTGCCCCCCTCTCTCTCTCTCTGCTAGGCCTGGTGAATAACACTGGCATTGACTGGTTCATGCCCTGGCCTCCCCAAGCCCTGAACGCGGTCGCCAGGTCATTCTTGGGTAAGTCATAGCCATTGCAGAGACCACATCCTTGGTCTAATGGAGCAGCTCCTTAGCACTTTTCTGACTTGTGGTTTGGTCCCATGTGTTCCTTCTCTGTAAACAGCTATGGTAACAAAGGACTTTTAGCATTAGTATTTCTGGTTCATATTATGTTTTAGTCCAATGGGACTTCAGGAGACTTACAAGGACAATTTAGAATAAAAATCAGTTAGGGAGCATCAAAATCAGGAGTTGGTACACAATGGCCTGCTGCCATGTGCGGCCCACTGCTTGTTCTGCTGAATAAAGTTTTATTGGAACAGGAACTCAGTAATTCATAGTATCTACAGCTGCTTTGTGCCACAACTGCAAAGTTGAATCAGTGCAACAGAGACAGTGCCGTGATTGCTTGGCCTTTCACAGACAGAGTGCTGTCCCCCGATTCAAAGGGCTCCCAGGGTCACTTGGGGAACCGAACATCCATCAGCTCTGACTTCTTGATCCAGAGTTCCCAGCACCATCAGCCTTAGGTATTAATCCTTGAACAAGAGAGCAAGTCAGTTTATCTTAAGGGGAAATCTTTTTCTCTAGACCTAATGAACAGATGTATGACAAATGCCCTGGGTGACCTTATAGTTTCAACCTTATAAATAAATTTGTACCCATAAATAATAAATAAGCAATTCTTCCAAGCAAGCTGAAGCCATCATAACTTTGATGACAAAGTGATTTTTCTGAGAAGGAAAGCCAGAGAAGGACCCTCCTGATGCTAGAACTGAGGGGCCAGCGAGAGTCTTCTGTAAGGTCCAGGTGGTAAATATTACCTGGCTGCCATGTCAGTCCTGCCATTATATCCAGAGAGCCATCAAAGACAGATGTAAATGGATGGCTGTGGCTGTGTTCTAATAAAACTTTATTTACATGGGCAAGTGGAGGGCCAGATTTGTCTTTTGGGCTGTAACCTGCCAACTGGATAATAGCATACCCTGGTTTCCATGGGGGAATCAGCCATGTCCCTGGGTTAACACCTGGATTTGTGTTCCATATTATAAATAATGCTGCCTAGAATTTGCTTAGTTAATTCCTAGAGTTGTAATGACTGCTCCAAAACATCAGGACTTGTTAGGTAGAGTTTTCATGTGCTCTCCACCCTCGTATAACTCAAGATCAGATCTGCAGAATCTGAGTCAGTTAATACTTTGGGGCAGACTTTTCTTCCCTTAACAGGAGACAGGATTTTTATCCCAGCATTTAGGAGGCTGAGGTAGGGGGATCACTTTGAGTTTAAGAATAGCCTGGGTTACAAAGTGAATTCAGGGCCAGCCTGCGCTACACAGTGAGACCCTGTTGAGAGAGAGGAGAGAGACAGGACGTGTGTCCCCATGTGTCAGGCAGTCTGGCTGCTGTCCTCTCGGCCCTAGAAGCATCATGAGCCCTTCCAGCAGATTCTCGGTCATGCTGTGCCCAGTGTGTGCCGACATGGGAATCCGGCCCAGCGTGGCCGAGTGGGGAGGGCAGAATGAGGTGTGGCCCCTCCTGATGGCCCCAGCCCGTGGCCCGCAGTGTCTTAGTCCTCAGAGCTTCCCGCCCTCGGTCTCTGTTAGAGGAGTCACCAGAGCATCAGGGTTCCAGAAAAGCCGCCCACAGTGGCCACTGCTCTCTTCCTTTCTGTTCTTGTTAATTTTTAAAATCTTTGTAAAATTTGGACAAGTGTGCTTGTGGGATTAATTACATTCTTAGTGTGCAGCATCACCACCACTGTCCCTGAACATCCCCTGGCCTGGCTGAGGCTCCGCCCCACTAAATATGCACTCGGCTGGGTTCTTGGAGCTCACGGGGCAGCGGGGCCTCGCCGTGTTGTCCCCATGAGTCTGCCCGCAGGCAGCCCGGGTCTCCGAGTCCTTCCTCGCCCATTCTGTGGCTGCGCAGGGCCCTCTCCCCATCCGTCCCTCCAGCTCCTGGCCACCGTGACCTGTGCTGCGCGATGCTGGCCTTTGTGGGTCTACAGCCCTGGGGCACACCGGGCCTGGACACGGGGTGACGCTGCCCCTCCGTGCCACTCCCCAGGGGACAACCCGATGATCCCGGCCGAGAACATGGAGGACCTGGTGGAGCACGTGGTGCTGGTGCACCAGTCCGTGGGGGGCTTCAGCCAGCAGTTCCTGCAGAAGTTGCGGCGCAGCAACTGTGTCACCCCCAAGAACTACCTGGATTTCATTCACTCCTACTCCAGGCTGCTGGACGAGAAGACGCAGTGCAACATAGGTGAGTGGCAGAGGCTGAGCCCAGCCAAGCGCGCTCCTCCCTTCCTCCTTCCAGTGCTGGGGATCGAACCCAAGGCCTTCTCACTGAGCTACATCCCCAGGCCTTCTCTCATTTTTGTTTAGAGACAGGGTCTCTCTGAGTGACTTAAGTTGCCCAGGCTGGGCTCAAACTTTTTGACTCTCCTGCCTCAGCCTCTCAGAGTGCTGGGATGACAGGTGTGTGCCACCCTGGTGGCCCACACTGGCCTTTTCTTGAAGCAGGTTTCCCTCAGCAAGCTCAGGTGTTGGGGAGCCGTTCCCCTGGCGGGTAGGCACCAGCATTCCCTGATTGTCATTTCCGGTGCCGGCCATGCAGATAGATGCTTCGGGCCTGAAGCGCTCCGTCTTCAGTTTCACTGTGGTGGAGGCTGCCCAGGGTGGGCTGGACCGGAAGACAAGGGGCCCCTGTGACAGTGTCGGGGTGAGGCCCTTGGGGCTGTGCCGGGGGCAGTGACCACGCTGTCTGGGTGCCCAGCACAGTGCAAGCGGCTGGAGGGCGGGCTGGACAAGCTGAAGGAGGCCACCGTGCAGCTGGACGAGCTGAACGAGAAGCTGGCTGAGCAGAAGGTCGTGCTGGCTGAGAAGTCGGCTGCCTGCGAGGCCCTGCTGGAGGAGATCGCCACCAACACGGC
>NW_022900924.1:19299028-19316686 GCF_012274545.1 Fukomys damarensis
CGCCACCAACACGGCCATTGGTGGGGGGGTGGGTGGGTGGGGTGGGGCGTGGGTCCGTTTGGATGTTTGGATGGAGACAGTCACCCTGCAGCCTCCCTCAGGCCTTCCTCCTCCCAGGAGCCTCACCCGCTGGCCTTTACAAGTCTCTCCGTTCTCAGACACACACTGTGCACTTTCAGGGGGATGCCGGGAATGTGCTCAGAGCCTCCTGCTCTTCAGGAGCCACGGGTGGGTGGGTGGGGTGGGGCGTGGGTCCGTTTGGATGTTTGGATGGAGACAGTCACCCTGCAGCCTCCCTCAGGCCTTCCTCCTCCCAGGAGCCTCACCCGCTGGCCTTTACAAGTCTCTCCGTTCTCAGACACACACTGTGCACTTTCAGGGGGATGCCGGGAATGTGCTCAGAGCCTCCTGCTCTTCAGGAGCCACGCCTCATCTTAGCCGCCCTTTCAGAGCAGCTCCTGGGGGAACCAAGGAGGGGAGGAAGAGGGGAGCCAGGGTTGGGTCGGGGACCACCGAGGAAGGTGGGGCGGAGCGGCCGTCCAGGCCCAGCGAGGACACTGCCCGTGCCCTGCAGCCGAGGAGAAGAAGAAGCTGGCGGAAGAGAAGGCCATGGAGATCGAGGAGCAGAATAAGGTCATTGCGGTGGAGAAGGCCGAGGCCGAGACGGCGCTGGCCGAGGTCATGCCCATCCTTGAGGCCGCCAAGCTGGAGCTGCAGAAGCTGGATAAGTCGGACGTGACTGAGATCAGGTGAGCAGCGGGCCCTGCACGTCCACCTTGGGTTCCTGCCCCTTCCCTGAGCTGCTGTGATACCAAGCTGGCGAGAGAACACCAAGTACCGGGACACAGGTAAAGCTGAAGGGAGTTTATTACACACATGCAGACTCCACTCTCTAAGAGAAGTGAAGCCCCGTTACAGGATTGTAGGTAGATTTTACAGGTTTTTTTTTTCCAACCAAAGAAGTTCAAACATTGGTCAGGGCTTTCTCTCAGCTGCAAGGGGGAGAAACTTCAAACACATTTACTCATCTTACACTTATCTTATAGGGGTAGAGTTTTATGGTCGCCTTTAACATCCCATCTGTTCCAGGCAGGCTTGTTAATCAAGCTTGCAATTAGCGCAAGAAGCGTTTTGCAGTTTGAGCAGTTTTCCCTGATGTTTGATAGGGGGAGGAGGAAACAGTCTCTGGGGTCATTAGCAGGCCAGCATGAAGTCACTTTAGCTCAGTCAGGTCTCACACCTGTGTCTTTGCACTCAGATGTAGCTTCGTGTGGGCTTGATTCCCAGCACGGGGGTGGGATTGAATGCATTCGGCCCAGCTCTGCCTCTCCTCTGCTGTGTGCCCTTGGGCGAGTCACCTGACCTCTCTCTGCTCACATCTCCCCACGTGTAAAATATGGAGGGCGCGGATGCCTCCTGCTGCGTCAGAGTGGCTGTGAGGAGCCAGTGAGAGATGTCAGGAGCTCTCAGAACTGGGCCCGGTGCACAGCAAGCACCGTGAAAGTCTTAGGTCTGGTCATGGTCTCACAGCGGAGCCCGCCTCCTGCCCGTCCCAGGTGACCAGCGTGGTGGGGCTGTGTCTTCAGCTTCCGCCTTTGCAGCTCTCATGGGTGTCCTGGGGGTGCCTGCGCTCCCACAGCCTCGCCAACAGAAGGCGCCACCTTCGCAGGCGAAAAGTGGACCTTGGTGTGGTTTCCATGTGCATTTTCTCTCCGGATGAGCAAGGTGGCCTTTTACATTTGTGAAAAATGTGTGTAAGACTTACGGCGCTTCCCTTGCTGTGGCCTGTCTCGTGTACTGTCCATATATGGGCTGGGTGGTGGTGTCATTGCTGCTTTTGTCCTTAGCCATTTTCAGGGGTTTTGTTTTTGAGGTGCTGGGGATGGAACCCAGGGCCTGGTGCATGCTGGGCCGGCAACCCGGCTCCAGGACCCAGCCTTTGTGGAGATTTTCACAACCCCAGGAGATTCGCGGTCCACCTCTGAGTGCGTCTCAGGCGTTTTCCCATCTGGCTTTTGCTGACTTTGTTAATGAGGTCTGTGTTTGTGTGTTTTTGCTGTTTATGTTCTTGTGGCAGATTTTAGCAGTATTCCGCATTATGACTTTTACTGTTGTCATTAGGCAGGGCCAGGGATTGAACCCCTGACCTCACACATGCCGGGTGATACTATACCACGGAGCTGCACCTTTGGCCCTAGGTTGTGGCTGTCAGACCCTGAGTCACAGTTAAATTGTCGCCATTGTGGGATTGTAAAACACTTTCTGTGTGGTTTCTTCCTGTGCTTTTATAGTTCAATTTTTGGATGTAAATCTTACCTCTTGGGTATTTTCCCCCGGGCTTCCATGAGAGCATGGACCGCATGCACACATGCACACGTGTGACTACAGTCTGGCCGTCTTTGGGTCATTTGGATGTGGACAGGCAGCCCTCGTAAGCCTTTCGCTCCCTTCTGCAGTGCTCACAGAAATGAGTCCATTAAGTCGGGAAGATGAGGGTGTCTATGACAAGAAGTGGGGCACCTCCCTTTGTCCCGGCTGGCGACCTTGCCTTTCTCCCGAAGTCCTCGCTCCAGGAACCCCTCTGTGTGCACAGGGACGGCACATGGGACACTGGGGAGGGAGAGAAGGGGGCAGGCCCGGCGGTGTCATGGAGGGCAGGTGCTGTCTTGTGGGAAGAGTGGAGGCCTTGGCTGTGGGCACTGGGAGGGGGCGGTGACCTGTGCTTTGTCCCAGGACGGGTGGCAGTGTGCGTGTCCTCCTCTCCCCTTCTTCCTCCCCACCCCATTTCACACTGTGACAGAGGGACCACAGGGAGCAGAGGGCCTCAGGGCCCCAGACAGCTCGGTGCCTGCACCTGGCAGGTGAAGGGTTTCCAGGCAAGGCCCGAATCCACTGGGGGAGCCCGAAGGCCCCAGCTCTGTCCTTAGGGGTGCAGGGTGGGACTTAATTCTGCCTTCACCCTAGAAATGCCTGCTCGAACTCTCTTCCTGGGTCTGGCTTTCTTCACCCCGAAGGGAACCTTCTAATGACAGACAGTGTGGCCTGCTTCTGGAAGTGGCCGAGGACACCTGCCTCTCTGCTCTGGCTCCCTGGGCACCAAGGCTTCACAGCTGCCTGTGGCTGGTTCTGGGCACTGCCCACTCTCCTGGGTTTCACACCAGCTCCCCCGTCTCCTGTTTCTTGGGGCTCCGGTTCTCTGGAGGGCCAGGGACATTGGCATCTGGTATGGAGGAGCAGGGTGACCATCTAACGTCATTGCAACCAGAGAAAACAGCTCAGGGGTCTGGCCTGGAGAGAGCCAGGCCTGGGTCCAGGCCCCAGGCAGTGTGGGCACCGCATCCTCCAGAGCTCCCAGCCAACATGGGCACTGGGCGCCGTGCTGACAGCTGGGTCTGGGGCCTCAGTTGCCCCCATGTGATTAGGAGGCAGCTTCTCGGGCTCCCCACTGATCTGGGGCTGTGCAACCTGAGCTGGCACTTTAATCGCAGTGGCGTGGCCTGGCAGGACCCATCTGGAGCCTGAGGCCTGCCCTGCCTCTGCCCACCCCAGCCCCGCCAGGCTCTAACCCCAGCTTGTGTCCACCAGGTCGTTCGCAAAGCCCCCGAGGCAGGTGCAGACGGTGTGTGAGTGCATCCTCATTGTGAAGGGTTACCGTGAGCTCAACTGGAAGACGGCCAAGGGCATGATGTCTGACCCCAACTTCCTGCGGTCCCTGATGGAGCTTGATTTCGACTCCATCTCCCAGAGCCAAGTCAAAAATATCAAGGGTGCGCATGGAGAGGTGGTCGGCGAACAGGGCGGGGCTTGTTGGACAGGTGGGCAGGGTCTCTGGGCCCTGCAAGAGGAGGGGAATAGGACTGACCCTAGAGGATGAGGGCAGATCCACCTGATGGACGCTGCGTGGTCAGCTCAGCATGATGGCTTCCTCAGGGGCAGGGTCTCCTGTCCGCTGTGCATCTTGGCCAGGTGGCACCAACGTCAGCTGTCAGGACAGAGGACAGGCCTGGGCTGTGACAGCATTGCCCACATCTAGCCCAAGTTCCCGTGCAGCCCACCGTGTCTGTCTTTGGGCTGAGCGCTTGCCCAGCTTGCATGAGGCCCCAGGCTCCATCCTCAGCACCAATCAATTGATCAGACCAGTCAGTCGATCAGTGCGCTGCAAATCCACATTGTCACAGTTTGTTTAGAACCTTTGAAGCAAATGCTGTTCTCGGCCACTTGAAAGCAAAACCAAACTAAATAGACACAACAGCCTGACCCCAGGAAGCCGCTGCTCACATGGCTTTTGTGAGGGTGCAGCCCAGGGTGACAGGTGACCTCGTCACGGCCTGGGGTCCCAGTGAGCTGCATGAGCTGAGCCACCTCGGTGCCCGGCTGGGCGTCCCCCCCAGTGGCTGGGGTCCTGGTGTGCCGTAAGCACCCACAAAACTCCTTCCTGCCTGTCCCCCATTATCCTCTGAGACACTGCCCGGACTCCGCTCCAGGTCACAGGGGTAGGGAGCTAACTGTCCTGGTCTCGCAGGCAACTGCTTTGCAGTTGATTCCCCCAGTGATGTGAGCTCACCTCTCTGCTCTCTAGGCCTCTTGAAGACCCTCAATACCACGATTGAGGAGATGGAGGCCGTGAGCAAGGCGGGGCTGGGCATGCTGAAGTTCGTGGAGGCCGTCATGGGCTACTGCGATGTCTTCAGGGAGATCAAACCCAAAAGAGACAAGGTGCCACCCCTGGCCCAAGCCACAGTGGCATTGGGGACTGGCAGGCTCTGGATATTCCCCAGCAGTCTGCAGCCCCTGGCTACAGCTCTCACTTAGACACAGGGATGGGTGGCTGAGGGGCCTCAAGTTTCAGATTTGCTGAGAAAAGTACAAGATAGAAGTCCGGACTCCTTCTGTGGGTTCGGAGCAGAGTCGTGAACCTCAGGGTCCTCAAAAGCAAAATTCCCACAGTCTCAGCCCCAGGGTGTGGCTTCCCAATGCACAGTGCAGGTTTTGCAGCCATTGGTGCAGTGGAAACCAGGTGGGGGAGCTGGGTGCCTTGCTGTGGCCCCTGTGGCCGCACCAGACATGACACCCAGGCAGGAGCCCACCTCATCTCTGCCCCAAACTGCCCCCCTCCACCCAGGTGGCCAAGCTGGAGCGGAATTTCTATCTGAGCAAGCGGGAGCTGGAGCGGATCCAGAACGAGCTGGCCACCATCCAGCGAGAACTGGAAGCCCTGGGTGCCAAGTACGAGGCTGCCATCCTGGAGAAGCAGAAGCTGCAGGAGGAAGCAGAGATCATGGAGAGGCGGCTCATCGCCGCGGACAAACTCATCTCAGGCTTAGGATCAGAGAATGTCAGGTCCGTGGGGTGGGGCTCGGGGCCGCAGGGCTGCACAGGGCACCAGCAGCGGATTTTTTTGTTCCATGTTGTGTTTTTACTTAAAATCCATGTGTTGAATGGCTTTCGAGTTATCTCGGGCAGGGTGGCTGGGGCCATTTGTAGAGTTGTTGACAGAGTCCTGAGGTCACTGATGCAGCGACCACTGAGGGTTGAAGGAGCCAGTGAGGCTGAGACAGTGCGGGTGCCTGGCGGTGGGGTGTTGTCTTCCTCGTGACCAAGTGCCCCTGCATCCTCCTGCAGCAGCCCAGCCCTGTTGCTATGGAGGCAACTCAGGATCCACCTTCCTGAGCTTTGGCCTTGAGCGGATGGGGCTTGCTGTGCTTTACCACTGGCTATAATGGCGCTGTCCAACCCGGCGTCTGTGTGTGGGACAGAAAACACTGGGCAGCTTTCTCTGCCCATGGGAGACACAGTTTCCAATGTCTCGGGAACCAGCAGGCTCTGGGAATTGAGTGGAGGCGGCCCAAGGGAGCATTGCTTTCATCTCTCGCGGCGGGAGGCGGGGGCTGAGTCCTCAGCTCTGCCCCACGTTCGGAAATAATGCAATCACGACGGCACAGGCAGCACGGAGAGACAAGGGTCTCTGATGTGTACCGAGCCCCGTGCAGGCCAAATTCTGCCAGGCCCAGCATTGAGCCAAGTTTTTTGAAGGAAAGGGTTTGCCAGGGTGGAAAATTATAAAGTCAGCTGGGAATCTGTATTCCCTAGAAAGGAGGAATATCTCAGAAAATCTTCCGATCTGGTCTTGAACTTGAGATCCTCCTGCCTCAGCCTTCCAAGTACCAGCATTACAGGCATGCCCCAGCTCACTTGGTCTTATTTGTTTATTTTTAAATTGGCATCCAAGGTCTGCATGTTTCTGGGGTGCAGTGCCATAATTCACCACGCACACACATGCGTAGTGGGTAATTAGCGTTTCCGGGAACCCAGACGCCCTCTTAAACGGTAACCACAGCCTTGAGCAGCGGCTCACCTGTGTCCAAGCACCAGGACAGGAAGTGCCCCGAAGCTCACGCTGGCATGTCCCCTCCCGCTCAGGTGGTTGAAGGACCTGGACGAGCTGATGCACCAGCGTGTGAAGCTGCTGGGTGACTGCCTGTTGTGCGCCGCCTTCCTGAGCTACACGGGCGCCTTCACCTGGGAGTTCCGTGACGAGATGGTGAGGCAGGTGTGGCAGAGTGACATGCTGCAGCGCGGCATCCCCCTGAGCCAGCCCTTCCGCCTGGAGAGCCTGCTGACTGACGATGTGGAGATCAGCAGGTGGGGCAGCGGGAGGCCGGGTGGGGCGCTGGGTGGGGCAGGGCAGACGGCTCCACGACCACGCGGCCGCCTGCAGATGGGGCTCCCAGGGCCTGCCCCCCGACGAGCTGTCCGTGCAGAATGGCATCCTCACCACCCGGGCCAGCCGCTTCCCACTCTGCATCGATCCCCAGCAGCAGGCGCTCAACTGGGTCAAGAGGAAGGAGGAGCGGAACAACCTGCGGGTAGGGTGGGCTCTGCCCATCCGGGCCGCTCTCAGCACGGCCACTCCCAGGGCCCGGCCGCCTTTCATCTTTGCGGGCCGTCTGTGGGTGCAGGTGTGGGGGCCCTGGGCAGGGTCATGGCTGGGCTGAGGTGTCACCCACCATCTTGTCCTTCACCTGCTGGGAGCACTGGTGTGGTTCAGCGGGTCTGGGACATTTACAGTTGAAGAACAGCCGCCAGAGTCGCCCCAAAAGGATGTGTTGCGTCCTTCAGCATCATCTGCCAGACCCTTCCACGGTCCCCTCCCCTGACCCTTGGCAAGCACTGCGATGGTTTCCATCTCGATGATTGGGCTGCTCTGTACATTCCCTGTGCCTGGGATCAGACGCTGTTTCTGGCTGCTCTCAGCATTGTGATCTCCAGCCCCATCCCTGTGGCCACTTGTGTCTGTGTAGTGTCCCTTTTTCATGACTGAGTGATACTGTGCTGCTCAGAGTAGGACTTGTGCTCCTTTATCCCTGCGTTCATTGGTGGACATCAAGGTTGCGTGCACTCTTTGGCTGCTGTGAACATCAGTATGTGGTTCTTATTTGGATGCATGCTTTGGTGCTCTTTGGGTTCATATCCAGGAGTAGGGGTCCTGTAGCCCAGTCCTTTTTGTTGAACTCAATAAGCATGATTTTCCGCTTTCCCATTCCCTGCCTATGTCCTATCCTTGCTTCCCTCTCCGTTCCTGTCCCTCCGGCTCCCCTGTGTGCCTGACAAAGGTGCGTTCAACGTGCCGGTTTCCACCTCCGTCCACCCGCAGACCGCATCCTTCAACGACCCCGACTTCCTCAAGCAGCTGGAGATCTCCATCAAGTATGGGACCCCCTTCCTGTTCCACGACGTGGACGAGTACATTGACCCCGTGGTTGACAACGTTCTGGAGAAGAACATCCGGTATGCTCAGGGCCGGCAGTTCATCGTTCTGGGTGACAAGGAGGTGGACTACGACCCCAACTTCCGGCTGTACCTCAACACCAAGCTGGCCAACCCCAGATACTCACCGGCCGTGTTTGGCAAGGCCATGGTCATCAACTACACAGGTAAGGGCCGGGCACAGCAGGGAGCGGGTGGGGACGGCCCAGCCGGCAGGAGCCCACACGGTGCCTACCACAGTGACGCTCAAGGGCCTGGAGGACCAGCTGCTGAGTGTGCTGGTGGCCTACGAGCGGCGCGAGCTGGAGGAGCAGCGGGAGCACCTGATCCAGGAGACGAGCGAGAACAAGAACCTGCTCAAGGACCTGGAGGACTCACTGCTTCGCGAGCTGGCCACGTCCACGGGCAACATGCTGGACAATGCCGAGCTGGTGCAGACGCTGGAGGACACCAAGTTCAAGGCCATGGAGGTGCGGGCGGGGGCTGCACCCACCCCAAGGGTCCCCAGGGAGCCTTGTGGCGCCCGTGGCCTCTTTTCAGTTGGGAGTGGCAGAAAGGCCAGTCCGGTCCAGCTGGTGCCCGAAGGGAGGCCATTGGCCTAGGAAGCAGAAAGCCCAGTCACGGCTGCAGGTAGGGCTGGATCCGGCACTCCAAGAACCCTGTCTGGACTCAGTGTCTCTGCTTCTTCTGGGAGGGGCCATTGGCTGAGCTGGCTTCATTCTTTGTCAGATGGGAGGGTAGGTGAGTCTTCTGTTCCTGTCACAAGTGTCCCGAGAGTCACTTAAGTCACATGGTCCGGGATGCTTGGTGCGGATTGGCTGGGTCCGGGTCACATGAGTGGAGCCCGCGTGTGGGGTGAATGGTGGCAGCGAATGGCTGTCACTAGCAAGGGACACAGGGCAGGGGTCTGAACAGACAGCTGCCTTCTGCCTCCCCGTGCCTCCTGTCTGCCTCAGCCTTCCCGTTTCTGGGGTGACAAGAGCTTCTCCCCAGGTCTCGGAGAAGCTTAAGCTGGCTGAGAGGACGGCACAGGACATCGACCGGCTGCGGGATGGCTACCGGCCAGCCGCCCGGAGGGGCGCCATCCTCTTCTTCGTCTTGTCCGAGATGGCGCTGGTGAACTCCATGTACCAGTACTCGCTCATCGCCTTCCTGGAGGTCTTCGGGCTGTCGCTGAAGAAGTCGCTGCCGGATTCCATCCTCATGAAGCGCCTGCGCAACATCATGGACACTCTGACCTTCAACATCTACAACTATGGCTGCACAGGTGAGCTGGGCTCCTCCCGCGGCCTGCAGGGGGCGCAGTGGGGCGCAGGCGACGGGGCTGTGAGACGGCCACAGTGAGGAAAGGAACGCCTGGTGGGCCGTAGTGGCACACGTCTGTGATCACTGCACTCCGGTGGGCAAAGGCAGGAACATCCCATATTCCAAGCCCAGCCTGGGCAACTCGGTGAGATCCCATCTCCAAATAAACGTAAAGAAAAGGGCTGGGGATATAGCTTGGCACAAAGACCCCAAGTTTAAGCCCTCGGACCATAAAAACAAACAAGAATGTTGAAATCACCTTTGTGGAGACACAATTCGCGCACCGTAAACTCATCCTTGAGAGACAAGGAACCCACAGTGTGGAGGGTGCGCAGGAAGGGACGGCCATCCCGTTGTCGGGCCCTGGGGCAGAGTGGAAGGGAGGCCCCACCCCTCAGCAGCTGCCCGCTTCTCCGTCCCGCCCCTGGTGTCCTCCCTCAGCCCGTTGCGTGCCTTTCCCCCACTGGTGTTTCACTTGGCGTGGTGTCAGGGTCACCTCTGTATGGCTGCACGCCATCCCGTTTGACCATTATTAGTGTGCTGCTGGGAACACTCCTGTGTGGGTTTTGGCGTGAACGTGTGTGCGTGCGTGTGTGTGCACCCAGGCCTCGTGCATGCTAGGCCAGTGCTCTGTCACACAGCTCCAGCCTCTCGTTCTCACGAGAAAACATTTCACACACCGGAGAGCACAGGCGAGGCTCTCCACGCACCCAGCGTCCATCGCGCAGGGGCTCAGCTCGGGACTGTTTACCACGCAGCTCCCGGAGTGCTGGGTGGTCTCGGTCATCTGCTTACTTGGAACGGTCTCTGTGAATAGCAGGGCGGCCCACGTCCTCGCAGAGGGCCGCACGGTCACAGCTTCCAGTCTCCGTCACAGCCCTGGTTGTGCACGCGCTGTTCCTAGGTGTCGGTGCAGGGAGGGCTGAGCACAGCAGGCCACTTGGTGCTTTCCTTGCGCTCCCCTCCACATACATGCGTTGTGCGTATGGAACTCGTCTTTAAAGTGAATGTTTTAAAGTCAGCCGCCCGTGCCCCTGTCGGCCCTGTGTCCGACCCGTCCCCCTTCGTCTGTCATCGGCCGCCCTCCCAGCCCCGTGTCCCTCCACAGGCTTGTTCGAGAAGCACAAGCTGCTCTTCTCTTTCAACATGACCATCAAGATAGAGCAAGCAGAGGGCCGGGTCCCCCAGGAGGAGTTAGATTTCTTTCTGAAAGGTAATGATTTGCCCACCTTCGTTTCCCCAGCTTCCTTGACCTCCTGGCACAAGGGTGGAAGTGTGCTTGTGATAACCAACACTACGCACAGAAGTCCTCCTTGAACCCTGGCGCGCAAGGGCAGCACTGGAGCACCCAGGGTGGCTCGCTTGTGTCTAGGGACAGCACTGTGGCCAGAAGCTCTGCAGAGCTGCCCGGCCGGGTGACTGGTGGAGACAAGGGCCAGCCTGTGCCCGCCTCCCATCCGGCCTCCCTGGGAAGTGGCCTCTTCCCCAGAGCGAGAGAAATCGAAGCACTGAGCAGCTTGCCTGCTGCCGCCAGCGCAGTAGCCGCTTACTCCTCCTCCTCTGTGTGACAGGGAACCTTTCCCTGGAGAAGAGCAAACGCAGAAAGCCCTGCATGTGGTTGTCCGACCAGGGCTGGGAGGACGTCATCCGCTTGTCGGAGCTGTTTCCAGACAACTTCGGGCGCCTTCCTGACGACATTGAGGATCACGTTCCTGTCTGGCAGGAGGTAAGCTCGTGTTTTTGCTCCTCTTTTCCCTTTTGACAATAATCACCGGAGTTGATCCAGGGCCAGCACCTTGTGAAAGAGAAGCTATTCCTGGAAGAAGTCATTGAGTGTGATCAGTGCCCTCTAGCCGGCTGTGTGAGTGAACCGCCATCTCCATGTCCCTCCACCCCTTCATCACCTTATCCATCGTCCGTGATTCAGCACCTCTCCATCTTTCCGTTATCCATCCATGCCTCATCTATTATTTGTCCCTCTCTGTCCATCCGCCCTTCTATAATCCATTATTTATCCATCCCTGTCCATCCATCCATCGTCTGTTACTCACTGTGCATCCCCTCACCCAGTCATCCACTGGCTGTTACTCATCTATGATCCATCCACCCACCCGGGAAACACTTAGCGAGCATCCACCAGGTCCTCGGTCCCCAGACAGGCACTGGCGACTCCACAGTGAGGGGGACTCAGTGCCTCCCTTTCTGAAGTTCGTGGTTTTGTTGCAGACAGTGACCGTCCAGGATCGGAGGTGGCCCGAGTCCCTCCATCTTTGGATTCTCACCCTTTACTGTGGGCTTGGACGCTGTCACATGACAATGGTGGCCTGTTTCTGAGTTGATGCCACAGTGATGTTCTCTGCTTTCCGCAGTGGTACGACCTGGATTCACTAGAGCAGTTTCCGTTCCCCTTGGGTTATGATCAAAGCGTCACCCCTTTCCAGAAGTTGCTTATTTTGCGCTGTTTCCGTGTGGATCGGGTCTATCGGGCAGTGACCGACTATGTGACCCTCACTATGGGAGAGAAGTAAGTGCGGCTCTGTTTGGCAGGGGTGTCTGATGTCAGCCCCACCTGAGCGTGGAGGGGCAGGCCGACCGGCTCCCGAGAGAACTGGTCCAGGGCACCACTTGGGACAGGGTTCCTAGGGCTGCGGCCAGGGCAGAGTTCCAGTCACAGCAGCACAGAGGCAGGGAAGTCAATTTTAAGAACATACTTTATTTACCTGCCGTATGTGGGGATGTCATTTATTCCAGGTAATTGGTGGAAACATGACTGAGGTGTCTTGCAGGTGTTTGTTTTGGTTTGGTCTCCCAAGGTCTGGGTGAGTTCACACCCACAGCACATCTTGGCAGGACCCCTGCTCAGTGGCCACCGTATTGAAGCACAGCTCTGGGAGAGCGCTTAAAGCCAGACAGACACACAAGGGTGTCTTGGAGGCAGGTTATGGAAATGACAGCTTCACCCTCCTCCTCTAGCTTTAAAAGATGCTGGACGCCGGGCATGGTGGCGCACGCCTGTAATCCCAGCACTCGGGAGGCTGAGGCAGGAGGATCGCTGTGACTTTGAGACCAGCCTGGGCTACATAGTGAGTTCCAGGTCAATCTCAACCACATAGTGAGACCCTGTCTCAAAAAAACAAAAACAAAAACAAAAAAAAACCAAAAACAAGATGCTGGAAATTCATTTTTTTTGTTTTTGTTTTTGTGTCAGGGATCAAACTCAGGACCTTGTGCTTGCAAGGCAGGTGGCGGAGCCACTGAGCTAAATCCCCAGCCCGGAGATTTAGATTTTTAACATTGAATCTCCATAATGCATAAAGAAAATGGGTTTATTTAGCTCACAATTCTAGTGGCTGGAAGTTGAAACAGCATGGCTCCAGAGTCTAGCCAGGGTCCCCCAGCTGCGTGACAACTTGGAGAGGTGGTGAGGGAAGTAGCCCACACACGTGGGGCCCCTGTGAGAATTAACCTTAAAGATCCCCACCTTGCAGTACTGTTACCTTGGGGCCAACCTTCTGGCACATGAGCCTTAGGGAGGACAGACTCTATCAAACTGTAGCAGCAACAATGTAGGGAAAAGCAAGCCAAAAAGGCCCTCAGGATGTGGCTGTTCAGGATACGAGACGGGGCTGTGGATGGGCAGCCTGTGGGTCTTGTGCCAGGCAGGCTCACCTGGAGGGCGAGCTGGGGCATCAGCCAGGCACAAACCTCCCTGGTGTGCATGCATTGGGGTGCTGGAGAGAGCCAGGGGGGTCCCATCACCTGTGGCCAGACTGTGCTGCGCGAGTGCAGAGGAGCAGCAAGGAGATTCTGGGGGACAGCCCTGATCACACCAGAGCCGCCCTCCTGGACAGTGACTTCCCTGTCCCTTCCCCCAGGTACGTGCAGCCTCCGATGATCAGCTTTGAAAACATTTTTGAGCAGAGCACCCCCAACTCTCCCATCGTGTTTATCCTGAGTCCCGGCTCGGACCCAGCCAGTGACCTTATGAAACTGGCTGAGCGGACTGGCTTTGGAGGAAATCGCCTCAAATTCCTTGCCATGGGCCAAGGTCAAGAAAAGGTAATTTGTCATTGGCAAGGACAAAGGCTGCATGGGGGTAGGTCCCTGCCTCTGCACAGGAGCTGAGTGTGCACCTCAGGGAAGTGGTTGTTTCCCGTCCGTGGGATGGCAGGGACCCTCCCTGAGGGGTGAAGAGGGCATGAGGCTCACTCATGTCCCGGGCTCCGTGCCACAGGTGGCCTGCAGGGGGCCTCTCATAGGCCTTTCTGGGTCACTGGCTCCTTTGGGCTTCTGGAACAGGCTGTCACCTGTCTGTCCCCTTGGTGTAGGTGGCCTTGCAGCTGCTGGAGACGGCGGTGGCCCGTGGACAGTGGCTCATGCTGCAGAACTGTCACCTCCTGGTCCAGTGGCTGAAGGACCTGGAGAAGTCCCTGGAGAAGATCACCAAGCCCCACCCCGACTTCCGGCTATGGCTCACCACGGACCCCATCAAGGGCTTCCCCATCGGGATCCTGCAGAAGTCCCTGAAGGTCTGGCACGGCCCTCCCACCTAAGGCCGGCTTCCACTCACTCGCGTCGATCCCTCTGCCCAGGAACGGAGCCGCCCTGGGCCCCGGTGTGCGCGCGCAGTCCCAGGGGGTCTTCACGCCCCTGTGATTTGTTCTCAGGAGATTGTTCTGGGAAGGTTCTGTGGCCTCCCTTTCTCTGGGGCAGGTGGGGGAAGAGTCAGGGACTGGGTTTTGACAGCTGAGGACCTGGGGTTCAGGGGACCTTCTCAGGAGCAGGTGGCCCTGCTGGGACAGCACCTGCCCCTTGACTTGTCCGCCAGGCCCTTGAGCAGACTTGGCGCTGGGCAGCGGGGAGACCCAGAAAACTCAGCTTCTGAGGCCCTTGTGGCCCGACCTGATCCCTGAGTGCAGGGCTCTGCTTCCCGCCTGTGGCAGGTCGTCACGGAGCCGCCCAATGGGCTCAAGCTGAACATGCGCGCCACCTATTTCAAGATCTCCCCCGAGATGCTGGCGCAGTGCCCACACCCCGCCTTCAAACCTCTGGTCTATGTGCTGGCCTTCTTCCACGCCGTGGTACAGGAGAGGAGGAAGTTTGGCAAGATTGGCTGGAACGTCTACTACGACTTCAATGAGTCAGACTTCCAGGTGCGGAGGGGCCAGTGCTGCCCCCTGGACGCCGCCCTGGAGGGGTGCGCTGCCAGCTGGTTCCTGCCCTCTGTTTGTTTGTTTGTTTGTGTTTTGGTGCTGAGGGTTGAACACCCAGCTTGCCCTGAGATCCATACATCCTTGACCCCTTTTAAATCACGAAAATATTTTTGGAAACAGGGCCTTGCTAAATTGCCCAGGCTGGGCTTGAAACTGCGATCTTCCTGCTGGGGTCACAGGCGTGCACCACCCCGCCCAGCTTCTGCCTGCTTTTTAGCTGTGCAGTACAGATCTGGCTCAGTTTAGTCCCTCTGTGCCTCTCCTTTAAGGTCTGCATGGAGATTCTGAACACTTACTTAATGAAAGCCTTCCAGCAGCGCGACCCTCGGATCCCCTGGGGCAGCCTCAAGTACCTGATCGGAGAGGTAGAAGCTGCTGTCTGTCCCACGCTGGGGCTGAGCATGTCTGCTCCTCCCTGCTGTCTCACCGGTGGGCGTGGGGACCTCTGGGGTCTACACATGGTTCGGGCCTGGCCTTGATTGCAGAAGCGGCGTGGCTCGGGCTGTGGATTTTGCCATCTGATGTTTGCCATCCCCCCCCCCACTCCAAGGGCACCTTCTGGCTTTGGGCCCTGTGCTCGGGAAGCCAGGGAGCCTTGGCCTGTCCTGTGGACAAGCCCTCCCAAGTGTAGCTTGAGTGGCCAGGCAAGTCCGCCTTGACCCAGGTTGGCCTCGGAACCAGAGCGCCTGTGTATGCAGAGATCCTGGGTCCCTGGCCGCCCCTCACGCGCCCTGCCCACAGGTCATGTACGGAGGACGAGCCATCGACAGCTTCGACCGCCGCATCCTCACCACCTACATGGATGAGTACCTGGGGGACTTCCTTTTCGACACCTTCCAGCCATTCCACTTCTTCCGGAACAAGGAGGTGGACTACAGAATCCCCGCTGGGGACGTGAAGGACAGATTCGTGGGTGAGCACTGGGACCACGCTTCCTGCGATGGTCTGGGGCGGGAGCAGGGTGGGGACCCTGGCCTGTCTGTAGCCTCAGGGCTGGTCGTTTTTCCCAAATCCCCATCCGGGAAGGATGGTCAGTGTATCAGGTCCTGCCTGGGAGGGCAGAGTGGCTGGGGTGACAGGGCTGGCAGTGGTGTGGAATTTTACTTAAAAGCACATCACTCACTCAGTGGTGGAAATAGGTCCTTGGGGGAAATTAGAAAATTGGGCCTCAGGGACCGAGGGCGGCTGGTGGTGCAACCTGCTGTCCCTGGTGGCTCCAGAAGCCATCGAGGCCCTGCCGCTGGCCAACACACCCGAGGTGTTCGGCCTCCACTCCAACGCTGAGATCGGGTACTACACGCAGGCGGCCCGGGCCATGTGGGGCCACCTGCTGGAGCTGCAGCCTCAGACCGGTGAGCTGCCGGAAGAGGTGGAGAGCTGGGCGGGGAGGGTGCTGCCCTTGGTTCTGGGAGCCGCCAGCCCTCTGCCCTGTGCCTCGCTTCTCAACTGCTCTGGTTTTAGGGGAATCCGGCAGTGGCATCAGCCGTGACGATTACATTGGCCAAGTGGCCAAGGACATAGAAAACAAGATGCCTAAGGTCTTTGACTTGGACCAGGTCCGGAAGCACCTTGGCCTGGGCCTCTCACCTACCTCGGTCGTGCTGCTGCAGGAGCTGGGCCGCTTCAACAAGCTGGTGGTGCGCATGAGCAAGTCACTGGCCGAGCTGCAGAGGGTGAGCATGTCCGTGCGGAACTGTCTGCGTGCAGGGCCTGGGCTCTGGTGCGGGGTCTGACCGCTCTCGTCCTGCAACCAGGCCTTGGCTGGGGAAGTGGGCATGAGCAGCGAGCTGGACGATGTAGCCAGGTCTCTCTTCCTTGGGCTGATCCCGAACATCTGGAGAAAGCTGGCCCCAGACACCTTGAAGTCCCTGGGAAACTGGATGGTCTACTTCCTGCGGCGGTTCAGCCAGTACACACTGTGGGTGAGTGGTGGGGCCTTGGGGGGTTGGTTTCCTCCCCACACACTCTCCCCAGCAGTAATGTGGGGAAGCTTATGGGGGTTGTAGAGACGTCTGCAGAGTCCACAAGCGCATATCTTTCTTCCGTCTCCTCTTTGTTCTGGACTTGGCACACGCCGTATGTACACTGATCTGGGAGGCATCTGCACTTGCCCCACGTTACACGCGTGGGCCTGGCGTGTCCTTCCTGGAGTGCTCGTCTTCCAGCAGCCCACTCCCTTTCTCCTACCGCACACACGCAGGTGGTCGCTGTCCACACGTCTGTGAATATGCACAAGTGTGTCCTGTGGCAAAGTCCGGTGGTAGAAGTGTGTGCTTCTGAACTTTTATAGTCTTGTCCCAGGAAACCAGGAAACCCGCCTCTCGGCAAACGCATGTGTTCTGCATATTTTAGATCTTTATTCTCTGAGAGGTGAAAAACACTAATTGTTTTGTGTTGTATTTTTTCAACTATGCCGAAGCCTAGTATATTTCTTACACTAATAGACATTTCGTGTTTCTTTTTTTCTGAATGGTCTATTTCTATTGTGGTTTCACTTTTATTGAGGATGCCATCTTTCTTGTTTTTTTGTTTGTTTGTTTGTTTTTTAAGAGCTTTCTGTGTTAGAAACAGCCCTGTGCTTATGGTGTTGCATACAGCAGTACCTCAGTTCATGAAGTTATTTTTTGCCACTATTTTGGCCGAAAACCAAATTGGACAAGAACCAAATCAAATTTCCCCAAAAGATCAACATTGAACCTAACCATTGAATTTGATTTGGTTTGTGACCGGAATCATGGAAAGATTGAAGTTCATGAACCAAGGCAGCACAAGTCCTAAGTCTTGCCTCTGCATGCTGTGTTTTATCCACGGAAAAGTCCTGCTGTTTTTATGTAGTCAAATGTATCAGTCATTCAGCTTATGGCTCCCGGGCCTTGAACTCCCCATGCGAAGATGAGGAAACTGCTGATGAGATTTGGTCGGAACTTCTGTGGTTTTGACTTTACATTTCTGCTCTGCCTGGACCTGGGGGTCCAGCTTGCTCCCCCCGGCTGGTGCTATGCCGGAACCATTGTGTTGTCCCCAAGGTGAAATCCATCCTTGAGCACGAACTGCCCTCTGCGCAGGTCACTGAGAGCGAGCCGAGCGTCATGTGGCTCTCGGGGCTGCACATCCCAGAATCCTACCTCACCGCGCTGGTGCAGGCCACCTGCCGGAAAAATGGCTGGCCCCTGGACCGGTCCACATTGTTCACGCAGGTGACCAAGTTCCGGGATGCAGATGAAGTGAACGAGCGGGCGGGACAAGGTACTGTCTAGGGCTCCCTGGCCCCTCACTCCAGTCCAAAGGGACAAGTGTGGAGTGGCCAGAATGGGCCAGTTCCTGCTGGGAAGTCAGACCGTGGCCCGCCCGTGTGTGTGTGTGTGTGTGTGTG
>NW_022900924.1:19316721-19318716 GCF_012274545.1 Fukomys damarensis
TTTAAGAAAATAGAAAGGATGCTTCATCTAAAACTTCTGGCCATAGATGGATCTGTGTGTGTGTGTGTGTGTGTGTGTGTGTGTGTGTGTGTGTGTGTGTGTGTGTGTGTGTGTGCGCGCGCGCGCGCGCGCGCACGCTGCCTGCTCCCCACTCCCCAGGGAGACCTGGTGTTGAGGTTAAGGGGGATGGTTTGTGGGACATGGGCCACTCAGGGGGCCCCTTAGGGTGCTGGGTGCCCAAGGGCATGGACCAGCTTGGTTGGCAACACTACATCACATGACTTTGAGTCCCCAAGACATTGGTTACTGCTCTGCAGATGACAGCTGCGGACTGCTGTTCCCTGGGGCCCATGCTGCCTCAGTCCACGGGCACTGAACCTCAAGGAGCAGAAGCCCTTTTGTGGCAACTTAAGGGGAGGGCATTTACAGAAGGGTTTAGAGGTGCTCCGAGGTGCCAGCTGCAGAAGCCCAGCGAGGTGGCGCCAGCTAGTGTCTGGCCGCCCGTCTGTCTGTGCAGATGACTGTACTGTGTATGCACCCGCAGGGCCTCGACATCTGCTCCCATTGGCTCTGGCTCTGGGGGAGCCAGGGCTGCTTGTGCCCGCTCCGACCCTGGTGGCAGGTTCTTGGGGGAGGCGGTGGCCAGGGCGGGAAGGTGGGGGAGCCTGTGCGGGCGCTTGCTTTGTACACCCATCTGTTCCCGTGTCCCTGGCCCCTCTGCCATCTGCAGGGTGCTTTGTCTCAGGACTGTACCTGGAAGGCGCTGACTGGGACATAGAGCGAGGCTGCCTGGTAAAGAGCCAGCCCAAGGTGCTGGTGGTGGACCTTCCCGTCCTGAAGATCATCCCCATTGAAGCCCACCGCCTGAAGCTGCAGGTGAGGGCCACCTTTCTGTCCCGGCCAGGCCTCTGTCCCCGCCCAGATGAGGTGCCTTCTGGATCGGAGTGCTCAGCCTTGGAGCCACTGCCCGCGACGGGCTGGGGTGCTGCACCCTCCTGTCAGGCTCGTTGAGGTGCTGTGGTGCGGGCTGTAGCCTCCCCGCTGAGTCACAGTGGCTACCGTGGTGTGGATGGATGGCAGTGCCCTCCTGGGCCTTGGCCCGGACCCACCTTTGCCAGGGGTGTGTCCGTGAAGCCAGGCCTCCCTGGGGTTGGCAGGGTGCCCGGCACAGTCGGGTCATTGTGGGTCTCCGACGCTCCGCCCCGCCCCAGCCCGCCCGGAGCTTCCTCGGCCACCTGCTTTCCCTTGCAGAACACCTTCCGGACACCTGTGTACACCACGTCCAGGAGGAGGAGTGCCACGGGTGTCGGCTTAGTATTCGAGGCCGACCTCTTCACCGCCAAGCACGTCTCACACTGGGTGCTCCAGGGCGTGTGCCTCACCCTGAATTCTGATTGAGCCCAGCAGCTTTTCACAAGTTGCATTTAAATCCCTTTGCATTAAATTAACCCAAATGGTTGTGGAAACTACTTTTTAAAGGATTCTGAGTTCAAAAAGTGAACCCTAGAACGTGTGAGATGTGCCCTGCTCTCCTTTGTGAGGGCTCAGGCTGTCTGACCGGCAGGAGCCCCTTGGCAGCAAGAGCCCTCTCTGCTCTCTGGGAGCAGCGGGCTGGGCTGTTGTCATCCCTGGGCAGGGGTGGCTGGAGTCCCCAGCCGCCTCTTCCCATCAGAAATGGTTCTGCACCAGTTTGGGCAGGGACTTGGCAGCTCCAGGCCGGAGGCACCCGGGCCATGCCGGAACCCGGGGCTGCTGCTCCTTCCTTCCTCCCTTCCCTGCTGCCCTCCCCATCCCTGGGGGTTAATAAAAGACACAAAAGAGAAGGAAGGCAGGTTTAGAAAATAAAGTTTGTTGGGATCTTGAACATTTTGGATGAAACTAACAAAAAACTATGGAGACACATTCGGGCTGAGGTGCCGAAGAGCAAGGCCATCTTATTTAGCTCCCGCGACACAGGTGACACCGTGAGCGCTCGTGATGCTGCCCGTGGGGGGG
>NW_022900924.1:19319616-19340066 GCF_012274545.1 Fukomys damarensis
CTTCCTGGCGGTGTGCAGCTGCGCCGTGAGGTAGGCCACGGTGCGGGCGCGCTGCTCCAGCTCGGCCGACAGCACGCTCAGCCTGTGGCTCTTCACCTTGAGCTCCTCCAGGTACTTCTTCTCCCGCTCTCTCATGGTGTTCTCCAGCACGGCGATCAAGGCGTTCTTCTGCTCCAGCTCGCGCAGCAGCTCGCCATTCTCCCCCTCCTTAGCCTGCAGCTGGGCCTCCAGCTCCTCGCAGCGCCTCCTGAGCTCCGCGCTTCTGGAGGCTGCGTCACCTGCAGGGGCGAGCGGCCGGGTGGGAGGATGGGGGATGGGGCTCATAGCCGGCCTCAACCAAAACCAGAACAAACCTCGGAACCCCAGCAGATTCTGGGGGTAAAGTGAGGGGCAGAGACACAGACACGTGGCCTGAGGCCACCCTGAAGGTTAGACCGAGCTTGGAGCCCGGCCTGGGGCCCGGGAGGACTGAGCCCCTCAGTTTTGGGCTTCCTCTCTGGGTAAGCGGTTTCTTTCCTGATTGCAGAGGGATGCATATTAATTGTAGGAAACCCTGAGACTCCAGACAAGCTTGGAAGAGCCCGAAAGAGGTGCTGATGGGAAGGAAGCAGTCACTCATCCCCGGCTCCGGAGCCCTGCAGGCCCCGCTCCACTCGTCTTCTCCCAGAGAGCCCCAGTTCCCCAGGATTTCTTCCAGCAGCGTGGCCAGGGACAAGGACGGCATGGTCATGCCTCTCAGGAGAAAGCCATGTCCCTGCCAGATCTGGGGAGGAATTTTTACCTGGCTGTTCGGAACTCTTGAGTGTCAGCTCATACGTTAAATCTGAAAGGGAAACTTCACATTAGTGTCATCATAGCGTCCTTCAAAACCTTCCAGGGCTGAGTCTGGGGCCAGCAGCAAGCCCGCCCGGAGCGAGCCAGTGAGGGCACTGCAGACAGGTGGCCGGGAGGCCCTTCCCCACCCCACACATCCAACCTTGCTGGGCATCTGAGCACTCGCTCCTCCTTCCGTTCTGCACGCTACATCCCGGGACTCACCCCAGACCGCACGGTCAGTTCCAGCCGCTCACTTCAGTCTGCGTCCTAGCATCCCCGGGAAAGGCTCTGCAGCTTTTCACTCAGTGTGCTCTGTTCAGCGGTGCGGGTGAGAGGGCTGGCGGGCTTGGGAGGGGATGGGGTGGCACAAGTGGCGGTGTGGGGAGCAGGCATGGCTCCTAGGTTTTGTTTTGCTTTGCTTTATTTGTGGTGCTGGGGATTAAACCCAAGGCCCCTGCACTGAGCTATATCATCAGCCATTTTAAAATTTTGGGACAGGACCTGGCTAAGATGTTAAATTGCCTAGGCTGGGCTGGGACTTTCAGTCTTCCTGCCTCAGTCTCTGAGAGTACTGGGACCACAGGCATGCTCCGCCATGGCCAGCCGGCTCTGCTGCTGACCCCCTGGCCTCTGTCCCCACACCTGTGCAATGCTGCTGCAGCCGCCGGATCTCGGCATGCAGCCCTTTGAGCGTGCTGGCGTGCTCCCGCTGCAGAAACAGGAGGTTCTTCTGTGCGCTGTGCAGCTGGTTCTCCAGGTTTGTGGTCGCCATGCTGACATCCAGGTGACCTGAAGGAAACACAGACCCTGGTCACAGGAGCAGGAGTGGGGGCTCGGGGTGCACAGGTGCAGCCTTCCAGGAGGACGCAGATGGAGCCGGTGGTGGAGCTAGAGGGGAGGTTTGGGGCTCAGGCAAAGCTGAGCCCAGGCGCTGAAGCACCTTGGTGCCCCAGGCCTCGGTGTACTCACCGGCACCAACCCTAGCTCATGCGCCAGGTGCAGTCAGTACTGGGACCCAGGGAGGAGACAGTCATGGGAGACACATAACAGCGGTCTGTGCACAGCAGATTCAAACCCAGGACCCGATTCCAAGTCCATCCAGTCCACATGCCACCTGACTCAGTAGGCTGGAACATCCCAAAGCCCCCAGACAAGCAAGCACCCGCAGGTCCACGCGGAGGACCTGGGGCCCGGACTGGGCTGCACCGCTCTCTGGTGACACCTGGCTGGTCAGATCCAGAAGGGAGGAGGAGAGCAGCTGCAGGATGCTGCAGGAGGAGCCCAGGTCTCCCCTGGTGTGTCTCATGCCATGGCCCAGCAGGTGCGGAGTGACAGCCGACCTGGGCCTAGGGCTGTTCTCCAGCCTTGGTGCTTGCCTGCCTGCCTGTCACTGGTCCTCCCCAGGGCTGGTACCGGGCCTGCCGCAGCACACTGTGGTGGCGATCTTTGAAACCAGTTTTCAGACATTGACTCTGGCCCGTCCTACCCACATCAGCCTCCCCACACCTGACCGTGGCAGATAAGCTTGGCTCCATCCTCTCTCGCCTCCTGCTTCCACTCCCCACACGGCAGCCAGAGGGACTCAGAGTGGCCCACACTGTACACACAGATCTACACCCTGCGACTGCAGAGGGAAAGTAAATGCGGTGCATCTTGGCCACGCTCCCCAGCCAAGTGAGGCCGGGCTCCGGAACATCACTGCTGCGGGGAAGCAGGACCCCAAGCCAGGGAGCAAGACAACAGAGGCCCGCAGCCACCCCAAAGGCTCAGCGGCCCATCCTGCCTTCAGTCCCAGCAGTATCCTGGGAGGCTGGGTGCTGGTGGGGCTGCGGGCCTCGGCAGGGCTTCTGCAGAGTAAGGCCGGCCCGGGGAGAAAGAGCGAGTCCCCTGCGGCACATGTCCCCACCCCGACCCCTGCAGGTGGCCAGTCCACGGCCAGGGCCGAGTCAACGTTAGGCAGTCCTGGGTGGAAACAGTGCTAGGCTTGGCCACGAGCTGCCAGACACCGGGCTGGTGTTCCCACTTTTCAGAACACCTTTCCTTTAACGCCTCCCCTGTATGCGCTCACACACCTGTCCGTGTGGGGACACTTCTGTACAACACATCCCTCTCTGAGCGCTAGGCCCAAACCCCGCAGGCTCCCCTGTGGGCTCGGGCCCCTGGCATCTCCACGCCCCCAGCACAGGCCCCTGGCAGCACAATGCCGCCCTCCGCTGATGGACTTCCATTCTTCCCTCACATCTCACTCTCGAATTACGTATGTGCTTCAGATGATTTTATCCTGCTTCATAATGGCACCGAGTGGGGAGCTCAACCAGAATTATGCTGCATTAATCAAAAGCACTGCAGCAGCATTGATTTGGACATGACCTCATCCTGCAATTTCTCAACAAGCCGTAAGCAGCATTTTAGACGCCTACACTTCTCAGACTAAGCGATGGCAAGTCATCAGTGGGAGAGCGTCTCGGCCCTCAGAAACAGAGCTTCCTCCTTTCCTGCACTACCCAGAGCAGATCCACGTTTCAGGTGGACACAAAGCTGGCGTGGAAATCGGGGAAGGACTTCAGACTCTGAAAGCAGCACCCAGCACGCAGCTGGTGCTGTGGAGGAGTGACAGCGAGCTATTTCAGCCGGTGGCTGTGAACAAGTCATAAGCCATTCACTTTGCTTCTCTCCCAGGCAGGGGGCTGGAGCCCACTTTCTGCAGGCCCAATCCTGGTCCCCCAGGGTCCCTGCCTTGGGCTTGGGAACCTCTGCGGGCTTTAGGGGGAACTTTCTGTACTGCTCCGGTGTCCTACAGCTTGGGCGCTGCCATCAAGAAAATGGCAGCTGGCCAGGGACAGAGGGAGTGGCTGTGAGGTGAAATGTGTGAGGAGGAGGTTTCCCAAGTGAATGCTCGCTCGGAACTGGAGGACACAGAGGACAGAAGGAAGCTGCACCTTAACCCCCAGCAACCAGTCTCGGGGCTGAGAGACTGAGGCCCAGCTGGGTAGAGTGGTGCACCTCACTCGGAACCCAGCACTCAAGGCTGAGGCGGGAAGATGGCAAGTTTGAGGCCAGTGTGGGTGACCACTGAGACCTGGTCTCAAAGAATCAAAAGAAAAAGCAGAGAGGCCAGGCATGGTGGTGCACGCCTGTAATCCCAGCACTCGGGAGGCTGAGGCAGGAGGATCGCTGTGAGTTTGAGACCAACCTGGGCTACATAGTGAGTTCCAGGTCAGTCTCAACTACATAGTGAGACCCTGTCTCAAACAAACAAAACAAAACAAAACAAAAAAACCAGAAAAAGCAAAAAAGAAGTAAAGAAGGATCAACAGAGGGCCCATGGTCTGTTTAACACAACAGAACAAAAGACAGAGTGAACAAACTTGTTAGAGGGTGGCCTGTGTTTGGGGTGAGACTGAACCCCTTGTAGGCTGAACTTCAGTCGTGGCGCTGGCCACGTCACAGGGGTGCTAACCGTACTGGACACCCAAGGCCCGGTGCCTGGCACATAGGTATTAGCTTACTACTTCTTACAGCATTTGCTCAGCACTTCTATAAATATACTTCCTGTTCACTTGGTCCTAGTAGAGTTGTTTCCTGAGTATCATCCATGTACGGAAATGAGCTAGCAAGGAGATTCCAGTTACTTCCAAAGAGGGAACTACAAAAGCAACAGAAGCACTTTCTGGCCGACGGTAGCCATTCAGGGAAGTGAACATTCAGGGAAGCCAGGCAGGGCAAGGTGAGACCTACTTCTTCCTTTGAAACCTTGAGGGGACTCCAGGGGGGCTAAAAATGGCCCACAGCTAACTAGGCCACTGGCTTTGGATCCTAAACACTGGCTCGTAGAATAAATCCTTGCCATGTCTGAAAATTAAACTGATGTTATTCTAACTTCCAAATAGCCCGGATAAATACACTGTTTTAAATTGTAGGCTACTCCCATTCTTACTTGGGCACATATTTAAGAAATTTAACTAGTAAGTGATTTGAAAATCTCAAAGTTAGGACTATAACTTTTCGAGGATGGGCAGGCATTCTACAATGACTCCAGAAATATTTTGGTAAAAAGAGTGAATATCATTCTAATGTGGAGGCAAAAAATGTTGAAAGCAAAAGGCACAAGTGTTTTTCAAAAAGGCAAAATATCATGTGGTAGCCATCTTCCGGAATCGGAGTGTGCATGGGCCCCTGTATTCTAACCACATCCGGCTCCATCCGGCTTGGTGCAGGAGTGGCCTCGCAGAGAGGGGTCCTGGCGTGGTGCCGAGCAAAGGCGGGCCGGCCTTGCCTGTGAGTGGGAGGGGAGAGACATCTTGGAGGGACACCCAGTGGGATGCACCACTCTCTGGGGCACAGTGGCCAAGGACTGAGGGGGAACTCACCCAAAGGCGGCAGCTTGGTGTGGAGAGGCTCTGGGGGGCCGGGTGGCAGCATCTTATAATCGGTCTGTCTCTAAAAGCGAACGGAGGAGAGCTCCAGGAGAAACAGACCACACACACAAAGTGATTGGAGTATCTGTCATAAGAGGCTAGGTGTGGCAGAGCACAGCTAAACCATGCAATAATGAAAATAACAGCTGTTTACCCATAAGGAAATACGTCTGTGATAGGTTAAGTTTAAAAGCATGTTAACAGCTATGTATACAATATCACACACACATAAATATATACATCCAGGGACAAAAAAATCTAGAAAATATACACCAAAATATAAAAAGCACTTTTCCTTTTCTCTACATGGTAGACTAATGACTGTCTTTTATTTCTTACACCTATGTGTGCTGGTAATCCCTAAAGCTTTCTTTTTCTTTTTTTTGGTTTTTTGAGACAGGGTCTCACTATGTAGTTGAGACTGACCTGGAACTCATTACGTAGCCCAGGTTGGTCTCGAACTCACAGCGATCCTCCTGCCTCAGCCTCCCAAGTGCTGGGATTACAGGGGTGCACCACCACGCCCAGCCCTCTAAAGCTTTCTTAATGATGAACACATACCTTATAGTCAGAAAAAATTATGAAGTAATTTCTCTCTAACAAGGTAACCCACTAATAAAGTGGTAACGTGCTTTCATGATATTATTCCAGGGTAACCTTGGATTGCCAGAACTGTGATTAGTTTACCAGAATCAAGAACCAACGAGGAAGCAGTGTTTATAATAGCAGCAATTTGGTGTCCCCAAGCTCCACAGAATGTGCCAGTGACGACCACTGGTACCTCCTCTCCCTGGCACTGCACACTGTGGTGGTCCTCTGACATTATCCATCATCAAACACAAGGCCCACCACATTTCTTCGATACTGATGGCCATTTCCTCCTGAGAGAACACACTGCCCGGCATTAAGGTTGTAACAGATGTGATTAGGGAGATGGCAATGAGACATGGAAACAGGATCTGCCGACTGTCTGGGAAGCCTGCGGCCCCTGGGGCCTGCAGGATGGATTTATGAACCTGCGCTCCCATTAGCTCATACGCTAAGAGTTTCCATTTGCCTTCTATTTAAAACCACGCAGTCCACACAGCGATTAGGGCTTGGCCCCTGAGTGCAAATGTCCGCGCTGGCCCAGGGCTGCCAAGGTGGGCACGTGGCGGAACTCCCTCCCTCACTGGTGCCTGCAGGGCATGTCCTGGGCCTCAGGGAACACAAGCTACCCAGGGCAGAGCACCCACCCGCACCGTCTCTGACCTCAGAGCCAGGTGGGCGGGTGTCCAGGCCTGGGTGTGCTACCCGGACACTCAGCCCAGCACTGATTCACAGACCTCTGAGCCCAGAGGCTCCTGGGAGGAGGCAGCTTTGCCAGGCCCTTCCCACTCTCCCTGCTTCCCCTCCTGCCCTCGCTGGGTAGCCCCTCTGAGGAGCACACAATAGCGCTGTTTCCTAAGCTGCCGCTGACGTGTAGCTGCACACAAATGTCACCGGGAACTGCTTGGCCAGGATGACCCTTAGCATCACGATAGTTTAAGGGCATGAATCTCACAAGTTACCACACAAATAATTCTGCCTATGATGTTTTCCCTAAATGGAAGGGAAAATAGGCAGGTCACGTCCAATGAGGGTTTCTGTTCCCATCACTGAAGATTTTAGCTGTCTACTGCTTGCTCAGTTATAATGACCCCAAATGCCAAACTGCCTTTTCACACTGACCAAGTAGGAAATACTTCTCAAGTCTTAGTGCTTGATGATCACAATCTAAATTGTAATTCCCGGGCCAAGAAGATGTATCCATTTGCTTTAAAAATCTCTATGTGGGCTGGGCGTGGTGGCTCATGTCTGTAATCCCAGCACTCAGGAGGCTGAGGCAGGAGGATCGCCTTGAGTTCGAGACCAGCCTGGACTACATAGTGAGTTCCAGGTCAGTCTCAACTACATAGTGAGACCCTGTCTCAAAAAAAAACAAAATCTCTATGTGGCTTGCTAAATGTGAACCCTTCATCTGACCTACGCAATGGGTTCTGTGTCTGTTTCGCAAGCACGCCTAATTACAGTATAGGTTTAAGGACAAGAAAGTATTCATTAACTGAAGCTCATACGTTTCAGTGTACAGAAGTAGATGGCTCTATGCACTACATGCATATACTATACACTTGCCGCACTTTCTCAGAAAAAGGAAAGCAGTTAGTGGCTGCATTAGACAGAAGAAAACACTTACTCTTTTTTACCATTTACCATGTCCCTAGGTCTTCATTTCCTAGGACTTCCTGTGGGTGCTTTAGCATGGGCGCTTAGGGCCACCTAAGTGACCCTTTGACGTCCCACCTGGTGAGCTGACAGCCCCACAGGCAAGTCACTTCTTTAGTTTCCTACCCATGAGCTTACTGTGCCACAGAGAGTGACCGAGGCCCGCTGGCCGGTGACCTTGCAAGATTGACTGCGGTGTTCCTTCTGCTCAGTCTCCCTCTGTTACATCAGGGAGCAAGAGAACTTCCAGGCTCTCAGATTCCAAGTTTGCAGTATCTTGTGCAGGAAGTTCCAGGGGAGAAGAAACCCCCAAACATGTCCATCAGGAAGGGCTGTCACTAACACGCTCGAGCCACCAAGACGCAGATGAGGGGTGGGTAGGTTATTTTAGGGCTGCTCTTTGCTACCAACTTTGGGCCATCTTACATAAATGAGGCACTGATACACTAACCCAGGAGAAATAAATGAAACTGAGTGAAGAACAAACGAGGCTAGACACTGGATTCCACTGATTATAGATCAGCACTGGGAGGAAAGGAAGAAGCTGGAGAAACAGTCCCATACTCACTGGGACTTGAAGGAATGGGGGGCCTCCCAGCACCTTCTAATCCCTAGGGCCCCTTATCTTGATAAAGGTCACTGGTTTCCATTCATGCATTTGTCACTTTTTCCCTTTGTACGCAGAACTGCCTTTGGCTCATTTTCCTTATATTTGACTTCTTGATCCCACAGTGGGATTAATTATAATCCTTGGTTGTGGCAGTCTTTCAGGGCCCACTTTGACTAATAAGCACCCAATGTACCCACACTGTGGGAGCTTAGCAACTTGGGGTGAAAGTGTGCAGGTTTTCCATTAGGACTTCAGGATTCCTAGGCTGGACGAGTTCCTGGTTGATCCAATTCTGGGTATACCAATTGGTCAGTCAGGAGCCCAGGAGTTGGCTTTTTCCTCCAGTATTCAGAAGGGGCAGGGTGGTCACCGCAGGTTACACGTGGAAGCCACTTTCTGGGCTGGTTTTGGGAGAACCAGTGCTCAGGAGAAGCGGCATCTATGCAGGTGCCTGAGACACCTGCCTCGTGAGGCAAAGAGCTACTGCCCTGAAAAGCTGAGCATGACCAGCACTTCTACCCTGATAGCACCTCTGGGCAAGAGTGCAAGGGCACCGTTTAATCACAAGATGATAGTCATTAATCAGTAATGAGGGCTACTATGGTCTGTGTCAGGCTCCCAGGCTCAGAGTCACTTAGTTCCTGAAAAAGAACTCACCGCATTTACAAGCAGGAGAGCTAAATGCAAATCTGATTCCCGAGGCCAGTGCCTTCTCTGCCCCAAGTCTTCCTGGCATATCAGTCTCCAATTCCCAACTTGTGGCACTTGGAACTGAAAGGTCGTGTTGCCTCCTTCCTAAAAGAAATGGTCACTTCTGGTTGTTTCTGTCATTCTAAAAACAGGGTCCACACTTGGCCAACAAGGAGAGTTCCCATGCTGCTGTCCAGATGGTCACCCTTGTTACCGCTCACCTTTCTGTGCCAGTACTGTGCCGAGCGCCCCCCATGCCCATCTTTAAATCTCCAGGCAACTCTAGAAAGCTGTGCTTATCTCTTTACCTCTGGAGGGGAAACTGAGGCAAGAGCTTGGATAGTTGCTCTATTGGGGGCACATGTGAGCTTGGTGTTTTCCTGGTGCTCTGGAGTTCTTCCCTTTGGAGGGGGAAGAGGCACTAACACAGGGCTACGTAATGAATCATAAACAACCGAGTCTCAAACATCCAATGACAGACTTCCTGCTGGTGACTTCCTGTGGGTTCTGGCCCGGCTGAATGGACACACAAGTCCACACTATCCGGGACCTACAGCAACAGGCAGGGATGGGCATCTCGACAGGCACAGCTGGCTGCCAGCTCTCACTCACTGTGCAACCTCTGTAGCTGCACCACTGCAGCAGGGACGGGGACGCTGCACTGCTGGAATCACATAACAATTCTATTCCAAGGAACATAATCTTCACACTAGGCCATGTTACATCCTCACAGTGCTTATCACTATCTAAATTAGGTCATTTGTCTTTCTTACCTAACTAGTGTGCCAATTCTATGAGAACAAGGCCTGTCTGTCTTGCGCCCTGATGTTCCCCCAGCACTTAGAATAATGAAAGCCTCCAGTCACCTGAGCCTAAAGTGCGGCGGTGACCTCATGCAGCCTCTGGGTCACTGTGGACGCGTGGGTGAGGGCCTGCGATGGCTCTCTGGCTGGTGGGAAAGCGTCCGATAAAAAGACTAAAGAATCATCAAGCCAATTAAAAGCTGAAGTTTCCTTTCTGTGGGAAGGAAAGCGTGGCTGGCTTGGGAGCTTCTGCAGGGTCCGTGACGTATGCATCTTGATAGCTCCGGCCGAGACACCTGGGCAGATTCTCGGTGCTGGCCACATCTGCACGGCAGCTAACCTCAGGTGTGGCCAATCCCCACACAAGGGAAAGGTTTGTGCATTAGGAGCTCATCAGTGGTGCCAGGCTCAGAAATTCAGGAAATGCTCATGCTAAGCCTTGATGATGCTTTTCCTGGTCTGTGATAAAATGAGAAAAACAAGGACAGACAGCACAGTTTTCCATAAAGCTGACTTTATTTGACTCAAAAGGAAGTTCCTTATTTTCAGAACTGTCCAAATAAAAAAATGCACTGTTCTGTGACTTCTAAAGCTGGCGACCACTCACGGCACCAAGAGGTTATGGTGATCACCAGGAGCCTAACATCATCAGGGCTGTTTTCAAAAGCAACTGAGCCTCCCTCTCCCGGTGGGCTCCAACTGTGTTCTCAGCCCCCTGCTTCCAATCATGTGGGCACAAGAGGCTCAGCAGCTGAGGTATGAAGAAAACATGAATCCTCAAGAGGTACACGCGCCAGTACGTGCCGCAGGGGAAGGGGATGGAGGAGGCACACCCATGACAGCACCATGGCTCTAGATTACCTGCCTGTCTTCCCGTTGCCAGCACCAGACCGAGTGAATCCCCAGAGGGCAGGGCTGGGTCTCAAATATCAGCATTCTCCTTACCTGAGGTGTTTCCAGGTACCAGGAGGCACTAATGACAAAGGTCCTATTGTGGGGAAGCTGGGACGAAGCTGAGGGATGGTGATGGCAGAGTGTGGCCAGGAGGAGGCCCGCATGGTGAGGTACATGGATGGATACTCAGAAGAAAGAGATCACGACCTGACACTAAACACACGCTCTACAGTGCAAGGGACAGAGGGCGCACACTGGCAGCTGCTCAGAAAGCTGAGGTGGGAGAGGTAGCACATGGGAAAAGCTGGGTTTTCACAAACTGCGGAGAAATTCCCAGGGAGGGGGTTTAGTCTGGAGGGGATGGAGCTGGACGCAGAGGCCAGGAGGTACAGAGGCCACAGGTCCCCACGCTCCAGGGAAAAGTACAATCACAGACACCTCCTACCGACGGCTGACAGGCTAGGCATGCACTGTATTGTGCAACACTCTAAGGGGCAGAGGAAACTGTTCCTACCTCGCACACTTTGAGGGAAGGCTGGACAATGTCTTCAGAGCTGCAGCCGGAGAATGGCAAGTGGGACTCTCCTGAAGCATGCGGGCCACTCAGCTGGCTGTACTGGGGCCTTGCATGCAGGGAAGGTGCCCGGCCCTTGCAAATGTGGGCACCCTGGAACACGGCTCGCCCCGCTCCCGCACTCGGAAGGCACCCAGAGGACTGACGGAGAGGCAGCCCCTATTATTCCCTAGAGGGCTCACTGAGTCACCTTCCAGAGTCTGTTTTCATCCTTATCTTGCTCTTCAGGCAGGGTTGGAAGCAAGTAGAATTTTACAGAAACAGAGCTTAGCAGCTGTGTGCTCAGGGACCTCAGTAGGAGGGACAGCCTGACTGTCAGTCTCTGCACAGTCTTTGTTTTTTTTTTACTTCATTTCAGCCCCAGATTCCATTTCCTCGAGTTCTCCTGCCCTTTCTGCATATTTTGAGTTGCAACCTTCTTATGTCTAGGTTTTTTTTTTTTGGGCGGGGGGGGGACGACGCTAATATAATTCCAGTGTTTAGTTTTGAAGGTACTGCTTGTGAAAACTTATCTGAGAATAAGAGAAATTGTTTCTTTTCTCCCGAAGCTGCAAGAAAGCAGATGCTACTGCAGGTGAGGTTAGGAAGCCAGTTCTGCTGAAGAACGCCAAGCTTACTCACTATTCCATTTGGAGACTTGCGTAAAAGTGTACAACTGTTCTGTTATTACAGAGTGAGTACTTTAGAACACTTGGGCTTTAGAAGTGCTGTGGAATCCTTTAAAATGGAACTTTTAACTTGAGAAAGTTTGCTTTAATTGGCTACCTCACTTGGAGATTTACTGTCTTTACAGTACAATTGAATATGACAGCCCTTGCTTGACAAGGCTGAAATTTTAGGGTTTCCTGGCTGGCTGGAGGAGAGGCCCCATATTCCTCTCTTCATACAGAACAGCAAAACAAAGGTAGATGCTGACCAATTTCTTCTTTAACGTGCTTTGGATTTTACCTACTTAAATCAACAGCTGGTGCTGTGACTGGTTATTTGGGTGGTCAAATATTGGGGAGCGGATGCTGGGACTCCTGTGTGTGCATCCCTACTCGGGGATGCGGAGGAGCTGGCCAGCATCTGCAGGCTGGCTCCCCGTGCCTGGAACACTTCTACATGAGCTGTTATTATTATTGGCTCAGACAATCTCCATAGTCACTGCTTTGTGGCTGATGCGAGATTCAGTGCTTTCTTTAATTCAAAGACTAGAAGGGATTAGCACATGGGTTTTCTAATTTGAGAGTTGTAAGTGGTCAAAATTAAGGAAGAGGACAATTTCCCTCCTGATGAACGCTACTTTGAATTTTATCAAACTACAGCACATAGCCGTGGCTCTCACTAGAGTTGACTGTGCCCCTCCTGGGGACACCTGACAATGTCTGGAGCCCTTCAGCGTTCTTAGAGCTGCAGAGGGGGTGCTGCTGGCACTTACTGAGTGGGGGCCGGGATGCTGCTAAATGGGCTCTGATGCACATGCTGCCCCACGGCAGAGGGCCTGGCCAAGGGCCAGCTGTGCCTCAGCCAGGAAGCCCAGGGTGAGGGTCAGCCTGCTTTGTGGGAAGCCACTTTCTCCTCCTGACTCAAGGTTTATGCTGCTCCCGGGAATGCGGAGCTTGCTGAAGGGACACACCTGGACTGTGCGGCTTCCTCCCTGTACCAGAGCTAGCAACCTGGATAAGCGGGCAACCAGGGGAAGGTTGCCCTTGCACCCTGAAGCCCCAGCAAGGCAGGCATGCAAGCAGGTGGCCTCCCTGTGTACCTCAGCAGAGCCTGGGCCTTTCCTTGCAAGGAAAGGAAAAATTAACTTCCAAATTGCCTGTAAACATAAACACTTCCTTTTCATTTTTGATGGATTTGTTCTTCCCATATCAATACTGAGAAGTGGATGGGTATGTGCAATTCAGGGACTCCAGCTGTGGTGATAAGGATGGGGATTTCCCGAGGACTTGGGTTGCTCCTGAGTCTGCCCAGGCCGCTTCCCTGGGAATGAGTGCCGAGTAGCCAGGAAACACTGTCTGAAGGCTGCAATATTTCTCAAATGCAAGGGGGTTTCTGTTTCTAAGGCTATCACTACTTACATAAGCTTTATGAGGGTCTTAAAGGGTCCCTGAAATTATGCCCAAACCCCTCATATTTTACATGTACTAGCACTTTAAGAGAAGCTTTTCAGGCTGGGAGAAATCAAAGTGTAGGCCTCGTGGTCTTCAGGAAACCTTTACAAAAAGTCATAATCTAAACTTTGTAATATGCACAAATACAATGGAAAAGTTAAATTAGCGCTGAGCTAGTAAGTCTTAAAATCGTTTTTCTACCTGGAAAAGCTCTTGGAAGTAAAAACACCATTCAGGTTATAAAATCTGGGGCACAAGTGAAGTTTAAAGATACAAGTATAAGTTGGAAAGCTACTTAGAAAAAGAAACAGCCTTCTGTATGAGAGAGGCTCCTCCAATGTAGCACAGAAGCCCAAGTACTCGGGGTGTTGCTGTATGGATGGGCTCTGTGGGGGCGACAGCCTCACAGTTCTTCTCCACATGGAGAAGCAGGTTTCCCTGGGCCTGCCGGGGCCGGACAGCTCTGTCCCCCGTCCTAGCACACGGGTGCAGGACAGCCCAGCCGGAGGTAGTGATTCATAGGAAGAAGTCAGCTGTTTTTTACAAAGTCCCTCATGCTTGCCTTACAGATCAAACAGATAACTCCTTGCACTATTATTTTAAAGTAAACTGAAGCAAGGAAACACAACCACAGCCAGTGGTACCATGAGAAACTTGGTATCTTTATGATTTGTTTTTAAGATCTTAGACAATATTACATATTACACAGCCTATCTAGTTACTCCATCAGCTAAGTTTTAAGGCGCTATATTTCACTGCCAACACTTAATGTCAATAACTGTATTATTACTTAAGGTAAGTCTCATTTCTGAAATTCCTAATTCTTTATGGACTAGTAGAATACTGTGATACTTAGTTAATATGTGTTTATGGAAAGGCTTGTAAAGAAATTAAAATTCAAACTCAAACTCAAACCCGTCACTTGCCAATTCCCACAGATCATGTGCTGGGTCTTTCTGAACACTTGCTTTGAAGATGGTAAAAGCACTCAATGTATTTATGAACCCCTGACGTTTGATATTATTTTAAAACTACAAATTTCAATGTCTATCATAGACTGCCATAAGAAGAGATCATTGGAGTGACTGTGTGGATGTACATGTGCGTCAGGAAAAGGAAACAAGTAACGACTAGAATTGAGAAGAAAAGATGAGTAGCTCCCAGAGACTGGTCTTTGGGGTGCAATCTTCCTTGGCGTGGCTGCTGTACTATCAAGAGACAGAGTGTGCCGCCCTGTAGGGCACACGATCTACTTCTCCTGAGCCTGGGCCACTATGCAGTCAGTAGGGACCCCTGATTCTGCCGGGCTTTGTGCTGTCCACATCGGGGTGGCTTTGGAGACCTACTTCCTTTGCTGAGCAACATGCTCAAAGCTCTCTTTGGCCAGTCGTCCTCCAGCTGACCAGCCCCGCGTGGCGGCTCTGTCCCATGTGGCCACTGTCCCAGGTCAGGACCCACAGGGCCTCTGAAGACTGACAGGGAGTCTGAAACTAAAGCATCCTTGGGATTCCTGAGTTAGCCCCTCTGTCAACCCAAAGGACGGAACTTCCTATCTCGCTGTGTCCTGGGGCACAGCACACGAGAAGAGATGTGAAGGACAACCAGGCAGGTTGTGTGCCCCAAACTTTCCAGGGTAGCTCAACAGCACAGTGTGAGTCACCTTACCAGTCTGGCTCACCCCATGGGAAGAAGCCATTAAGACAATGAAGCTTCACTGTGGGGGATGTCTGTAAATATATTCAGATTAGTTTTATTCAATGAAGAAAAATGGTTTTCATGTGAACAGTTTAGTAATTTTACATGTAAATGCTGACACATGACTGCCAAGATGATTTCTAAAATATTTTACTTCTAGATTCAGTATATGAAGTTGTACATAAAGCAGTAGAGCCCTACACATTCATGAATGCCAGCACTCTCTCACCCAGATCTGCAAGGTGGTGAGATTTCTAAGGGGACTGAGAACCTGGCCAGGATTCTGCAGAAATGCAAGTGGCCAGAATCCCCACTCATAGTGGGTACTTGTGTTTCAATAAACCTGTCTGCAACTTTCTCTGATGAGCTGAGCAGGCTGGTGAGACTTCTGGGTACTCCTCCCACAGAAGAACATTGATGTACAAGACAAATCTGTGTTCTAGCCCAGGAAAGCATGGACAGAGGGTCTCAATGCATTTCATCACCTCGTGCAAAAAGCCTGTGTGCCTAAGTGCATGCTGTGGTTCCACAGAGCAAGAGCCCACCACAGCCTTCCTGCAGGGGCTCTCAATTCCTCCTGTGGAAGACACCTGCCCCACGTGCTGCCTAACTTCTGGAGAAGCTGTTTTTCTCTAAGGCGCAGGGCCAGCTAATCTCCTCCCCACTGGCATCTCGACACCACCTGACACCTGCACAGGAAGGTCCTGGAGGCACCTGGGGCCATTTGGAAAGGCACTCTGCTCTGACCACAGCCTGCTGAGAGGCAAAGCTGAATGTGACGCCGTACAGAGAACCAGTGGCCATCAGATGCTGTGAGTTCCATTCTGCTACTGTGGAGAGACCCAGGAGTGCCTCTGGACAGCTCTTGACCCTAAGAAGGCCCAACTCCAGGCTTACTGTTCCAGCTCACTGCCTCTTCTGGAAACACCTGCCTTTATCCTCAATCCATAGTGCTTGGCCTCGGTCTTCTCTGCACTGGGGCTGACACCACAGCCACAGCAGACCGATAAAACTCTTGTACGGAAATGACCTGATCATTTTCTTGGTGGAAAATGATTTCGCACTCAAAAGCTGTCCTGTTGTGCAGAGGTGAGGAGCTGCATGTCCTGTGCCCCTCATCAAAAGGGTGACAACAGGGCAGGCTGGTGTGTGGGGCCCTAATGGCTGGAAGCTGCTGCTTCATCACTGGATTCTGTGGTCTGGTCAAAGGGACACGAGCAAACAGAAAAACAACCCACTGTCAGAGACTGACCCTCCTTGAGAAGGTCAGGTGACATCCAGTAAGCTCTGCTACACATTCTTACCTTTGGGTACATAAAACTAAAGCATTATTGTTCTCAACATGCAAGATCTAGATATTCATAAAAAGTAGATCTGCCCTCACATGTCAAGAGCCACAGAGGGAGAAATAACACTGGTGGTGCCTTGCAGGTGACAGCTGGAGATGTACAGCTCCAACAAAAGCCTCCTTCAACATTCAGGACATTCAGGGTGGGAAATCAGAGTAGGAGCCATTGGGAAAATACAGAGTCCCAGAATACTCTGCATGACAAGGCGGGGCTTGCTCTTGGGAAACCAGGGTTTCTGCACAGATTCTACATCCCTTTCAGAGGGTAAGGCCAACCATTTCTAGGACACACGTGTAGCTTTAGGACAGAGAGCATTGTAATAATGTGAGCAATTATAATCTATAGGTAGAGACTCATTCCTGAGCCACATAACCTAAGAAAACTGGCTCAAAAGGGTGCCTTGTATACTTGCTGGTCCGTGCACACAGGAAGGCAGAGATGCACTTAGATCAGGAAGGAATCTGAACAGCAAAGGATAATGGATCTCATGCAGATCTAAATTCAATACCCCAGCTATGCCAAAAAGATGACACAGAGAAAACATGTAGAAGCAAGTGCCATGTGCCTATAGCCACTCAGCACCCCGCCCGGCACCGCGCAAGCAGGCCGCGCTCCTACTCTTTGGTGCTGACCAAGGTTTTCCACTGCTCAGTCCAGAGAACTCAGCCAGAGTGAAAACTTTCAGCATCAAGGAGAAAGTTTATCCCTCCGCTGCAGGGGAGGTACCCACCTCCCTTCCTAGTTATTTCTTTTCTTCTTTTCTTAATGGTATGGGGTTGAACCCGGGCCCTTGCGCTTGCGAGGCAGAGCAGCAGAACCACTGAGCTAAATCCCTGGCCCCCTTTCTAGTCATTTCTGATAGTGCTGAGTGGAGAATATCACAAAAGAACTCTCTCCAGGGCAGAGAGGTGTACAGAGATACACGTGGTTTTTGGATGACTGCAGAGGTCTGTGATAACCATGTGATGCTTTCTGAGAAGCTTTGAAATGTAACCTTTGCCCTCTCAAAAGGGTGCTTTCTTTTTTTTTGGTACCTGGGATCGAACTTGGGACCTTGTGCTTGCAAGGCAGGCAGTGGTACCACTGAGCTAAATCCTGGCCCAAAAGGTTGCTTTCTGTCTGGCTGCCTTACTTGATCATTTGCTGTCCTCATAATTATATTTAAAGTAGCATCTGTGATTTTTTTTTTCTCTGAAGGAATAAATACTTCCTAACATTTTCTTATTTTACATTTTGACTGGCAAGCTTGATTTTATCTCTTTTCCCTTCATACCTACTATATAAACTATGTGTTTCTTGTTCAAACAAACCTTGGGATCAGTCAACTTAGCACATCTAAATTGATGGGTGACAGGCACAAAAACATTAGAAAAAAAATCTGCTAAAAAACAGAAGAGAGGAAATGTTTTAAAAAGTGCTCTAAGCCCAGCATGGTGGTGGCATTCCTGTAATTCCAGTGCTTAGAAGGCTAAGGGTCACTGTGACTTCAAGGTTTGCTTGGGCTATGGTGAGTTCAAGTCCAGCCTGAACTACACAGCAAAACAAAACAAAAATAATTAAGTCCACATATACATTAATATAGATGTTTTTCACTTTAACTTCCTTCTAAATTGCAGAGGCCAGCAATGAACTCCACTGGCCTCATTAGCGTCTTGCTCTACTTCAGTCCTGTTGTACAGGGACTCTGGGCTCACAGGAAACTGCTCTGCAGCTTGGCCACAGCCGAGTCCTCACTCCACTGACCCACTTAACACACGCGCTGAGACAGACATGCAGTGTCTGTCCTTGTTATTCCCACTGTCGACAAATCCACGGTTCCCAAGATTGGCCTAGTATGAAGAATGTTCATCTTTTTTTTGGAAACACAAAGCTCCCATTCACCTTATCTTTTTAGTTTACTGCAATCCTATTTCTTGCTTTGTTTTACTTTTGTCTGCCAACATGCACTTAAAAATCATGCAGACATACTGAAAAGAAACGCAGTGCAACTTACTGTAGGTGGGGATGACTGGACTCTTTTGCTATGACACCTGAGTCATGTAATAAACTAAAATGCAGAGCAAGCACAAGAATCATCCTTTAATCAGTATCTTTAAAAAATTATTCTCAGCTAAGAAGAAACTGTGTACCTACAGAACTTGGTGACTCAAAGGCCGATATCACTTCATTTTGAAAAAGATCTGGTTTTAAAAAGCAAAACAACCTAACCCTCTGCTTTCCTCCCCAGAAAAGAATGATTTTCCTGTTGATTAAATGTTTACTGTAGAAAATAAAAACCAAAGAAGAAACAGAAAAACACTTACATTTTTAAAAAGAGCCTTTAAGACAATATATTGAATGTAAGAGTGCTTTATTACCCAGAAGGCCCTGCACCAATGCAAGGTAGGGTTAGAACCACCTCTGATACCAGGCAGATGACCCCTATAAATCTCCTGAAGCTTCGCGCAGGTGTCTAGGGTTGTCACTAGGCCCACAGCTGTAGCAGTCAGCACAAGAAGTAAACCACAGAGCAAGCAAAGAAGCGCATAAGTCCTTGAATGGAGTTGCCACCCAAAGCCATCGCTGCAGGCACGCCTTGAAGCTGCCCTTGGGCACTCCCGTGACACTTCCTAGGAAGATTCATGCTGGGTGGGGAATGAGCGCATTGGCCCCTATAACCCCCCAGAGGAGCAGTCTCTTCTTTCCACTGCAGAAATTCTAATCCCGAACAACTTCTGTGTTTATATCAACGGGAATGTCTCCCTACAACTATGAAGTGTCCTCTTCTGTACTGGAGAATTACTTTAATAAACGTCTTTGCTGCACAACACACCTTTGAGTACACGAAGACCGTTAGGTTACATTCACTCCCCTCTCCACATCTTCCTGCAGATTAAAAAAAGCTGCAGATGGGAAAACTGGTGTCCTGACCTCCTCCATTCTGCCTCAAACATTCACTGAATGCACCATTGGTGGGGGAGGCACACACAGGCCTCAGCTGCTACCCTTGAGGAGATGCAAATCAGCAGCAACAATCTGTCAATAAACACGTGTGCCCGCTATGCATCAGCATCGTAATGACTGACCTTGTTCTAGATAGGAGAAAGATCCATGTGTTTTGCCAGAAATATGAGAAAACGCTTTATAAGGATTTCTTTCTTTCTTTTTTTTTGGGGGGGGGTACCGGGGATCGAACTTATAAGGATTTCTTAAAAGCATCAAGATCGACTCTAACATCGGGACTGCTGCAAAATTACCTCAGCTAGGTACTGATGTTAAAATCAATTTTCCAACTTACGATATCATTAAGAACCCAGAATGAACGATCTTTGTGAGTAAAAGAATTAAAAAGATCCCACAATAAAATGATCTAATTCCTGAAAAAACTGTTAGACTAATACCTTTAAATGTGTTACAGTAAGTTTGCTGCACATAAACAATTGTCTTGTACTCTAAATTGCACATTCACCTAAATTAGAAACTACACTTACTATAATGTGCTACAGAGAAGCAATAAACGCTACGGTGTTTCAGTAATGTGTATTATATTGCACACATGTATATAAAGAATCACGAGTCCTAAAGCCTTCTTTCAAACATATTTGGAATATTCGGCCATTTGGATAAACAGCCAAAACAAATACACAAATTTCAGAACATTTTTGGAGGTAAAAGTCAATGAAGTGAACTTTTTTCCTCTACAACTATACCTCGAGAAAATGCAGGAAAACCCCCTAAATGCAAAAAAAGAAAAAAAATCATTGAATAAAGTAAAGTGCTCTTTCAATTTCAAATGTAACAGTTTTTGAACGGTGGTTCCAGCCTTAACACTCTTACAGGTTTCTGGAGATGCGCAATCTAGTATCATAGCCTGGGAATTAGCGTGCTGTTACAAAACCAACAACTGCCGCCTAGCTCCCAGAGCGCGGTTATATTTTCTCTTAGGGCCCCTATACTTTCATTAGTGGACTCGATCGTGTTGCTCAATCTGCCAAAGCTTGAAATTAAACAAACCAGGTCAGCGTGAAAACGCAAGTTAGAGAAACTAGAGTAACTCACTGCAGGGACCGCAGCTCCGCGGCCAAGCCGGGAGCTCTGCGCATCCGTGCATTACGCTCCGTCTCGGGGAGCCCCAGTGAACCCTTAATGAGGGTAAAACTCGAGCCCCCTCCCAAGCTTCGGAAAGGGGCAGGGCCGACAGAGGACTTACGCCGAAGGTTGCCGGGTCTCAGGGCGCGCGGTGCGTCGGGGGGCCCCTCGCCCGTAGGGCGGCAGGAGG
>NW_022900924.1:19341619-19375136 GCF_012274545.1 Fukomys damarensis
GGAGGCTGCCGAGCATCCTGCCCAGGTGATGAGGGACGCTCCGCGCGCCCCGCGCACAGGGCTGCTGCCGCTGGACGCCTCCATTGTTTGACCACAAGGGCCGGGCGCTCCCAGGTAAACTGGCCGGCGGGCGAGCTCCCGCAGACCCAGCCGGGGCATTCTCTCCTCCCGGGACTTGGCTGCAGTTTCCTCGCTGTCCTCTCATCTGATGAACTCAGTAGATCCCCCCAGACGTCTTCTCTTCGAGCTTAGCCGCCCATATCTCTGCCAAATCATCTCTCCTTTCCCTCAGAACTCAGCTCCTTTGTGAGACCTTTCTTGTCCAACTCCAACAACTCGATCTCTCGAGGAGGAGCCTGCTCCGCGCACTGTTCGAGTTGATAGTTTTGCTTATTGGCTGTTGTTGCAACAAAGGAGACCCGCTATTACAAAAAACAACCAAAAAACAAAAATTCTAGCTATTGCTTTCATTAAGGAGCGTTTTGTGACATCTAAACAGTTTATTGTTTTAACAATTGAATTCTTTTAGTGTATTTTGTCTCCTTTTTCTAGAGGGTGCGTTTCCTTTGTAGATGCGTAGCTTTTCAGAGCAGAACGATCTTGTTCAACCTACAGGTTAATTTAAAATTTAAAAATTAATGTTACATTCGTAGAGCTGGACATTCTTTGTAAATACTAATGCATCACAGAGGTGGTGCTGGCTGTGAGCCTGTCCCCAAGGACTTTACTGAGTGTGGTGTGTCCTAATAGATGTTTTAAAATACTTTTATATGGTGTTTTACCATCTTGGACTGTTTTAACAAGTACTAGCCAGTTAGTACGCGTACCGTCTTAGCATCCCGGACTTTAATTCGTTTTTAAGGACCACTGCATCATGTCGCACCGTTTGGGTGACTGTACTTTAGCCAATTCCCAGACTGATGACAATTTAAGTTTTAACATTAAAACAGGTTTGTTGGGCTGTGGTGGTTCTCCAGTGATACGAAATTTTAGTGAAGGAGCTCTCAAGTCTGTGCTAATTACAGAGATCAAATGTTTATGATGGAAGTTCACTTTGGTTAAGAATTTATGTGTGGGAACTTCCACTCCTTGCCTGGGGTAGTTATGACTGCATGCTTACAAGTCCTGTGACCTTGGGGAGGACACTTAGTCACTCCCAGCCTCAGTTTCTGTGAACCGCGCTAATACCCTGTCTTCTCTTCTTGGGAATTGGGGGGGGGGAATAAAGATTGGTCTTATTGGCCTTTGAGATCTAAAATTTGTGCATTAGCCGTATAATTTATATTTTTTATCAACTCTATCACAAAATAGTAGAGATAGATAATTGAGCGCTTTTAAATTTGTGATTTTGTAGCCGTTTTTAATCAAATTTGCTAGTGACTTCCAAGAATATTTTGTAAAGCACATCGTGCTTTTTTACATACATTAAAAATAAGCACATAAATTAGTTGATTATGAATTGATTTCTCAGCGAATTGAACACTGGGTAAAAATTCTGATATATAAATAAAATTTATTTCTTCGTGATGTAAGTTGTATATGTATTTTAGCTTTTATGTTCCTTCAGGGAAAATAGAATCCTCTTGAATGTGTAGGCAGCATCAGAATTTTACCAATTTACCCACCGAGGGAATAGGCAGCATTCTAAGGTATAAGAAATCAATGAGGGGTCTTGTAGGGTTTTTGTTGTTGTGGGGATGTGTGGGAGTGCCTGTGGCATGTCCAGCAAAATCAGCCTGTACCTGTTCTCTCAGAGTGTATAGTCTGTGGGGCCGAGGGGATGAGAAATGCGGCCCCGATGCTGGTCTTATCAGACTGTAGTTAGTATCTGTTGGGAAGTGAGGGAGCGCCTGCTGTGAGAGTCTGAAGTCAGGGGAAGAGGGTGCTCAAAAAAGACTTTTTGGCAAAAATAAGATTTAAGCTGAGATTTGAAGAGTGGTAGGCGTGGCTGTCAAGTGAAGTAGGGGTAATTTTCCACGTGGAGAAACAGCATGTGGGAAGGCCCTGAAGAGGGAAAAGCTTTGCTCATCCCAGGAATTGAAGGAACATTGGCCGGGTGATGTGGGTAAGGGGAAGTGGGACTAGGGTGGGGGCAGATCATGTAGGATCTTGCAGGGCAGGTTAGGGATGTTGAGATTTATCTGAAGTGAAATGGGAAACCATTATAAAGGTTGGGTTTAAAGCAGGGGCGTGACCTAATGAGATTTGCATTTTAAACTAGCACTCGAGTTGCCACTTGCAGAATTGGGGGTGTGGGTGGAGAGTGGAGAGCAGGCCGGCTGCTTCACAGGCTCCCTAGGGGAGACGTGACTTGTGCATTGGGGTTCACAGTGAATTTACATAACCAACCTTAAAGTCAAAACAGATGTTTGATTTTATTTAATTTATTTTTTTTATTTTTTGAGACAGGGTCTCGCTATGTAGTTCAACTTGGCTTTGAACTCACTATGTAGCCCAGGCTGGCCTCAGATTTGCAGTGATCCTCCTGCCTCAGCCTCCTCAGTGCTGGGATTACAGGCATGCACCACTGTTCCTGGCTCAGATGTTTGATTTTAAATTCTCATTTCTTACTTTAAAAAGGTAGGTCTGATAAAAGTAGGGAAAAAGGGGGCATTATTCAGTGAAACAGTGCAAAGTTTAAACTAGTTGTTCACACTATACTTAAAAGTATCAGGCTGAAGTTAAAAATCGGAACATTATTTAACATCTTTTTTTGTAAGTTTTGACACAGCCATAACAGGTAAGAGAGGTGAGAATCTCAAATGAGAAATACTTGTAGATGCTATTGACTACAAAGAATAACAAAAATGATTAGACAAAAAAGATGGATGAATTGACGGGGTGTGTGATGCATGTGTGAAATTCATAGTTTTCTGAATACCAAATAAAACTTAGCAGAAAATAAAGTGAAGAAACAAGACAGAAAACTGGCTTTGACCACGTTAGAAAAAAACAAAACTTGTAGGTATAGCCTTGTTGAGACAAGCATGTCCTACATGGAGAAGATCATAAAATATTTCAAGTGATCTGAAAGGATACCTTGAATGTAAAGAGAAGCCGTGTTTCTAGATGTGGTATTTAAATGTTACAGAGCTGTCCTTTTCTCAGTGAACTTGACAGTAAATATGGGTTTGCAGTCTTTGGCGGGAGAAGATCCGGAATTAATCACAACTGCTGGTCTAATCACAAGCTGTAGTATGGTGAGACAAACATACTCACATAGGTCTTAGAGCCATGTTCACTAAAATCGTCCTACTGGCTTTGGGATAGCTGTACTACAGGTCACTGGAATCTATTCCTTACCCCACAAATAAGCTATTTGATAGGGTAAAGTAATACATGATAAGCATGAACGCCTCCAAATCTAAAGGACATTCAAGTCAGGATCATAAACATCTGGAAAGAAGCTTTTGCTTGCTTAGCACAGGCTTTGCAGCTAGTTGTACCTAACTAGAATCTTGTAAGGAAAAGAATCTTGCCTTACAAGAGTTTTTAGACTGAGAAATAAAGGCCCTGGCACCTGCAGAGCACTCAAATCTGTTATTGCTACTATTAGAAGAGAGAAAATAATGTAAAAAAGAAATGAGTATATTTGATTACATAAAAATTTAAAACTTGGGCCAGGGATTTAGCTCAGTGGTTCTGGTGCCTGCCTTGCAAGCGCAATGACCCGAGTTAGATTCCTGGTACCAAAAAAAAAATTTTTTTTTAACTTAAGAGGTAAAGAGAAACAAAACCCTGCAGTTAAAAGGCAAACCATAGTCAGAAATTTGTGACAAATAAGGAGTTAATATCTGTAATATGTAAAGAGCTTATATGTACTAAAACTATGAATGGTAAAAACGTAAATGATTTAGGTTAAATGAGTAAGAATTTCAAGGACTGCTTACAGGAGAACGGTTAATATGCATGCTGTGTATTTATTGCAGCCTCATAAAATGAAGAGTTGAAGGTAATTATAGTAGATTTTGGGCTGTGGAATATTAGGTAGTCTCAAGGAGAGAGGCAGATGTGTGTGTTGGTGTAGCCTGGATGGATGTCTGTGGTACACTGCCGAGTCAAAAAAGCAAGCTTAACCCTGCCCCCATTTTGATAAGGAACAAAAGAAAATAATCATGTGTGTATGTCTTAATAAATGTAGGAAAAGACCTAGAAAAATCCATGGAAAAATAGTTGCTCATAAATAGTTCTAAGGGAAAAGCCATAGGAAGATGAGGGTTTCTATTTCATATGTTTTTGCATTTTCAGTGATTTTAAAATAATGAACACTTTGTAATAAAGATGTCAGTTTTTCACCAGTTTAATACAGATCTAAATATAGAGTAAAAATTTTTAGTTCTTCATAACTTTTTAAGTATATCCTTTTAAGATATGTTAAAAATGGCGCACTCCTGTTACATTGGTCATATATAGAGAGGGGGGAGAGAGAGAGAGAGATTATAAAATATATTCTTATTTCCTGACATAGCAACCCTGTAGGAATTATTAATGGAGTATTTTTAGGTATAGAAAAAAAGCTTATGAACAGATGTATATTGTAGAATTATTTTACGGTTTTACTTGTAGAATAGTTAGGATACATGCATTAAATAACATCGCTAAAAATTTGTGTGTGTGTGTATGTGCGTGTATGTAAAAGGACTATTTAAAAGGAAACCAAAACCTGGGCTGTGGATTTAGCTCAGTGGTGCCACTCCTGCCTTGTAAGCACAAGGTCCTAAGTTCAATCCCCAGTGCTGGGGGGAAATAAAAGAAACCAAAACAGCAAACTAATGTCTCAAGCATGGCCTCACTTTGTAAAGATGGCAATCAATAATGCGTTATCATCTCAGTTATGAAGGTATAAAAAAATGCATGTGTTCCATAAAACCCAGTGTTGATGAGGTCCTGAAGGCAGGTCCTGAGAGCTGGTGGAAACCAAGCGTGCAGTCAGCCCCTCAGTCCACAGAGTTCAAGACAGTGGAGGCCCAAGCCATCAGTGGTTCCATACTGTGTTTACTGCTTTCCCTTGTACATCCATAGCTCTTTAGAAATTAGGCATATTAAGATACTAACAACAATAAGAGCAATTATGACAATGTACTGTAATAAAAATTATTTAAAATACCAGAACTGCTTACTTCTAGAACTTTACGTTTGAGATTTTCAAACAACAGTTGATTGCAAGTAACTGAAGCTGCAGTTGAGGACGACTGCCCGGGGTGGTGGTGACCGTCCCTTACGATGGAATCAAGATGCAGTGGTGTCCCTCTGTCCCCTAGAGTGCATGGCAACCTGGCCAGCCTCAGAACTGAGGTAACAGGCTCTGCACACACTCCACGTGGAGATTAAAGTAGGAGGTTTATTTAGGTAAGGCATGATCTCAGGTCCTGTCCTGGTGAGCCTGCTGCACTTCACTCCACTTCTGCACTGTCTTCAGTCCCCGATGGTTTTCCAGGGTGTGCTGGCTTCTGTCCTGGGCCACTAAAATTTTTTATGGAGAAAACATATTAAAATGCTTATGTCTGTTAAGTCAAAGAGAATCGAGATACACAGTTGCATATGTCATAGGATTAAATAAAAATCCTCAAACCTGTTAAAACCTATGGATGGAAAATGTGTAGAAGAAAGTAGATAATATCTTAAGAATTATTGACTTGGGGTGGTAATACGTTGGGTGATTTGAATCTGCCTTTTTATATTTACAAATGTATATATTACATATATAATGGGATGTTGAATTTTACAAAGTATTATATCGAGAGCATATGTTAGCTGCATGACAAATAGATGTGTATATTAAAAAAAACTCAAAAGGGGCTGGTGGGGTTTTAGCTCAGTGTCTCTGCCACCTGCCTTGCAAGCACAAAGACATGAGTTCTATCCCTGGTAACACACACACACACGCACGCACGCACGCACACACACACGCCCACGCCCACGCCCACGCCAGGGATTTAGCTCAGTGGCACCACACCTGCCTTGCAAATGCAAGGTCCTGAGGTCGATCCTGGTACCAAAAAGCAAACAAACTCCACATAAGTAAATTTGGAAACTGCTCAGAAAGTGAGGGGGACCCATTGAAAAATTTTGATCAGGTTAAGAGCAGTCTGTTTTACATTTTAGAAAGATGCTGTCAGAGTGAGTAACGGATAAAGGAGAAGTAGAACTTTGGGGGAAGATGGTGGCGGACTGAGTCAGCCGAGGGGGTTGAGGTGAAGGGCGTGGTGTGAAAGGAGCTGGGGGGTGGAGTGCACAGGACTTGGAGACGGGATGGGGGTGGGTACTGCCCAGTTTCTGGCATGGGCGGTTGAGGGCACACTCACCACAGCTGGGGTTTATGCCAGGCTTCAGTGAGGAGGTGGCGGATTCAGGTTTGGACATGCCGAGTTTGAAGGACTTAGAGGACATGAGACTCTACTTGAAGAGGATATGTGAAGAATGATTTTATCGTGCACCTATATTCTTGGCTATATGAATAGTTGGATGCAGTGCTCATTGTTGAAATCATTGCTTCTCAGTTTTTCCTGAGATCTAATGTGTATTAGTAAATTAGACTGGGGTCTAATTTAATTTAATCTGTCCAGCTTCTCCTACAGTAAGTCTTTCACATGGGATTACTTCAACTGCATGACCCTGATTTTGGATGATACTTGGATAGTCACTGGGGTCTGCGGAGCTAGACTCTGCCTGTTTGAGCAGATGCTGGAGATTTCTTCGGTGTTTGTGGTCCAGCTGTCCATCGTCCTACTGTCAGAGTACTTACTGATGGGAGTGATTTCTGCTGATGATGTGAACTGTTCACTTCCCCAGAGAGGTGGCCAGGAAATAGGCAGAGTGGAGCCTGGGCCCAGTTTCCCCTTCGGAAGTGTCCACCTGGCCTCGAGGAGTTATGTGTAGATTTCAGGGTCGTCACTGTCCCTGCCACTTAGTTGGGAGTGGATGAGCACATGCAGAGTGGGAGATGCTTGGCACCTTGAAGGACAAGGTGGGAGAAGGTGCCGTCTAGGAGAACCCGTCTGCAAAGGAACAGGAAGGGTCAGTAGAGATTTGGTAGAAATGCCCTTTCTTTTTTTCTGGCACTGAGAATTGAACCCAAGGCCTTGGATGTGCTGGGTAAGTGTTTAACCACTGAGCTGCATCCCTAGCACATTTTATTTTACAGTATTTTATTTTGTTTATTTTTTTTACTTTATCTTAGACAAGGTCTTGCTAAGTTTCCTAGGCTGGCCTCAAACTTGGAATTCTGCCTCAACTGCTTTTTTTTTTGGTGGTGGTGGTGGTGGTTGAGATAGGATCTTGGTACGTAGTCCAGGCTGACCTCAAATTTGCAGCCCTTCTGTCCTGGCCAAGCCCATTTGAAATGTAGATTTAGAGACTTTGAAGTGGTACAGCCTGAACTCTGAGGTTGCTTCTTGGCTGGACCTGTGAAGGGCTAGAAGTCAGCACAGTTGTGCTCTGGGTCTCATGTTTCCTGCCCTTCTCTCTCTTGGGATGTGACCCACATGGCTTCAGAGGGCCGTCTGGGTTGGTCACCCCTGCCAGCCCTCTTCATAGTTTTTCCATTCCACAACTGTTTTTGTTTGTTTGTTTTTTGTACCAGGGATCAAACTTGGGACCTTGCACTTGCGAGGCAGGTCGTGGCACCACTGAGCCAAATCCCTGGTCCTTCTATTCTACAACTGAATTGTCCAGGTTCAGCTGAGCTCCTGCGTTCCCTGCTCTTCAGTTCACTATTTTAGGGCCCAGGAGTGAAGGCGTCCTTAGTGTGCATGCACTGTCTGGCTCGCCAGAAGAGAGGGACTCACGGGTGCTCAGGAGGAGGAAGTTTCAAGGGTGGGCAGAACGGAAATAGTTTGGATTTTTATTTTTAAAATTTTGGTACCAGGTATCAAACTCGGGACCTTGTGCCTGCGAGGCAGGCAGGGAACCACTGAACTAAATCCCCAGTTCCTGTAGTTTGGTTTTTAAAAATTTTTAAAATTTGTTTTAGTAGTAGTTTTAAATGGCCCAGAGATGTGATAAAGGAATCAGACGTAAAAGTAGACTGCAGGTGGAAGTTGTTTAGCCCAGGTTTGAATTCATGCCACAGCGAGTCCCTGTTGGAGAATCCTGCTGGATGACCATGGTGATGGCAGGTGTTCACTGCACAGACAGCGGAAGAAGAAATTTTAAAAATCATTTGGAGATGTAACAAAAGCATTCAGTTTAATTTTAAGAAAGTGTAATTTGTACTGCTTTCTGACGCTAAAGCACTTCTGTACCTTTATCTTGACTGGAACATGCAGCATCTCTCATGTCACCTGATATATTAAAAGAAATTCAGGAAAGCTATTCTTGAGCTCATTTATTTTTCATGGCCCCTGCAAGTTCATGAAATAATCATAGCTTATTTCCTCATCTCATTTGCGATGCATTCCACGGTATTGTGACAACTTGTGAGGAAACCCTTGCAGTCAGCAAAACTCTGTCCCAGATATGATAAATTTCTGTTCTTAGGTTAACAATAAAACAATTAATGAAAAGAAATGGAACTTGTTCTTCTGCTTAGTGAACGCCGTTATGTCTCCCTGGATTTCAAAGTCATTTGTAGATGTGTAGTTCAGACAGGTTTGACGGAGTAGGAGAATATTTCACCGGTTCAGGGTACTCACCAGTGTTCACTCTCTTCTTTCCTGGTCTGTCTGTCCTGTTAGAACTAAGTAAGACCTCACAGTCAGGACCACGGAGCCTGCTCGTACCCATTTTCGCAATGCTTGGCCACTGGTTTGTGGTAGTGACCCAGTGTGAGATTCGTCTGCTGTCCCAAGCCCTCAGTGTGAACATCCATACTGGGTTCTGAGCAGTTGTTGAGGGCCCTTGGAGCCGCTGGGTGGTCGAGCCTCTGTGCCAGCAGAGACCGCCAGGGCAAGGTGGTTGGAACCATGTGGACGTGATGAGCTGAGCTGGGAGAGCAGGGCTGAGACAACTGAGATGCAGTCACAGAGGCCTGGGAGCTTGCCTGCAAGCAGCCTGAGGGTACAGGGTTTTCACAGCAAGAGCAGAACAGCAGGGGGTGGGGAGGTCAGGCAGACAGTGCCCTCGGGTTGGACAAGAAGGCACTGGCATTGGGAGGAATGGGATGTCAGTGGTGCAATGGAGGTGAAGTGGTAGGAATCGGGAAAAGGGGGATTGTGGGGGAGGAAAGTAGAGAGCAGCTAGAGAGGGAGCAGGATTAAGTGTGGTTTCTCTTCAGTCCGATGCACTGATTGCTGAAGAGAAAACAGCCAGGGAGCGTGTGGAAAGATGAGGGGCTGCAGGCAAAGGAGAGGAGGCTCCGGCCGCCGTCGCCTCGGAGCTGAAGCGTGATTCCCTGGTTGGGAGAAGTGACTTTCGGTCCTCTGTGGGATGGGACGCTGGGGGCAGCTGCAGATGCAGATTCATGAGAGACAGATGTGAGGGTGTGGTGGTCTCACCTTGGATTAGCGTCTTTGCTGAGCTAGAGTGAGTCTGGACACCCTTCTGGAAGGAGTAAGGAGTAAAGGAAAGGATAAAAGCAGTGAGAACGTGGGGTGGTATGGATAAGCTGAGAATCCCAAGTGCAGAATGTGGGGTGCGCCCTGGAGACCCGAGGAGGGGACGGTGATGAGAGCGAGTGCAGCACGGCTGTTCCAGGTGAGCAGACTGCACGCACACCCCGCGGGCCGCAGTCCACCGCGCCACAGAAGTGATGGTGTTTCGGTTTATTTTTAACAGCACTGTCTCGGGGTGTAAGTGACCTAAGTTACTTCCTGCTGCTTTCAGGTTGAACTGTCCAGTGGAAGAGAGCGCTTAGGCCTGTTGGTGACAGATGAGGGAGTTCTTGCAGAAGAACAACCGTTGTGGCCAATTTTTGATTTGTTATTCTGGCAAATGCAAAAAGTTAAATCCTTTAAATGTACAGGACCACTTAGTATCATGAATGATATTTAATATTTTTGTTACGACTTATCAGATGGCCAACCGAAGTTAGTTACCTTTACTTAAACTATTTAAGGCAAGATAATAGCCCCTAATCCCAGAAGCACCAATGTACCAGTACAGTGTGTATAAGCGTGGTTTCTGAGTCAGCCTGCTTAGTTTGGGTGGTGAGGCAGCCAGAACCCCATGTGTCCACCATCCTGGGACTGGTGTGAAGACCTTCAGAGGCCTTTACCGTGCCATATCAGACTGTGCTTCCCAAAAAGTAAAACTACAAGGTAAGCTTCATTGTAGGCGTTCAACATTTATTAACTGATTTTGCAAATCTCTTTTCATGTTTTCCTATATCAGTAAATAATTTCTCAGGTCTCCAGCAGTTGCAGGGTCTTTGAGGTGCTCTGAGCCGTAGGGACTGTTCCTGTCTCCCTGGGGATGGGACATTCTGGTCCTTTGGGATGGCAGACTGTGGGTGCACCTGGGCATGTTCGGTGGAGGGGACTTGCCAGGGACCTGCTTGTTTGTGGGGCCGAGGAGCCTTTGGGAAGTCTTCACTCTAAGAGGAAGAGGAAGAGGAAGGTTCTTGTTGCAGGAACAGATCAACACAGTGCCTAAGAAAGCGGGCTGTGCTGTAGGGTGCATGTGGACTAGGGAAACACCAGGAACCTGGCCATGGAGTTAACGCAGTCCTCCCCAGGGATGGGGATTTCTCCCAGTGTCTCTCTTTTGTGTCTGTCTCCTCTTGCTGCCACCCAACTCACTTTTTCCTACTCTTTATGTCTTTCCTTTGCTTCCTCATGACACTGGTTTGATGTGATTTCTGGTGCCCTCTGCAGTCTCTCTGTATATTTAGCTTCATGTCTCACAACCTCATTCTCTTAGGATTGTTTAGATTCCTGAGAGACGAGGACTCTGGTTTTGTCGTTGCTGTTATTGTTCTAAGCCACATACTAGATCATAGGCTCTTGGGTCAGCTGGCTGCACTTGGTCTCCCATAAGGAGTCATGTGGCCAGTGGCAGCCTAGGGTCCACCCTGCAAACCGAGGAGTTCTCACTGTTAGGTTTTGTGGACTCTCAGGGTATGATGTGGTCCTTAGAAAGGAAGAAACCTCCTGGCCTAGTATCATCCATTTTAATTAACTTCCTCTGCATGTATTCCTATTCTTTGAAATATATCCTGTGAGCTGCCTTCATTATAAGTCAGTCCTTTGTTCCTGCAGATAAACCAATAGCCCTAAAAGTGTTGAAAGTGTTCTCACTTTTCTGTTGCATTCATTCTGACAGTGCAAGGCCATTTGTTGTAATCTGTGGGCCTGTTTCTTGATCAGTGATTGTTGCTGCAAAAAAGCTTCTCAACTTCAAATAGCTGTGAGCGAGTTGGATGGTTATAACCTTATGCCTTCCGTATATTCCTTTTCCCCAAAGTTCTTGGGAGCTGTGTAGATGTTGAGTGACTCAGCACTGTCCCCACATTGACATTTGGGGAAAAAAGTGTCCTGTCCAAGTGTAAACCTGGCAGCAGTTCTTTGATAGACCACACACCTTCCAAGGAAGAATGAGTTCCCAAACTTAAAAATAGACCTTGGTGACAGGAAAGAGAAAGTGATGGGAGGGAGGAAATGATCAAAGTACATTATAGATAGGCACATAGGGAGATGTCGCAGTGAAACCCATTATTTTGTTCAATTACTGTGCACTAATAATTATAATAAAAAGTAGACCTTGATATCTACAGTATAGCCAAACTACAGTCATTACGTAGTCACAGCAGAAGGTATAGATGGGATAAATAAAATGATGAGGATGATAGCTCAATCTAGCTTGAGCCCTCCAGATTTGCCAGGCAGTGTTTTAAGTACTCCAGCATTGACTGACTTAATCCTTCACCTGCCTCATGAAGGGCTGGTGGCTTTCCTTTTATCTTGATTGCTCCCTTTGTGAGTCTTGGGTAAAGGCTGCACGGCAGAGCTGAGGCAGAAAGGCCGAACCTGTGCTGTCTGGCTTGTCTCCTGTGGACCAGAGTCAGTCAGAGCCTCTGCCAGCTTCTCTTGCTGGGACTCCAGCCAGTCTAGGGCAGTGCTGCAGCACCTGTGAGCCTGTATCTGTCTGGCTAAAGCTCCTGTTGGGGCCCTTCTCCTACTAGAATTCCTGTGTCTTGGAGGGAGGTTTCACAGACTGCTGGCTTTTCTTTTCTGTGGTTTCTCGGATAGTCTCATCTCTCCTTTGGTTTAGAATCAACACTTGTTTGTAAGAGGGTCTGCCCTGCCGTGTGAGCTGGATGAATGACCGAATGACCCCTAAGGGCCTGTTCTTCGGGCACTGTGCCCCTAAGCCCTCCAGAGTGTGAACTTTGTGCTTCTCTGCATCTCTCCCACCCAGCAGGATCCAGGCTTCTACAGCCCTGCAGCTGCTGTGCCTGCCTCTGCCTCTTCGGGAATGTCTTGGGGCCTCTGACGCCTGTTGCTGTGGTGAGTTTCCCCTTCATTTCACTGTTTCTCCGAAACACAGAATCCCCTTCGAATACTGTGAACCAAAGCTATCTCTGGAGTTTCTACTAAGCAGAGTCCTTGGGCCCGGTGAAGAGAAAACTCTAATTGTCTCATGTTCCTCCTGGAACTTGCCTTCGTCTGGCTTTGAGTTCCTAGATGTTGGGCCACCTTTCTCTCTGGTTGTCAGAATCCTGTTTGTCTCCTCTGTCCTTTTTCCTCTGGGGCTTCATTTTCTTCACATCAAGCACAGACTTTTTGCTTCTCCCTTCCCTGACTTCACCCCATCCCAAGGGGCAGAATGGTCAGTGAGGTAAAGGGCTTTTCAGTGGCCACTGCCCTCGCAGGTCTGACTGCCAGCCTGGAGGCTTGAGCCCATGTGGATGGGTGGTGCCTTCCCTCTTTCCTGACCCAGTACTAGGGCACTGGCTGCTCCTGAATGGAAAGGCTGGTCATGCACCCCACCAAGTTCGTTTCCAGGCAACCGCCCTATTTGGAAGATGGGGCCTGGGCTGGGGATTTAGCTCAGTGGTGCCACACCTGCCTTGCAAGTGCAAGGTCCTGAGTTCGATCCCCAGTACCACACACAAAAAACGAAGCTGGAAGATAGGGAAAAGTGTGCTGTGGTGTAAGGGTGAACGTTCTCTTCTCTTTCCGGCTCCAGTCCCTCCTGTGCTGACTTGGGTAACGTTGGCCAGACTTCTTTGTTGTGGGAGGTAAGATCAAAGGTTCAGGACTAGTACAGTATTTTAAGATTTTCTCTTCATGCCATTAAGGATTTTGGTCGCAAGCACAAAGTTGCCACTGATGTAGGAAAAGGCAGTTCCCACATGGTCTCTGCTGTGGAACTCTGTGCTGGGAACTGGACTCACAGGCCTGGCTGGTAATGTCTTGTATTGCTAGTTCAGTCCTGTGCACATTTCCACCTGGGGTGCCTGGAAGATAGGGGTGTTTGCTGCAACCACTGGCTAAATTGGATATTCGCTTTTGGTGGTGTGCACTTCCAGAATGACACCGGGTCAGCCACCAATGCCAGTTCTGAATGTCAGAAGTCCAAATGCTGCTGTGTGCATCCGTTCATGTGCCATTCCTGGTCCTTTCTGAGAGCGGGCGGCACTTCACTTGTATCCGTGGAGACTGTGGCTCCTTGGCTGGAGGAAGCACTGCTTCCTGGTGTCTCCTCCTCCGAGTGGAACCTCTCTCCAGACCTCTCATGTCCACTTGTGGGTGGTACAGCTTAGGAGTGGTGACCCAGGTATAGAAACAGCCAGGCCCGACCTCCTGGTGGAGTCTGGGTGGGAGAGATGGGAAAGGAGCATGGGTAAACTGCACACTGGAAGATAGGTGAGATGCTAAATTTTGTTACTGTTTGTAAACCACCGTTTAAAATGACGTGTACTCTTATAGCCAGAATCCCAACATTCACTTTGTTTTGGTACCGGAGATCAAATGGGACATTGAGCTTGCGAGGCAGGCGGCAGCACCACTGAGCTAAGTCCCCGGCCCTTCAACATTCACTTTTTGACCTGCAAATGACTTTGGCCACTCGAACCTGAGTCCCAGCTCAGTCTGCCACCTGCCACCCACACCCCAGGCATCTGCCTTGCTCATCCTGCAGTGAGCTGGTCGGGGCCCTGCCTCTGCATGGGCTGGTCTGGCTTCTGTACTTGGTGGTGCTTCTCCTGGGCTGGAGCGTGGCTTTTCTTCCTTTGGCTGTCTGCTAAGCATAGAAGAGGGACTCGTGCGCCAAGCAGGACTCACGCTCCTTGGGCCTGCTGTTCTTCCTTCCACGCCCCTGCCTGTCCATCTCTTGTCTGGCCCCCTGAGACGACAGGCACAGTGGGAAGGGCCAGGCGAAAGCAGAGGGTACAGGGCACAGGATGGCTTCTTAAACAGGGCTGTTTGTGGCCTACCCTGTCTCCCAGCATTCTGAGTCCCACTCACCCACCCGGCCATTCCTCCTGGTGGGAGGTAGAATGAGTGCTACATTTATGCTCCTTGGACTAGAGGCTGAGCGTGTGGCCCTCATGACTGGCACTGGCCCTCTTACCTCTCTTGGCTTTGTGGGTAGATGACCAGTGGCCACACAGCTCGTGAGTGTCAGGGCAGGAACTTGAACTTAGGTCTCTGGCCTGTGAGTCCAGTGCTGTACCCACTGAGCAGTTAGGGTCCTGGTAGGCACAGGCAGGGGTGGCAAGTTCAGCCCTGGGCTGCCTGATGTGACGTTTTGGCCCATGCCTCCCGCGTCCTGTGCATGGGCTGAGGCTCTGAAAGGAGCATGGTGCGGACCAGGGGAGCCCACCGAGGTCGGATTTGTGAAAACCACCTGTGATGGGGACCGTGGAGGAAAAGCGGTTGGGTGGCAGCCAGGAGGCCAAGCAGACGCACAGGCGTGGACGCGGCTCATTACGAGATTAGATCACCGGGTCTCCAGAAGCCTTTGCCTGGGAAATGACACTCTTGGCAAACTCGAGAATGTGTCATGTACTAAATGGAAGTATGGGAAATAAACATTTACGGAGCCTTAGCTGGGCTCTGGGCACTCTGACAGGTACTTGCACATTTATTATCTTCCTTAATTATCCCACGAGGCACTGGAGACATTATCATCTTTATTAACCCTACGTGGACAGGTCAGTCTGAGATCAGCCAGATCACGGAGATGGCAGCAGCGCCATGGCCATGGGCCAGCCGTGTCATCTATGGAAGGTGATGGAGCATGTGTCTGTGTCCTCCTCTGTCAGAGTCTCTGCTCGTGCGCTGCCCCTTCCACAGTCAGAAGGAAGCTGGGCATCACTCCCCCCGTAACCTGTCACTCTTCCTACCCCTAATTTCATCATGGTCTTTGGTAATTTCTAGTTGAAGGAAAACCAGACACAGCTGCTTTTGTCCTTGCTCCATTGGAGTTTTGGGCTTAGCCAAGTGAAGAGCATTTTCCCCCAGGATTGAGTGAAACCATCACCCTTCCCTGGTGTTCTCTACAACCCAGGGCTGAGTTGACCTTGCCTGCTGTGAGAGGACTCTGGACTTGAGGAATAAGGGCACCTGTTGGATAGACGAGGCGGTGGGGAGTCCAGGTACCAGGCGGTGTGGGCACAGTGAGTGGCTGGGGACCCATCAGCAGGATTCTTCAGTGCTAGGGGTCACACTGGTCACCACAGCCTTCTCATCACCTGCAGCAGAGATTCAAACAGGATGACATCAAAGTGACGCAAAATCTTTTCTGTTGGCAAAGGAGCAGACTTGTTTTGTTTTGTTTTTCGGTACCGGGGATCGAACTTAGGACCTTGCACATGTGAGGCAGGTGCAGCGCCTTGAGCTAAATCCCTGGCCCTGTTTTGTTTTGTGTTTTGAGACAAGGTCTCACTTTGTAGTATAAGCAGGCCCTGAACTCACTATGTAGCCCCTCATGGGCTCATGATCCTCCTGCCTCACCCTCCCAAGTGCTGGGATTGCAGGCATGCAACACCAGGAGCAGACTTTTAATTATTTGTCCTCCTTACAGAAAGGAGCTTAGATCCTGTCTGACCCCAGAATTGCAATTGGAGAATCCTGTTCAGTAAGAAAGAACCACCTTTCACCAGTCTAAAAAGTTGACTTCAGAACCCTCAAGGGTTCTGAAGGGGGTGTTTTCCTGTTAACGTCACAGAGACATGATCATGAACAGTGCTGGAGTCCAGGAGTTGCTGGCTTGATGCTGGCTTCAGGTGCAGGGACATCTGTGTGCCCGGCAGGCATGTCACCACCGTGTGTGTGAGTGGCAGCTAGGGCCAAGGTGCCACAGTCAGTGAGGAGACCCTAATGGAGCGGTGGACAGCCGGGCGGGGTCTCTGTGCGCTCCGTGTTCTCTCGCGGAGTTCTTACAGTGTCCACCTCTTGGTTCTCTTGGGTGCTAAGCTCCTGAATTATTTTGGAGGACTTTGGGGGACACTTTTCTTACACCTACAGCAACAGCATCTCATGGTGGGAGTTAGAAGCAAGCACTCATCTTGCCATTCATTATCTGTGTGTTCTTCTACCTCACCGAAAGTAGGTTTACGATGGATTCGTGAATGCTTTGGTATTCTCTGTCCTGGGAATGAAAACTAAAATTTTGCAAATACTCATTTATTTAAAAATGATAAACCCATTTCATGGGAATACAAATGACATTTTTATGAAAAATAGCTATTTTGTAAGTCAAATAAACCAGTAAGAAGTGCAGCAGTATTTGTTTCAGCATGTCTCTGTATGGTGTGAGCTGGAGTGTAGCTCAGTGGCAGATCACTTCTCCACGTGTCCGAGGGGGGTTCAATCCCTAGTGTCACAGACAAAACCCAACCCTTTGTCAGGGCTGCCTGGTAATCAGCAACAGAGACGGCCTCCGAATGTCAGGTGCCAAGTACCAAGATGTGAAGAAAGTGGAGGAACCCAGTAGCAACTGCCTGGGCATCTGTCTCCGGATGGCCCTAGAGCACGTGATAAACTCTAGTTTCATGTCACCTGAGAATCTTTCTCAAGTTGCAGTCCTCTGAGAGGACCGGCCAGACTGAGGTCCTTCCCCTTGTCTGTGCCAGGGAGTAAGCAGGGTCTCAGCTCTCACAGTGGAAGGAGGTCCCCTGACTTGCTGGCCCCATTGCCTTTATAGAGGGAAAGGCAGTCCCCATGCATGGACCGGGTGCTGCTAGGGAGGGGTGACACATGCCCTGCCTGTGCTCAGCAGGCTGGCGACTTGAGGAATGCAGAAAGGCAGCAGTCACTGTCAAATGCTTATGCATTGTCTTTCTTCTTTTCATAAAACCCTAGGAGATAAAGATGCAGGTATTACTTTTACATTAGAGGAGGTTGAGTCTTAGGGATGAGTAACTTGAGCAGGAGAGCTGGGCTTCTTCCCTGGCTAGGAGGTGGCCTTTCACAGGGGTTGGAGGGAGGAGGAACTGTTGTGTTGTGTGCTCAAGGTGTGTGGAGACCCTGGTGGCCTAGAAAAGAGCCTTTTCTTACCTCTGCCAAATCAGGGCTCTGCCTGTGCCTGTGCCTGTGATGAGAAAAGGCAGGCTCACAGCATGAAATCAGGGTGGGAGTGGCGAGTATTAGGACTGGAATGCGAGTCATGGGTGGTGGCCACTACAGGGCCACGCAGGAACAGCCCAGGCTTCACCTTGTGTGGCCGAGAAGTCCTGCCGGTGTGCCCTAGATGGGGATCGGGTGCTGACCCACCTCGCTGCCAGCGTACAGAGCGCCCTGGTGGGGTATGTCTAGGGGAGGGGTCCTGAGAGCCACCTCACTGCCCTGCCCAGTGACAGAGTGCTGTGTGCTGGGGCTTCATCATGCAGGCTGGAAGTTGGAAGGAGGTAGCAGCAGGGTGCACCCGCCCCGAGCTCTAGGAAGCGTTCTGCATTGCCCTTTTCGGGCCCTGGTCATTGTCGCCAAGCCAGGTGTTCTTTGACGTGGGCGCCTCACTCGCCTCTCTCCTCAGCCCCTGTGGCTGCGTGCTGCGTGCTGCGCGCATGCATGCACACACATCCACACACACCCTTTTCAAGGGCGCAGGCTTTGAACTCTGGACCCACCCTTGTCTAGTATAGTAGGCAATTACCTCCCATTAGCTGATTACGTCTGCACAGACCCCACTTCCAGATCGGGCTGCATCCTGAGGTTCTGAGTAGACAGGCACTTGGCGGGTGCTTCTCAGCCGGGGTGCTTCCTCCATGGTGGGTGATGCGAGCCCAGCGCTGACATGGAGCTGGGGGAGACGGAGGGCATGCGTGCCCCAGCTGAGTGGCATAAGGACAGGAGTGAACCTGCCGGGTCTGGGGGAAAGGTGTCACTTACGGCGGGGCCCAGTGGAGGCGGGGTCCCTGTTGCAGCAGAGCTGTGCTCGGGCAGGGCCGCGTCAGACTTACCTGGAGGTGCAGCTGTGCATCCTGATTTTCGCTAATCCTCTCCCGGCTGGCTAGTACCATCCTTCGCCCCCTGGTGTGTTGTTTATGGGCCCTCCTTGCCCCACCCTTTGGAGCCCGGGGCAGTGTCCTGGAGCTGCCATTTTTTGTCTTTTATTTATTTTTTTTTAGGATAGTGTCCTGGCTCGGATTTGATAGGAACGTCTGTAGTCTTTATTGATCTTACAGGAGATCACTAGCACCATGGTGTCTTAACAGCTGTAATAGTTAATTTTCTTAAAACCTAGTCCCGCAGAAAGTCTAGCTTTAGTGGAGTGTCCCCAGCACTGCAGGACTGGCTCCTGTGTGGTTGGGTGTGCCCCGCCTTTGCACACTGAGCCTCACTTCTTGGGTTCCTCCTGAGTACTTCTGAGCTGAGGCCCTCGGCACTCCAACTCCTAATGTGTCTGGTTTCCTTCTGTTCTGCAAGTTTGGGCTTGAGAGTACAGCCCAGTAGTCTTCCTCAGCTGCCGAGACCAGTTAGGATGTCTGCCTCTTGAGCTGTGTGCTGGGGGCATGCTTTCCCCTGCGTGGCAAACCGTGGAAGTGCAGGGCTGTCCTCACTGGATTCTCCAGCGCCTGCCCTGCCAGACGGGAGCTGCGGAGCCCCAGCTGTGTGCATGCAGTGCTGATCTGTGTCAGAGAGGGGGCAGCTGTAGGCCCTGGGCTTGAGCACCTCTACTGGCCCACGTCCGAGAGGGCTGGCTACTCTCTGCTGCCCCTCAGTGTGTCTGGGGGAGCTGGGAGTGTAGGGTTCCCTGTAAAACCCTTCCCAGCTGGGTGTGGGGCCTTTGTGCTGCACAGTTGCTGGCCCCCAGGCTCTTTGCTGTCTTTCTTGGAGTCTTGCGGCCCCCATGACCCCATTGCCTACTCTGGAGGAGTATCAATCATGTGGCCCTTTCAACTTGCTGCAGTGTGTGGGGACTGCTTGCACCAGGGGCTGGGGACAGAGACAAACCTTTTTATTTTTCCCAGAAAATATGCCCTCGTCACGTTGGTAAAATTATACACCACACACTGTGCTAGGTCTGGTTCTGGAGGGGAAGTTCCCATGCTCTCTTGTTGAAGCAGATTAACTGGCACGTTAAAGAGCCTTCTCCTAGAGAGGGGTCACTCACGTCTACTACTTCGTAGGTGTCCAGCAGACAGAAGATTGCAGAAGGCCCACGATGCTTTTGGGTTTCTTACAGTCAGAGTGGTTGTCTCAAGGATAAGCCAGGAGGTAATAATTTTCACTTGACTTTTGTGGTAACACAATTGTGTTTTTCAAAGGACTGTAGCTTTTTTTGAGCTAGAAGTATGAATTTCAGATAATGTATTCAAGACTTTTAAAAAGCTCAGCCCAGACATTAGAGAGGAAGGTGTTGGGATGGCTGTGTTCACAGGAGGGAAAGGACGGGAATTGTGCAGCACACATGTGTGCCTGGTAGTCGGCAGAAAGTGGGGGAGTTCTCTGATGAGCTCCCCCTTCTCGGAGGCACCAGAGTGGAGGACTGGCCGTGAGTCAGGGCGGTACACATGGGAGGGGCACTGTAGCTGCCACATGGTGAGTTGGTGCAAGGCCCAGTGGTGACCATGAAAACCGTGGTGTCTGTGAGTTCCTCTGTTATCACAGCAAGGCCAAGATTGGGTTGGGGTGGGTCAGATGTCATCCAGGTGGAAGGCCTCTTTATCCTTTAGCCATTTCCATTTGGAAGGACTCAGTCCTGTGGGAAGTCAGCTTTCGCCCCTCCACATGCAGCACCTGAGTAACCGAGCCCTGGGGACAGTTGCACACCCAGCCTTGGTTCTGCCAGCAGTCTGCTGAGTGTACACAGCGGTCCCAGGCCCTGTCGGGTCTTTTGGCTGTCCTGGCCCCGCTTACCCTGTCCCTCTGCATGGATGACCTTGCTTCCTACTGGAGGGCAGCCAGCGCTTGCCCTCTCAACACAGGTTCACTGTGCTTCCTGCCTTCACCTCTGTTGCTGGAGGCCATCCTGCCTCTGCCCAGGCGTTGGAGCCTGCCACTGCCTGCCTTTTCTGTGATTGCTCTCTGCTCTGGTTTTAGTTTTTCTCTTGGTGGAATTCCTCTCCATTTTTCCTTTTCTTAAGCTTTTCCTTGAGGTGCAACACGAAAAAGGTCACAGATGTAGAGCCAGAGCAAGTGAACTCTTCTCACTGTGAGGTGAGCACACCCTTGTCATAAGGGTCCTGGGACCTCTGCTTCTTTCTGAGCTTAGCCTCACTACTTTGTGACAGACCCATCTGGCCGGTGTGTGAGCTTCATGTAAATGCACCACACGGTGATGCTCCTGCGCTTGGCTTCTGGACGGGGTCACCCAGTGTTGGGCTTCAGTGAGCAGAGTCCCGGCATCCTCACCTGCACCTGGTCTTCTTCCCTGAGCCGTCTCATTCCTGTCATTCACGTGAATAGGGAAGAAGGTTATGTCTGATGCCATCAGATGCCATAAATTGGTGCTTCGTGATGTCTTGACAGCTCAGTGCCAAGTCCTTGACATCTACCTTTGAATGTCACAAGCATGTCTGAAGTGAAAATCGTGATCTTAATCTGTAAACCTTGGTCTTTTCTGGAGTTTTTGGTCTTAATGAATGGCTCCATCCAGTTACCTGAACAAAAAACTGAAGGCCTTGGCATTTCCTTCTCCTTTACCTTTTGTGTTCAGCCTGTCCCCGAACCTCGTGGACTTTCTTCTCACATCTCCCACGGCTGTGGTCCATCGTTTCCAGCCCAGACTGTTCAGGCGATCCCCTGACGTGCTACCCCATACGGTCTTTGCTTTCCACGCATCTGGTAATTTCTGTACATCATACTTACTAAAAATGTGAATCTGATGTTATAAAACTTTTTTTTTCTCAGTTTTTAACAGTACATGCTTGTGACATGTAGTAAATTACTTACCATGGGGAATTGGCATGTACACATATCACATCTTGATCCTTTTTACTCCTTCCTTTTCCCCCATCCCTAGATCTGCTTCCTCTCTGAAAACCAACCCTTAATTCCTTGATCCTTTGTATTGCTTTTTTTAGTCTCAATTTTATTGATTTCCACTCAGATCTTCGTAATTTCTTCTGTTGGAAGATTGGGATTGTTGGCTTTCTGGGGCATTGAGATGCACCATTGGGCTCTTTACTCAGGATCACGCTGTTCTTCCTGTGTGTTTATTTACAGCTGTGAACTTCCCTCCTAGAATTGCTTTCCCTGCGTCCCAAAGGTTTTGCTGTGTTGAACTTCTATTGTCATTTGATTCTAGCGGCTTTTTTCTTCCTTCATTTCTTCTGTGATCTATTGATTATTCGACAGTGTATTACCTAATCTCCACGTTTCTGTGGCTTCTTTTGCTGTTGATTTCTTATTTCATTCTGCTATGATCTGATAAGCAGGGGATTGTTCCATTTCCTTTGTATTTATCTAAGTGTGCTTTATGGCATTAGATATGGTCTCTTGGAAAAAGTTCCATGTGCTCTTGAGAAAAATGTGTACTCTATTGTTGGGTCAAAGACTAGATATGTGTTCGTTTGTTCAGTGGTTTAACTCCAGAGTTTCAATTTTCTTTCTGCCTGATTGACCTAATTATGAGAGTGGGTTATTGAAGTCTCCCACTATGATTGTATTACTGTCTGTCTTTTTGAATCCAATTTTAAGAAGTTTTATATTTATGAAGTTGAGTGTGCTGATGTTTGGTACATAGATAGTCACGTACAATTGTTCTTTCTTCCTGCCGAATCGTTCCCTTTACCAGAATGTAATGGCCATGTTTGTCTCTTCTGATCAATTTTGGTTTGATGTCTGCTGTGTTTGAGAAAAAGACAGCTCCCCTCATTTTGGGGTATCATTTTGAGTATCATTGTCCATCCTTTGACTTTGAGTTTGTGTGCTTCCTTTTGGACAGGCAGTGTTTTCTGTAGGCAGTCTCTGCTTACATGTTGTTTCCTTTCGTCTGGTCTGCCAGTCTGTCTTTGGATTGGGGAGTCGAGACCATGAGAGAATTATTATTGTGAGGGCTGATTCCTTTATTGTTTTCCTTTTTGTTTAATTCCTCTTCCAGATTGATGTATATTTACCTTTGTGCTATCCCTTTAAATATTTTCTGCAATACTGGCTTAGTGGTCATGTATTTCTTTAGGTTTTATTTGTTGTAGAAAATCTTAGCTTCCCTGTCAGTTTGTTTGTTTGTTTTTGGTACTGGGGATCAAACTTGGGTCCTTGCGCTTGTGGCTCTCTATCAATTTTGAAGGCTGATTTTGCAAGATATAAAAGTCTGGGTTGATAATTGTTTTAGGATTTGAAATACTACTCCAAGCTCTCCTGGCCTTTAAGGTTTGTGCTGAAAAATCTGCTGCTATTGTGATGGGATTGCCTTTGTAGATTATTTGTTGTTTTTCTCTAGCAGCTTTCAGTATTCTCTTGTTGAATTTCTGGAATTTTGATCATGATGTGTCCTGAGAGGTTCTCTTCTGTTTGTGGTTATTTGGGGTTCTATAAGCTCTTGTATTTGAATATTGAATTCTTTCCCTAGATTTGGAAAAAATTTTAGTGTGATTTCATTGAACAAATTTTTTATAACTTGAGTTGTCTTGTTATTTTTTCTTTATTCCTCTAATTCTAAAGGTTTTTTTGGTTTGTTGTTTGCTTATTTGTTTACTTTTGCAGCTGTTGGGTCCAGCTTGCACGGTTTCTCGTAGTTTTTAGGGTATTTTTGAATTTATGATCTAGATCATCTTGTCTGCTGTTTCTGACCCTCGGTCCTCAATTGATCAAGTCAGCCACCTTTGTTTTGCTCTGGGTTTTTCCTATTTATCTGTGCTTGATTTCTTGTCATACTTTCTTTTTTTCCCCCCGTTGAGTTTATTGGTACATTTTAGGTATACAGTACAGTTACATTCATCATTGGGATCTGTATCTCTTATCACACTTTCTGATTCTTTCCAGAGTGGACATCCGTGTCTTGTGTTGTCTTACTGAACTCAGTTAGCTTATTGTTTGCAATAAGCAAGATAAAAATATCAAAGAGTAAAAGAAAAGTTAATAAAATTAAGTAAAAGCAAAAAGACAAGAAGAAAATAAAAAACTAAAAACAAAGAGCAGAAAATAAGAAAACTCCCCCTCAAAAAAAAAGAGAGAAATGAGTCCAAAAAATTGCTCTGTGTTTGGATGCATGGCTGCTTTCCAGGGCCTGAGGTACTGGGCTCCACCAGATGCAGGTGGTATGCGGCACCAGTGGGGCTGTTTGGCCTCTGCCCTGTCCTGGCTGTGGGAGCTGCGTCCTCACTGGTGTGATGTTGGCCTTGGGGCTGTGTGCACCCCAGGGCTTGGTGTCTGTGCCTTTCCATGTGCCCGAGTGGCTGCTCTCCGACTGGCTTTATGGCCTGTGGGCTTGTGAGGTGCCTCCCACGCTCTAGAGGCCACTTTGTCCTGACACCCCAGGGAGGGGCAGCTGTCCATGCCCCGGCTCATCCCTTGCCGTGTGGGCAGGTGGAAGAACAAACAGACCACCAAGCCTGCACTGGAGGAGGGTGGTAACGGGGCCATGCAGTCTCGTGGACCTGGTGTCGGCACCTTCTCGGGAAATCCTGCGTCCAGCCTGGCTTCTTACCCGCCACGTCCTCTGCAGCCTGAGCTTGCGCTTAAACTTCCCAGGGGTCTCTAAGAGGTCTGCCCTTTTCTGTGCCCATCTCCCACCCAGTCACTGTGGTAGGGGGACCCCAGAGACCCTGAAGTGTGGTGCTGGTGACTCCTGATTCCCAGAGTGGGTCAGTCTTCCCAAGCGGCTGCTGATCATTTCACTCTCAAGTGTGGCGGACACTGCTCAACTCTGGGCTGCCATGCAGAGGAAGTCACTTTCCAAGTCATGCGCCTCCATTGTGTTTGCAGCTGACAGTAACTGTGGGCTTTCCTTGGGGCCAGAGCTGCGGACTCTGTTCGGCCTGACTTGTGTTTGTGCTCAGGCCCTCTTCCCTGGGAGCCGGGGTCAGTATCCAGCCCACTTTGTCCTTCCTCTTCATTCTTCAGTTTCTCTGTGGTTTCTGAGCGTTGGGATTCCAGGTCCTGGAGAAAGGGGTATTGTGCTGCCAACCTTCATACCACCATTTCTAATGTCCCGTTGCCAGACTTTAAACCGAACCCAGCTGACCACTTGCTTGCCGTGTACTTGCTCCCAGGGTAGCGACCCCCTCCGCATCTCCTGTGCCCCCCCACTCCCGTTACCTCTTGCCATGGTCCTTTGTGGTCTTGTGCTGTTTCTTCCTGCCACATGTCTCCTCTTCACTCTGCAGTGTCCTCCTTCTGGGTGGGAGCCCAGACCCCACTTTCTGAGTTACACCCCTCTACTGTATTTACAGCTGAAAACTGAGTTTTACGCCCCAGCGAGCCCCACCCTGGAGCCGCTTTGGAGCAGAACTCAGAGATCCGAGTTCTTCCTTCTGTGGGCCCCCTTGGGTGCACTCAGGAGGGCTTGCAGTCCCCTTGGCCAGACTGAACACCCCGTAGCCTCTGGTGGTTGAACAACGTGTGGGAGACAAAACACAAGTTCCCTGATGTCCTGCTGGTCACGGAGCGAGGCAGCCAGGGAACCTCAGGTGGGAGCAACAAAACACTGCAGCTGTGCCAGACCTGAAGAAGACACTGCCCCAAGAGAGAGGAGAGGGGTGCGGTGGAGGCAGGTCCATCAGGGGAGGGACGTGGTCTGTGTTGGAAGGGTGGGTGATTGTTGGCAGAGGGCAGGACAGTAGGATCGAGACGGAAAGCTGAGAGCTAGGGTCTTGCAGGGCTCAAGTCTCGGAGGGAGAGCCGTGGACAAGGCGGGATGGAGAGGGTGGAGATTGGCTGGTGGAGAGGACAGAAGCAGAACTGCGGGTGACGGGTGAGTGGCTGGAGGTGCTACTGTTTGAGCGGCAGTAGAGCGAGAGGGTCGGAAGTGTTTGGGCCGGAAAGGACCACGGGGAATCTTGGGAGCCTGCACTAGGGTGGCTCGTTAGGCCTCATGACCAGATGAGATTCTGAGGAAGAGGGTAGTCTCAAGAGACGGGGTCTGCAGTGGAGCCTTGGAGCACCCCAGCATTTAGAAGGGGGTGGTGGTGGACTTGGCAGGAAAGGAAGGGAGGTGCTGGGTTGGAAGGTGTGTCCAGAAGGCACGGCCACCTCCCATCCAGCGGACAGGGCAAGGGTGCGGGTGCTGAGGGCTGAGGTGGGGCTGTGAAGCCTGAAGACCTGACCCTGCCCCTCGCCCTAAGTGGGGTGAACCCATGTTCAGAAACTCAGCTTTTTGCTGTTCTACAAGAGGCACACTGCCCTGGGAGCTGTGTGCTGAGGATAGGTGGGCTAGAGTCCCCAGAACTCCTCCGCAGCAGCCATCATAGTTTTCAAGCAGGAGATAATACTGGACACCATCACCTGGCCTTCAGTTCCCAAAGCTCGATCCTTCACATTTTGACTGATACTACATGAAATCGGGTGCGAGATGCCAAATGGTATTAGGTGATGTGCTTGCCTGAAGCTCTCAGGTGAAGCGTGGGTTTGTTTTAAAATTCAATTCATTTAGTTGAACTTCATTCAGCGACTGCCCCTCAGGTTCCCACTTGGGCAGTGGCATTGGCACCTCTCCCCCCCACGCGCCCCGCCACCACTGTGAGCCTCGTCAGCCATGCCACCTCTGCCCAGGGCCGGCCCGACACCCCGCACCTCCCTGTGTATTCTCTGCAGGCCTCACCTCCCCAGCTGGCCTGCAGCGTTAGCAGCTCCGTGTCCGTCCTCATGCCAAGGTCGCAGCTTTGTGTGCAGGGCAGCATTACTTGGGCCGACGTGGCTGGATGTGGGTACAGTGTGCCGCCCTTCCTCCCCCGGCTGTGTGGCTGCAGTTCTCAGGATGTGGCTGGAGCTTCTTGATTCTCTTCCTGCCTGCATCGAGGGTCATCCAGAGCCGAACCCCTCCTGCAGCCTTCTGGACCACCTTAACAGCTGGCATTCCTCTGACATGTCAGTTGTCCTTGTGCCAGGCCCAGTGGACATTGCCCTTCAGTGCCACCCTGCCCTCTGGAGACTGGCACACCTGCTTAGAGTTTCTGGCTTCCAACCATAGGATTGTTATATCAAGGAAGTTATGAAAAACTAGAGACCCACCTTGTTTTTTCCTCAGTGGATTTTTTTGGGTGGGAGTTAGCTGTTTAAAAGGGAGTAATGTGTGAAGGGGAGATAGGGATGTATGTTACGTGACCCACAATTCAGTGCCTACATTTAGTCCCCTGCCCCCAGCCCAGTGTCTTCGCATTTTTCCCAGGCAGGGGCTGCTACTGTCATGTTCTGCTTCAAGGGCTGCAGGCTCAGGCTGCAAACAGGGATTCTGAGTCCTCATTCTACCTTCCTCTTGCCCAGAGGGGCTCCCTGCTCTGGAGTCTGCTGGAGGAAATGCAAATGCTGCAGCAGATTCCTGCCACATGGCACCTTCAGGTCAGCAGGTGTAGACTACGGGGCCTGGAGCAGCCCATCCATCCTGTGTCCCCGGCCATAGATGCCCTTCCCAGTGATGTGGCCCAGAGCAGATATTCTCTTGGGAAAGTTTCCTGGTATTTAAGACTTGTTTTTGTATATTTCCTGCATCTTAGCATCAGTTAATTATCTGCTTTTCCCTTCCTTTTACCTGTGCTGAGAGGTCAGCACTGACACACAGATTTTCGTTGGTTTGAGTCTTGTTGAGCACAGACCTGGCGGATCACTGCAGGGAGGCAGGAAAGACTCTGCCAGGGAGGGTAGACTGCTGTTCACACAGTGAAGTGTTACACTTTGATGTGTTCAGGAACTTAGCTCTTGAGTTCTTTTCAGATGCAGGTGTGGTGCACACCTGAGGCCATAGGTGCAGAATCTGAGCATTGCCCTTGGCAGTCAGGCTACTACTTCAGAGGTGGGGTGCCTGGCTCCTCAAGTTAGAGGGTGTCTAGCCATCCTGTTACACGTCTTCTCAATCCACTCTTCTTCTAGGGTGTTGAGCATTATGTGCTTGGGAGTCTCTGCCCCCCAGGTTGCAGCCTCCTCAATCGTGTAGCTGATCGGGCAGTGCCAGCTCAGGAAGGTACCTGGTGGTGAGCCTATTTGCCATTTGTTTGCCTTTCCAGTCTTCTGGTGGTCTCTTGGGACATTTTCTGGATTTTTTTTGCTTTATTTTCACTTTATTTATTTGCTTTATTTATAATTGTCATTGTCGCTTGTGCCCCTGCACCTACCTTGCCACGTGGTGAGACTGTGGATGTGAGACTGCCTGACTCCTCAAGAGAAGCTCTGCTGGGTACACATAGGGCAACTGCAGGAGTCCCTGGGCCCTTCTGAGCTGCACAGCTTCCCAAGAGGCCAGCCCTGTTGAACGCCCACACCCTTGCCACCTGATTTCCTAGATCGGCACTGGGTTGGCTTGTGAGGGGTAAGCCCAGTGGCCTTGCTTCCTTTGTCCTCTGCTGCAAACTGTACAAGAAGACATAGTGGAGGGAAGGGGTGGCAGAGAAAGCTGCACAGCCCGTGGCCACAGGGTTGGGGGACGAATAACAACACACCCTTCCTGGTCTGCACACAAGCTTTTGGGGCACATTTCACATCTAAACCATACCATTGTGCATCTCATTATGCAAAATGCAATTAGTCCATCTTTAAGGGTTGCCAAAGTCAAGACAACTGACACTTTTCCCTCCTGAAAAATCCCAAGAACAAACTTAACTGTGAGTCCCTGTGAAAATTACAAAGGAAGCTAAATTCCTTCCGAATACAGTGACACAGAGTAAATGTTCAAACTCCAAGAGGGAGGAATAGGAGACTAGAAAGGAACTGAGCCAGAGCAAGACTCAGATGCAACAGGGTGAACGTTAAATGCTGTAAGTTCAGTGCAGTGCCCAGGATAGGTTTTGGTGAGATGTGAGCTCCCAAGGGGCTGGGCAGCCCCATCCCTGTGCCCTTGCTGGTTGCCCCTCCTGGCTTCTGCCTTGGATTGGCTCTGCTTGCTTTCTGTGGTTTTCCTCGCAGATGTTGACATTCCTGGCATCTCCAGTCCGCACTGCGCCTTTGGCTTCTCGCAGCTTCCTGCATCACCCTGTTAGTGGGACCCTGCCTGGTCTCTCAGGCCTTCCTCTGAATCTGGGTGGAAGCCTCCGTGCCCCCACAGCTCTTGCATTCTGCCTGCCTGAAAAACCAGCACCATGGGGATGATGCCAGAGTCTCCCACCAGCTCCAGCAGTAGCCAGGCCCCATAGCTACAGTGCTTGGGTGATTAAATTCAGGGCACCCTGCATTGTCTTCTCAAAGCAAAGCCTTTCAAAATTTACCCTTCACACTTTTGAGCCTATGATGGGTGTGGTCTGGCTATTTCCTGAGGTCCCTTCGAAGCATCTTTCCTATTGTCTGATATGAAGTACTTGGTTTCTTTTCACTGGCAGTAGTAATCTCTTTAGTAACCACACTGTCCTCGGCCCCCAGCTTTCCAGGTGCTTCTTTTCTGATGAAACTACAAAATTTTCATGGCTTTCAGCATCACTTTTTTACTGCTTCGGATCTGTTTTGACAGCTAATGAATGAATCGAAGGTTCTGTTTTTAAATTAAATTTTATATTACAGGATTTTTTCCCCTTTGATTTTATGCTTGTGTCCGCTTTTCTTATCATGAGTATTGCTTCCTGGCAGTGTTAGCATAAGTTGCTCGTGTGTGTGGTCCCCGCGGCTTCGTCTGCAGAGTGCGTTCCTGGTATGTGTGGTTGGCGCTCTGCTCAGGAGTTGCGTTGGCTGTGTCACCCACGTAGTGGCAGCTTCATTCTGTTTGCAACTTCAGGGATTTTTTTTTCTTTTCTATTTAGGTTTGCTTTTTGAATATATAAACATGTATGTGTATGTTTCCAAAGACAGAACTGTGAAATGTGGCGTATTTTAGAGAATTTTTAACTATATTTCCTTCCTCCCCCAAGGTTGTCATAAAGGGAAGTTTTAGGTTCTCTTTCGCCGTGTTTATTTTTATATACAACAGTGAAGCTATAATGCATTTGCATTTCCTTCCTTCTCTCACAGACAGTGCTGTGGAATGTGTGCTGCTCCATGCCTTGCTGTTCCCTCCTAGCACAGCACTTGTCCTTGCTCCGCCTGTGTGATGGCTGAGTGGTGTTACCTGGGCAGGGAAAGGTGCCAGACTCGCTCCCATGCACTCTGTGCCTGGTGATGGGCTGGGGGGTGGCCTGTGGTTTTGCTGCAACAGACGACACTGCCTTGAAAATGACCTGCGACCTCAGTTGCCTCCTGTTTACCGGTGGATCTTTGGGTTCGATTTCTAGATGTGTGCTTACTAGGACAAAGATAGATGCGTATGTAGTTCTTCTAGACATAGCTGTGATTTTACTGAATTCTGAGTAGGTGAATGTCACAGTCCTCCCACGTAGGTGTAGCCCAGTTTACTTTGCATTTCGATGATGTTGAAAAAGTCTCCTTGGTCACCCGCGCGCCCTGTCTTTGTGACGAGTGCATTATTGAAAGCGTCACTTTAGGATCTCTCGATTTGATTTAGTTAAACTGAGTACCACTGTAGAGAATACGAAGATGAAAAATCAGTGCTGAGATGGTCCTAACCCTCCAGAGAGTTCAGGTAGAGGATTCAGGACTTATTTTCTTCTTTTATCGCCTCCTCGTTCTATTTGTTGTAATTGTTGTCTTCTGTAGTCTATCAAAAGTTTGGGAAGTAGCCAGGCATGGTGGCACACGCCTGTAATCCCAGCATTTGGGAGGCTGAGGCAGGAGGATCACTGTGAATTCAAGACCAGCCTGGGCTACATAGTGAGTTCCAGGTCAGTCTCACTACATAGTGAGACCCTGTCTCAAAAAAAAGACTGGGAAGCATATCCTCACTGTTCCCCCGAATGGAGCAGGCTGCCGTGGGGTGGACGAAGGTGTCCTAACAGACTCCGTGGTACGCTCAGCAGATGTTAATTGAACATCTCTCTCTGCTGGAACATAGCAGTTCTCTCTCATAGTGCTTACATCCTGGTGCAGGAGATGGATCAAAACACAAGGAACAGAAATGATTGCCAGTGTACAGAGTCCACCCAGGACTTTCTTGAGGCAGTGCAGGGCTAGCTGACCCATATAACCCTACTAGAGGGGTGGGGTGGCTCCAAACTGGGAACCCCAAGTGCAAAGGCCCTGGGGCAGGATGCGATCTGCCCCACGTGGGAACTGGCCACACACAGTGAGCAGCAGAAGAGAGCGAGGGCTGGGTCAGGCAGGGCCTTGGACTTTAAGATAAGGAAACCATGGATGGTTTAGCAAGGGAGTGTTTGCTACCAACTTATCATGCAAATATTTTTTCTATAAATTAGAATGCAAATCACATATGAAGCATTGCTCTCCTAAATCAGCAGCATTGTTACTGCCTGATGTTTAGAGTGGCTCTTTTCCTGGTTATCCCCTTTTACAAGATAGCTGCATCTCGCACTGGGATGTTGATGGCCTCTTTCCTTTCTCAGTAGCATTTCCCCCGATGGCAGTTAGGTGACTGCAGGGCAGTTTGGGTTGGGTTATGTGCTCAGCCTTGAGCAGCAGCGTGATCTCTGCACATTTTCTTCTTCAGACCTGCAGACCCGGGAGACGGCCCTCGGGAGGAGAGCAAAGGGAGCTGCTTCCCCAGGACCAGAAGAGGTGTGTGGTGTTTCTGTCACGTTACAAGATAGACGAGGGCAGCAGCAGCTTTCCGGACAAAGGCGTTGACTGACTTGAGTTTCCGTTGCAGAAGACTGGCGCACCATCCTTTCTCTGGAGCAAGACACCGTCAGGGAGCTGCTTGTAGGGGGGCTTTCTGTCTGATGTGGAGGAGGTGGAGCAACCCTCGGCCAGCTGGGCCATCTCACCCTGCGCATCTGGGGACACGTCCGCCCTTTCTCTAGACGTGACGAGTCTGAGGTTGCTCTCTCAGAAGATTCTGGGGGCTCAGACACGCAGAGGTTTGCACATTGGAATGTTGAAAACTCAGGAACAAAAAGAAGTTCTGTGTGGATGAGTTGCGAGTTGATGTGGAAATAAATGTCACTTTATGACCAGTAGGAAGCCTGAGTGAGGGACACTATGCAGGAGGAAGCCTTCCGTAGAAAGACAGGCAGGGAAAAGCTTAGGCTGACCTTGAACTTGCCCCACAGAGCAAGCCTGAGATAGACTGCCAGCATGGCCAGATAAGAGACTTGGTGAAGCAGCCCTGAACCGGAGTAGCTGTAAAGAAATTTTCTCCTGTAAATCACGATACCAAATAGGAAAAATGATCTACAAGTGCCCCATGTGTAGGGAATTTTTCTCTGAGAGAGCAGACCTTTTTATGCATCAGAAAATCCACACAGCTGAGAAGCCCCATAAATGTGACAAGTGTGATAAGGGTTTCTTTCACATATCAGAACTTCACATTCACTGGCGAGACCACACAGGAGAGAAGGTCTATAAATGCGATGATTGTGGCAAGGATTTCAGCACTACAACAAAACTCAATAGACATAAGAAAATCCACACAGTGGAGAAGCCCTATAAATGTTACGAGTGTGGCAAAGCCTTCAATTGGAGCTCGCATCTGCAAATTCATATGAGAGTCCACACAGGAGAGAAGCCCTATGTCTGTAGTGAGTGTGGCAGGGGCTTCAGTAATAGTTCAAACCTTTGCATGCACCAGAGGGTCCACACGGGTGAGAAACCCTTCAAATGTGAAGAGTGTGGGAAGGCCTTTCGGCACACCTCCAGTCTCTGCATGCACCAGAGGGTCCACACCGGAGAGAAACCCTATAAGTGCTACGAGTGTGGGAAGGCCTTCAGCCAGAGCTCCAGCCTCTGCATCCACCAGAGAGTGCACACAGGAGAGAAACCCTATAGGTGTTGTGGGTGTGGGAAGGCCTTCAGCCAGAGCTCCAGCCTCTGTATACACCAGAGAGTGCACACAGGAGAGAAACCTTTTAAGTGTGATGAGTGTGGGAAGGCCTTCAGCCAGAGCACTAGCCTCTGCATCCACCAGAGAGTGCACACCAAGGAGAGAAACCATCTCAAAATATCAGTTATATAAAACGTTTTGCTAAGAGTTAAAAATCTTAAAACCCATAAGTGCCACTAGGAAGGAAACCCTGTATATACCACATTGACCCAAGAAAGATCTACAGCAGTCCCCAGCAGATTGTTCCTTTTGAGGAGGCTTAGGCGAGGTTCCTTTTTAGGCTCGTTGATTCATGCCAAGTGTGTTACACACCTGGACTGTGAACGTGGGAGCCCTCTGAGCAGGTGCCCGAGACCGGATCCTGCATCCCGTCACGGTTGTGCACTCCCGGGACCTGGCACGATGCCTCAGTAGTTGAGATGCTGCCCAAAGCCTGGGAGCTGGGCCAGGCCTCCTGAGCCTCTTCAGCCTGCTGTCCTGACACGTGCGATCCCGCCCTCCTTCCTCTCGGTCCCCGCCTGGTCAGTGTGTTTGAAGAGGGACAGCTCCCACTCCCAACATGTTTGCTATTTCTGAGGTTGCTATGTGACACGGCTCCAGCACCGCTTCCCGTTTGTCCCATTATTCCTCCGTTCACTTGTCCTCGTGTGTCGAGTCCCACCCCTTCCTAGATGGCATTCAGCTTGATTCAGACTTGAGGTGACGCATCACACCCACCCACTAGGCCTGTCAGGAGCCCTGGCCGGCGATCGTGCGCTGGAACGTTAGTTCTGTGGACTCTGGTGACCACTGTCTCTGTGGTAGACTCGCTAGTGGCTGCACCACGTATTTTGAACTCAAATTTCTTTGAGGGGGGATAGCTGAGTGTAAGCAGGAGGAAGGAGCGAGCAGAGTGTGAACCTTTGTCCCTCCAGAGTTGCTTTCTCTGTACCAGGGGTGCCCTCAGGAGAAGGGTAGGGAGCCACTCGCGATCGTGTTGCTGTTCTGTCACCCGGGCAGTGATGTAGAGGAGTCCTTGGTTCTGCGCACCAGCTCCTTTTTGGGCGTGAATGTCTGTTCTCCTGTCATTTGCATTCTTCATTCATTAAGCAAACATTGAACGCCAGGGTGCCGGGCATGCCCGAGTCAGACAAGGTCCCTGCTGTCATGGAGTTTATTTCTGGTGGAGGACACAGATGATAAGCAAGTAAACAAATAATGTAGTTTGAGGTAGTGGGTAAGTGCTATGAAGAAAATAAACTAGGGTGGTGATGTAGAGTGGGGGGTGGGGGTGGGTGGCGTT
>NW_022900924.1:19375220-19375824 GCF_012274545.1 Fukomys damarensis
GTGCTGCCTGTGGGGGACAGGAGGACAGCCGGGCCGGGCCAGGCCTGTGCGAGCGCGGGAGGCCAACTTCTGTGGGCCCCTTTGTTCTGTTTTGTTTTGTTTTATTTTTACTAGATTGATACTAAAACTCATGTGGAGGAACTCAAGGAATGTTTAGACCAAAAGTCCCCAATGACAAGAACACAAGCAGTCGGTTCTCACCTTTGTTTTGCTTCTCATTCCTGTTTTCATTGATTTCACACATGCAGCCCTTATGCTCAGGAAGTCTTTGGGGGAAATTAAGGATCTTTGAAGCTCTGAAATGGGTGATCAGGTTGGTGGTGTCTGTCCGCTGTCTGAGGTTGGAAACGAATTTCTCAAAATAGTTACAGAAGTACTGAAACTACACTTTGATTTTTCTCTCTGTGTTTGACTTAGTTTCTCTGTGTGACTGGAAGGGGCTTTTGTACGACTGAAAGCTCAGCGCATTGCCCAACAGGTTGCAGCAGAGCACACTGCAGTGCGCATCCGCCTGGTTTGAGTCTGGCCTGCTCGCACGCTGCTGCTGCTGCTGCTGCTGCTGCTGCTGCTCCTCCTGCTCCTCCTCCTCTTCTTCCTCCTCCTC
>NW_022900924.1:19376147-19382828 GCF_012274545.1 Fukomys damarensis
CTCCTCCTCCTCCTCCGGCGGCTCAGTCACCAGCTGACCCCCTTCCAGCCGCAGGAACCATGCGATTTACTGTAGCGTCTTGTCACTCTTCATGTCGCGGTAGCGTGGAGCAGTAGAGAAAAGCCTAGACTTTAGTTGGTAGAGAGCCGATTGAAATATCATGGATAGAATTTTAGTTTTAGGAAAAGTTGGTTTGATTTCTAGCTTTATTACTATTAGGTATGTGAGCTTGGGCGAATCGCTTAATCTTTGAGTCTAGTTTTCTCACCAAATGAGGATGTTAGACTAAATGATTTCCGAGTTTCCAGCTAGTCCTAGAGTTCTATATTTCTACATAGTTGAATTATTTTATCATGCTGTTGCTGGGGAATATGACTAACACTTTTGAAGCTACTAATTTTATGTCAAGCTTTAAAGTCCATAATTGTTATCTTCAGAAAATATTATTTGACCTACAGTATGTCCAAATCAATTTAATAAAATCACTTTATAACAGGCCCCTGTGCTTGAAGTGCTGTTGTATAAACTTTGTGGTCATGGTGTGACGGGAGGGGGGGTCAAGTGTGCATTATGTCCTCGATTTTTACACAACTTTAAGGACCTTAAAACGGGCAGTGAACACATGTTCCCTGTATTAGCCAGTTCTTCGCTGCCATCCTGCTGCCTGGCTTGCCGGTGCTGGGGGAGCTGCTTGCTGAGGTTCTGGCGCTGAGGTGGCAGCAGCCCAAGCTGGCCTTGAGGGGCAGGTAGGACCCTCTGTGCGCCATGGGAGGTTGGGGGAGAGACATGCATGGTCTCCTCCCTTCATCTTAAGTCTGGAAGAGCCCTGTCTGCAGATCCCTGTGCACAGCTGTGGTGAGGGGACAAGAGCCGGAGCACAACCCCAAGGCACCTTCTGGCTCTCAGTGCTGCACAGAAAAAAAATTTTGGGTTTTTTTGGGGAGTACCAGGGATCAAATTCAGGACCTTTTGCTTGCCAGGCAAGCCCAGCACTGCTGAGCTACATCCTCACCCCTGCTCAGATTTAAATCCATGTATCTAGCGATATTTCCATGTGATTTGCTGTCCTCACGATGTTTCCATGTGATTTGCTGTCCTCGGGAATACGATAAAAGGAGTGAAGGGAAAAACAGTGTCAGAAGCATTACTCTGGTACTTGGAAAAGTACCCAGTGGTAACAGCAAGGAAGGGGAGAGGTGTGAAAGGCTGGCACCAGCACAGGTGCGAGATGGCAGGGACAGGAGAGGTATGGGTGACCTAGTGCCTGCCCTGACCTAGTATGCGTATAAGCCTCATGTTTCTGACCTGCGAGGTGGCTGAAATGCCCAAGTTCCAGGCTGGCAGGGGGAGGAAAACTGAGCACAGCACAGCAGCAGAGGTCCCAGAGTGCTCCAGCGGTGGGGGGTGGGCAGGCGGGCAGGCGCTGGGCTCGTTCTCACTGCGCTGAGCACTGCCATGGGTGGGGACACTGGGACAGGCAGGGCCTGGGGAAGGTGGAAGGACTCCATGTGGTAAAGGCACCTGCTTCTTGGAGACCGGAAGTTGAAGCTGAAAAGCGAGGGAGGCAGGGGAACCTCCGGGAGCAGCGTCCTGTGTGAGCGGTGCGGGACAGCTGTCCAGACTGAACAGGGGAAAACCCTGGGTGGCTGAGCCAGAGGGTGCCGGAGCCTGAGCTCCAGAGTGGGGCAGGCCCTGAGCCCCGAGGGGTGGCCAGGCCTCCTGTAGACCAGCTTACAAGCTTGAGTACATTGAAACGTGGGACATGACTGAGTTTTTCTTGGTTCTCCTCATAGCAGAGCAGAGCTCGCAGGCCCGATGTGTGCTCCCCAAGTAAGAACTCAGCACAGGTCCCCGCGGAAGTGACTCACCAGAGCTCTCGCTCAGGTTTTGTTGTCTGCACAGGCTGTGGGCCTCTGAAGGGCAGCTTACGAGGTGGGTCCATGCCAGTGGATTTACAGTGTGTAGGTGGATGTGTGTGCGCCCAGCCCTTGTATTTTAGGCACACCATGCTTCCGGAAATGGATTCATCCAGAGCCTGGCTTTCCCTCTCAGTTCTTGGCTGGCTCTGATTCCTCTCTTCTCTGCATCAGGAATTATGAAGGGAGTGTCCCGGCTGGAGAAGAAGCCTAGGGTCCACCGATGGCCCACAGGGAGACTGGGTATCACATCGTGTGCAGTTTGTCCCCCTGGGGAGGGAGCAACAGACAGACTTCCCCCCTCACCCGAAGCTCACCGGCCAGGGAAGCTGTGCTCTTGCCACGCAGCCAGGCACAGGGGCCCTAGTAGGACAGACAGGACTTGCTGCCTGCTTAGAGCTCGGCCACTGCTGGAGGGAGTGGACCTCAGTGAGGGGCCAGCTCGAAGGGACTGCAGGACTCTGAACTTGCCCCTCTCCCTTCCTGGCCACCAGGCAAGTGCTGTTGCTGTTGTGTGCTCTGCCCCAGTGCGGGGGGCCGCCAGCTGTGGACCCGATCCTCCCAGGTTGAGCCAGAGCCAGGCTTTTCTGCTTGAAACTTGATAGCTCAGGTAATTGTTACAGCAGTCAGTCAGTCAGCACAGATAAAGTAAGTGCAAGAAAAGTAACCGCTGTGCTGTGCCAGAGAGGGAAAGGACAGTGGCAGAGAAGTGTGTGCGTGCGTGTGTGCGTGCCTGTTACCTCCCTGGGCTCTGACAATCAGCTGTGCTACAGTGAGACTGAAGAGCTCTGACCAGCACACGGAAGTCAGGGCAGGGACAGCTGGATGGAGGAGCTGGCTCAGGAGCAGAAAATGGGACCTCATACGAGTTTCTGGTCACAGAGCAGACAGTTCTGGCTGTGCAGTCAGCCTGAGGCCTCTGGTGCTGGTGTGGAGAGTTTTCAGGGTCTCAGGAACCCACTCCTGTCACTTGGGTCTCCTACGTGTCAGTTCTGGCCCCTGGGGGCTCAAGTGATGACTCAGAAGCCGGAGACTGGCTGGACGGCCAGCAAGCCGCTGCCCTGAGCCGCTGTCCACGCAATGTGACTGCTCAGCATGGAGCATGGGGAACTGTGGGTCCCGTCTGCACTGTTCACGACAGCTCACTGGGCCCCATGCATATTGGGACAAGAAAAAGGGAAAAGCAGGAAGGCATAGAATGAGCTCTCGGAGTACACTTAAATACCGGTTACCCCTAGTAAACAGGTTAAATTCTGCTGTTCATGAATGTTTTCAAGTTGAACCGTAAACCTCACTGTCAATCTGTGTGTGCTGGTACATGAGACCCCCTGAAATAAAGAGGAGACACAAGCAGGAAGATGGCAGAAGGTGCTGGGGGAGTAAGAGCACCTGGGAGCTGTGTCTCTGAGCCTGGAGAGCGGAGGGGAGAGGAGCAGTAGATATCATAGCACCGCTGGAGAGTGCGGCGTGGTAAGAACTGGTCACCCGGGCCCTGGAGCTCTTGCTCCCTCCTGGGGTGCGGCAGTTAGCACAGTGGTGCCCCCGCCTTGGGCATGGTGATTGGTTGGCTCATGGGCCCCATTGAGCTATGACAAGATGGGCTGTGAGGGCCAGGAATTTAGCTCAGTGGCACTGTGCCTGCCTGGTCAGTGCAAGGTCCTGAGTTCGATTTCTGGTCCCCCCACCCCAGAAAAGGAGGACTGTGAGGTTGAGCGGAGCTCAAGAGTGGAAAACTGGCAGGTGCTCGGCCTGGAGGGAGGGCTGAGCATGGCCCAGCTGTCCTGTCCTCACCCTCATAGAGCTGCAGAGGCACCAAGGGTGTTTGGATCTTGCAGAAGAGCTGGGCCTCCCTGGCAGAGCAGCCAGCAGCTGGGCCTGCGCCCGTCCGAACAGCAGGCCTGGCGGCAGCTGCTAAACACTAGCAGAGGTGTGGCATCATCTGCCTGGCCAGGGCGCCCTCAAGACCCCCGGAGGCTGCCTGGGAGCCCCTTTCTTTGGACACAGCCGAGTGCGGCCCCTGGGGACCCCGAGACAGGCTCAGTGGATTCTGCAGGGAGCCAGGGCCCAGCAAAAGCAGGATGGGGCAGACTTTTCCGTCCTCTTCTCTGGCAGCCAGTACTTGGGTCTGTGAGGTCCCTGATCTCCGAGCTGGGTTCCTGACAGAGGCGAGGGGGACGGGGCCCCAGACTGCCCTTGCTGATGATGCCCTGCAGGACTCGCAGCTGCTGTGGGCACTGGCGCATGTCCAGGGGCGTCAATGTCTCCCCAGTGCGCCTGCCAGCTGCCTGCCCACCACCGGCTGTGGCCCTGCTGGAAGTTGGCCCTTGGGGGTTGGTGGAATTGAGACCCAGCATCCGGGCCCCCGGCTTCTACCTGTTAAGCTGTTCAGCATCCTCTGGAAGGAGGTTGCCAGGGAGAAAAACTGTGTTTATTCCTTTATTTTTATGTTATTTAAAATGCTGATACATTTTTGGTGTGCTCACCTGAGGGTGTGACCTGGATCGCATCACCATGTTGCCTGCGGTGGCCCTAGAGTGTTGGGGACCCCAGCAGGAGTGCCACACACCTATGTCTTTAGCAGAGAGAAAGCAGGGGAACAGAGTGGTAAGTGAAATATGCCTGTCCCCTACCCGGACAGCTTCTCGGTGGAGGCCTTATCACTGGACTCTTCTCACTGCCTCAGCTGCACCCCTCTTTGCTGTCCCTACACTGGGTCGTGGGGACAGTGTCCGGCCTGAGCAGCTGTGCTGGGACCCAGGCAAGGGTGCCCTGGCAGCAGCTGCCCCTCTTGAGAGCATCCAGGGCTGTGGTGGGCTCAGTAGCACATCCGGTGGCCCTGGGGTGGCCCCAGGCCCCAGGGTGGGGAAGGGCAGGCCAAGCACACCCTCAGAGAGGGGCAGCTAGACAGCCCGAGGGAAGTCCCTGCGCCTGAGAGTAGATGCACATGACGTTTCTTGAATGGTAATTTTGGGGAAAGAAAAACTCAAACCAAACCCATCAAACAAATGCACCTTTGGTCTCAAAACTCTTGGGCAGGAAGGGGCCAGATCGCCCAGCTCATGAAGAGCACAGCAGGATGGTCAGGACTTGGGGGCTTGATCGTCTTCCCTGGTGCCCTGGACGCACAGTGGCCAACTTGTTTGACTCCCTGAGGCCAAGCTGCAGGAAGCGCGAGGGTCACCTCTGTCACAGCTTCACACCACCGACCCGGACCTTGAGAGGGCTGAGAGGCCCAGAACGTAGCAGGTGGTCAGCCTCACACATACGGCAGGGAGCACTCGAAAAAGGGAAGGTGGGGGCTGCCCTTGTGACAGGCCACACAGATGTGACCTGCCCGCCAGCATCTCTCTTGCTCTGACACACAACAGTTGAGCCCCGGGGTCCTCTGGCCCCTCCCAAATGGCTCTGCTGAGCTGATAGGTGGGCTGCTTTGGAATTATTTACATCTCATTTGCCTGTCTGTGAGCAAACTTGAGTCACCTAGGTGGCTGCAAAAGGACAAGACAGCCTGAGGTTCGTTTCTATTTTCCCTCATGAAAAATGGAAATCTGGCAGCTGCTGACTCACGGATAGCTTGCTGAGTGTTCCTCATATCTGCTTTGGGAAATCTTTTAAGATCAGAACAGAGCAAGAGGTGTTTGATTTCCTTTATAAAACAAAGCAAGACAAGTCCAAGACTGAAGAAAGATTTACTTTTGTATTTGCTCTTAAGGGGCTAGTGCAGCTCGTGCCTTTTTTAGGGTTATTCTATTTTCAAACACAAACCAGGTATACATTGGATGAGCAGGGCACAGCTAAATGTCCAAGTTCCTGTGCAAAGAGAAGGACGAGGCAGGGATGTGACTGCCCGGCCGGGGGCCCGGAAGCCGGGGGCTCGGAGCGACATGCCGACCTCACGTGACTTGTGAGTGGTCTGGGGGGTGGTACTGGGAATTGAACTTAGGACCTTGTGCTTCTGAGGCAGCCATGGTGCCACTGAGCTAAATCTCCAACCCACTTTCTGTGCGTCTTTAGCTAGACAAAAACAGCCACCCTCTACTTGTTCTCTAAATTCTTTTTTTAAAAATTATTTTAAAATGTTTCTGGTTCGAGGCCCATGCCATTAAAGCCTCCCTGGGGGTCCCCATTCCCGCTGTGCTGTGAGCCTTCCATGTGTGACTTCAGTGCTGACCCCAAAGCCTCATGTCCACTCCCCGTGTTCCTCTCATCCATGTATACCCTGTCCCAATTCTCCCCAGTTCTGTTAACCACGCCAGGACATTTCTCTCAGGACCCACTCATTGGAAAGATCAAAAAGGGCAGAATTAATCATGCCATAAGGTGAAGTCGTGTGATGAAAACGTCTCTGCATGGTGGGTTGCGTTGGGCAGTTTCTTCAGAAGACATGCCATGAAAATAGTGTGCCCATTACAAAGTTACAAACCATTGCATTATTTGCACTCTGGATTGAAAAACTGGGTTCAGGACCCTGCATGTCCGTCGTCCTGCAGCAGCAGCCCTTCAGAACACCCGACCAGGCACACAGCAGTCCCAGGATCCACCTTGGCAGGTGGCCCAGAGAATCTGGAGTGTGGTTTCGGCAGCTTGAGAGGATCTCAGATCTCGGCTCCCTTGATCCTGGCTGTATCCTCAGCGGCCTTGGACAGACCAAAGGAATGCTGCTGAGTGTGAGGAGGCACAGAGGCCCCAGGGAGAGCGGCTCCAGCCTGGGTGCAGGGGATGCTGGGAGCCCAGGGTCAGACATGTTCCTCCCCTCCCCTCCCCC
>NW_022900924.1:19382950-19399864 GCF_012274545.1 Fukomys damarensis
CCCTCCTCCCACCCCGTCCCTCACCCCAAAAGGTGGGGAGCCTCGCTCTGTGTCTCCACTGCTCACCATCGCAGTGGTCATCATCACCATTCCAAGGGAATGTGAGAGCCACCTTGCCGTGGGCTGAAATACAGAGAATAATAACAATGCTTCTTGCTACGTATGTTTAGCCTGGTGGGAGAGAAAAACTTCCAAATAAGAACAACCAAGCAGTGTGTCTGCAGTACGGAATTAGTCCAGAGGTGAGCCACAATAGCCTCATTCAGGGACATGGGAGGCAGAAGGGGCTCCTGTAAAAGGGATTTAAGGGCTGCATAGGAGTTCACCTGACAAGTGGTAAGAGGGCTTAATCTCAGTAGAGGAAATGACAGCGGCCTCTAAAGTGTGTATCAGAAGCCTCGCACGCTCATGAAGACAGCTCCTGGGCCCCAGCCTGAGGTTCTAACTCACTGGGCTTGGTGTGGGGTCTGGGGTTTGTGTTTCTAAAGGTTCCCAGGGGCTGCTGTGGCTGCTCTCCGTATGCCACATTCTGAGAGGTGCTGTACGGAACTGCAGCACGGTGCCTGTGAGGAGCGGCAGGCCTGGGTGCCGCTGGAGTCTGGTGCCTGAGCCATGTGGCCGGGGAGCCATGGGGCCACAGGCAGCAGCAGGCGCAGTGTCTGTCACGACAAGTGCAGGTGTTGGCATTTCCAGGCCATGGCATGAATGAAGCCCGGGCCCAGAGCCGCCTTTGGCCTGGTCAGAGGCTGGTGCTGAGTGCCCATGCAGGAGGAAGAGCACCCATGGTGGGTGGACAGGGCTCACCCTGGGCCCCGGAGAGACATGGGGGCTGCGCTTCGGCACAGCGCTGGGAGGAGAGGAGGCAGGTGAGCCGGACTTGGACTCTAAAGGTGTGGCCTAGTGATACCAGCAGCAGGACAGGAGGTGGTAGTCGGCACAGGTCCTGTCGGGAGTCTCTGTCCCACAGAGTCCTCCCCACTGGGGCCTCCCTCCTCCCAAGCTCTTCCTTGTCCCCTCCTGTCCCTGTCCATCTTCTGTGTCCTCATCTGTGTTCTCCCTTCCGATGTGGTGCTCGTGGCCAGCTCAGCACGTTGCTAAGGTGTCAGGACAGGTCCCAGTTCCCCCCCACTCCCGAGAGAGCATGGCCTCTTTCTATGATAAAAATTTCAAATTCAGAACACAGTAGAACTATCACTCCTGTGCCTACTGTGTAATGTACTTTGCAACGTTAGCTTCCTGTCTCTACACTGGAGTTTTTTTTTCTTTTCTTTTTTGGTACTGAGCATGGAACCCAGGACCTTTGCACTGAGCTACATCCTTTTTTTTTTTTTTTTTTTTTTTTTTTTTTTTTGGCTTTTTGAGACAGGGTCTCACTATGTAGTGAGACTAACCTGGAACTCACTATGTAGCTCAGGCTGGTCTCGAACTCATAGCAATCCTCCTGCCTCAGCCTCCCGAGTGCTGGGATTACAGGCGTGCGCCACCACGCCTGGCCCTTTATTTTATTTTATTTTTATTTTTTGAGACAAGGTCTTGCCAAGTTGCTCAGTTCAGGCTACGCTTGAACTTGTGACCCTTTTGCCTCTGCCTCCCAGAGTGCTGGCATTACAGGCCCACACTCTCACTCCTGGCTTCCCCTGGAGTATGCTGAAATATAATTCAGCCATTTCATGACTCCTCTAAGTGCTTTAGTAGGTGGATCTAAAATTGAGGGTGTTTTCCTTTTAACCACCACGCCATGTCTCTCCCACATAAAATATTATCATGTTTCGCTCAGTCTCCTAATAGTCAGACGGTATTCAAACACCTCTAGCCACTCCGCCAGCCTTTCCGTGCACGATTTTATCACAGGGATATTCCGGACATCAGATAGTTGGACATGTTTCACTGAGAACGTTTGTATGTCTGAAGGTGCCCTGTTCTGCAGCAAGCATTTTGCCAAGGGTGCCTCGTCCCCCTTGTCCCCCTGCCCTCTCCCTCCTGGGTGCCACAAATGCATGTTCGTGTTTCTTTGTATTTCAAGGTGAGGTTCAGGTATCTGTCCCCCTCCAAGCGTCAGCATGGGTGTCATGTGTGACACTTCTTTTGACGTGAAATTGACCTGTAATGAAATACATTCTAAATATAGTAATTGATGAGTGAAGACAAATGCACCTCCCCGCGTTGCCCGACCCCCGTCATGACGCAGCACATCACTGCCACCCGCAAATGTCCCCGTACTCCTTCCTAGTCAGTAACCCCATTCCAAATTTCCCTGTCACTGCCCCTTCTGGAACTTCACACACAGTGAGTCGTCTGCCAGGCTCTGACCCATGCTGTGGCGTCTCTGACAATGCCCTCTCGAGCTGTGTACGTGCCCTCTTTAGTGGCCATGCCGGGTCCCTTTACACAGCCTCAGTGCCACTGATTCCTCCAGCCACCTGCCAAGTGACCCCAGGAAACGTCTTCCTTCTGGCCAGTAGGAGTCCAGCTGCTGTGAACATTCGTGCTCAGGGTTTCTGTGGACTCTCACCATCCAGTCAGGTCCTCCACTTGTGGTGGCTGCTTCTAGCACCTTCTCCCTCTGAAATAGAAGAAAGCTGGTCACATTCCTGGAGGTACTTACAGCTCTGTCACCAGCATCCTTGAAAGGGCTCGGTTCAGAGTGACAGCTCCAGAGCCACCTGCGTGGACCTCAGGCACTTGAATCGGATGGCTTCGTGTGGCCCTGTGTGGAAACTCAGGCTCCCAGACAGGGCTCCATCCTGAAACACAGGGTCGGCCATTTTCGTGGGTGTACGGCACTGTCAGCCTGCGGCCACAAGGGGGCACTTAATTGCTTTGTATGACTGAAAATTTTCCCATTGGCAGTGAAAAGGAAAATGTTCCAGAAAAATCAGCCTCTCTCATTCTGTCGAATTCAATGGGGAATACGTGCTCATTTGCTCGCTAAGTGTTTATTGAACACCCACCACACACGAGGCTTTCTGCTGGGCACCATGGTGGCAAAGAGACCAGTTATTTCCTGCTCTTGGGACCATTCTGAGTCAGCGGGGGGAACAGCGACTGTGTGCAACTTGAAGTCAGAAGAATAGGTGAATGTGGAAAAGTTCAGGTGGGTATAAGTTGGGGTGGGACCTTCCAGGAAGCCATGATGTGAACAGCAAGGTGGAGGGGCCAGAAGGTTCTGGAATACAGTATGTCAGGGAAGGGACACTGAAACGAGTCAGGGAAATTTGGGGCTACTCATTGTATCCAGTGCCACAGGGCCCTTCCCAGTGGGAAGGTGATTGGGGTGACTGTAGAAAGCAAAGAGAGGACAGGGAGCTGGCTGGGCAGTGCCATTTGTCACTGGGAGGGGGCATTGAGGCAGTGACTGAGAATTGACCCAATAAGGAGTGGACCAGGCTACCTGGGGAGAGGCAAGAAAGAAAGCATGTTCTAGAATGTTCTTAGCGCACCCTGATTTTTGAAGTTTAGCTTTGAAGTCAGATACCTTTGCACTGTTTGAATATTCTGTCATTCACCCTGGTGTTTTCAGATTGTGTCACTGGCGAGTTGTTTTGCCTGGTAAAGAAAAAATTATTGTGATACTTGTTGAAGAGGTTAAGGAAGGCTTTGTTCAGCACTCTTGTGATGGGGTCCATGATGGTCTCAACAGGGAGAGAAATAATGGGTCAGCTCTGGGTGCAGCAAGAATATAGCTGGGGATTTCTAGCCAAGGATCCGGCTGAGGAGCCGTAGATGGAAAATTGCTAAGAAGAGATGTGGCAGAAGGGGTCTCATACCAGGCTGGGGATACTTGCTACACCTGAATGAGGTGGGTGGGAGTCAGGCCCACCTCAAGTTTGGCTAAGGAGGAAGTCTTTGTCTTGCACAGGATCAGTCAGATCTTTAATAAAGACAAATTTTAGGTGGTGGGAGGATGTGTGGGGTGGGACACACCTGAAATCTCAGTACACGGGGAGGCTGAGGGAGGAGAATTGAAACCCAGCTTGGGCGATTTAATGATTTAAAAAATAGTTTTTAAAATGGCTGGAGGTGTATATGAGGGCAAAGGCCCTGGGTTCGCTCACCAGCAACACACACACACACACACACATGCACGCGTGCAAATTTCAATATTTACAGTTGGACACATTTTAAACTACGAAGTGCGTGTATACCTTTTGGTTCGCGGTTCGCTCACCAGCAACACACACACACACACACACATGCACGCGTGCAAATTTCAATATTTACAGTTGGACACATTTTAAACTACGAAGTGCGTGTATACCTTTACTGAAAGAAGTGGTATTGATAATTTAAAATACAGTGCAAAAACAAAGTGCTTTTCACTCCATAGGATGAAGTGGCGGGGTCCCCAGTCAGTCTGCAGACTCACATACACTGTGCTGGTTTACCTGAACACTCACCGCCCCATTTCCAAACGTGTCTGTTCCTTTTTGCCCATCTTCTTCCTCAGTAAGGGGCAGATTTGAATCCAGTGCCATCTCGGGCTGGCTGTATGGCTTTAGTTTCCATCGTCACGCACTGGGGGCAATCACAGTGCTGCTCATGGGCTGTGCCGAGTGACGCCCGCGGCTGGGCACACTCGGTGGCATCCGTGTTCCTGGGTGGCATCATCTTTGCCCAGGTTTGCTTATGTACAATGAAGGCCCCGCCAGTCGACTCTGCTTTGTGAATTAGAAAGGAGGTCTCCCCAACCTGCCGTGAAACTGTCGTGCATCCTGAAGCATTTTCTTATTGAACAGGGGGTGGCAGTGGTGACTCGGTCTGTGAATCCAAAGACCCTGTTAGGGCCTCCCTACTTCAGACAGGAAGCTTGGAAACCTGTCTGTCCCTCAGAGCAACCCACAGAAACAGGAAACAGGGCCTGTCCTCGACAGTGCTGCGGGTAGTGTCCACCTGGGAGGAAGCTGGGAAGCCTGACCCTGGAGCCCCCCGGGTGACCCAAGACCATCAGCTTCTGTCACCTGCTGACTCACTTGTGCTGAAGGGGCCACCGGGAAATTGACGGCAGGGCAGAGGGACCCCGACTCGCGTCCAGAAAACACTTCCACCTGCAGGACAGCCCTGGACTGGAGCCCTGGGACTCTGAAAGAACTCGAGAGGAACATGAATGAAGCCAAGCAGATTCTGTTTGCTTCTGCTGGGTGGAAGAGCGATGGGAACCACGAGTTCATGTTATTTCACAGCGTTGTCCCTTCAGCTGGGGACAAGTTAGGATTTTCTAGCTTTAGTTGTGATTACTTTCACAAAGTAAAAGATACTTGCTTTGAGTGTTTTCCCCCAACTAGATATAGCATACATCATTATAATCACTCTTACCATGTTAAGACCTTATTATTACTGCTATCTTTCTTGGTAAATTTAGCCTTATTCTACTCAAATACAAGAGTTGCTGATTGAAATCTTGAGGAAGCAACAGATGGGATTTGGAAAGTGGCAGCTGGTTCAGCCAGGATTTCTGCTGGCGAATTCCGGTTGTGTGTGTGTGTGTGTGTGTGTGTGTGTGTGTGTGTGTGTGTGAAAAGGTTACATGCACAGAAATCTTCAGATCCCTCCTCCTTAGAGTTTCTTAGCATTTTTGTTTTTTTCAGATTTTTATACATGCAACCATTTTTCTTAGAACTTAAATGACACACTGTAAACTCCATGTTGTAGAAATGCCAGCCTTGATTTGAGAAGTAAGACAAGCTGACTTCTTTTGAGTAAATCTGCAGGGATGTGTTCAGGTGTTCAACCCTTAACTTCAACCCAGAAGTAGAAGCAATGCTCTGGACCTTTTATACTCGCAGACAGAGCATCGTGAATTATTGGGATGGCGTTTGGTGCCAGTCAGGGATTTGAGTTGCAAGCAACAGAAATGAGCAAGCAGAGAGCAGGGCAGGAAATGCCCAGAGGGAGCTGGGCAGTGTGCAGGGTCTGTGCGGGGCTGGAGAAGAAGCCTGTGCATCTACCGAGGCGGAGAGCAGCCAGGGGACCAGCGAGGCCCAGCAGGCGCTGATGTGGATGCTGCCAGAGGGATGGCCACCGCCGGACAGCCAGACACGGGCCTCTGAGAGGTTGCCTCCAGGGAGCTTGCCGTCCCTGCCAGGCCCGTGCCAAGTCTCTGGGTCACACCCTCAGGGCTCAAGGTCCTGGCATTTCCAGAGGGTCCTGCAGCTGCCGTGACAAAGCCCCATAGGACGGGTGCCTTACAGCAACATCACCGACTCCTTTACACTTCTGGTGTCTAGAAGTCCCTGGTGTGCACACTGGTGCTCAGGGAGCATCTCTTCCTGCCTCTGCTGGCTTCTGGTGGTTGCCAGCATCCTTGGCCACGGCAGCATCATCTCACTCTGTCCCGTCGTCACAGGGCTGTCTTCCCTCTGTGTGCATCTCTACGTCCGATTTCCTCTCCTGGGAAGGACACCAGTCACGGTGGACTCAGAGCCCACCCCAGTCCGTTCTGACTTTGGTGTAACTTGATCACATCTGCAAAGACGGTTCCATGTAAGTCACAATAACAGAGCGCGGTGGCCCACCCCTGTAATCCCAGGACTCAGGAGGTTGAGGCAGGAGGATCAGTCGTTGGAGGCCAGACTGGACTACATAGCAAGATATCGTCTCAAACCAACAGACAAACACCCTCCAAAATAAGAAATGAGTAAGTCCCTTTCACAGGTTCCCGGGGACCCAAGTATCGAGAGTCACGATTCAGCCCAGTGCTGGGCTAGATGACACTCCTGCATCTCAGCGGCTGGGCCGTGGGGAGCCCTGAGTGTCGACCTTCACCATGGAGAGCAACTTGTCCTCGCCTCCTGCCAACAGGAAGAACGCCCGAATTGAGAACAGGGACTTTCCTGGCTCTGTGATGCAACAGGGAGTCAGCTCAGCCCCTTCAGTGTAAGAGAAAAACCCCTTTGCTTCTGAATTTTCTTCTGCTTCCAACTCCTATTGTTTTAACCACCGAGGTTAACGAGTGAGTACTGGATTTGTGGCTTAGGTGGAACGAAGTCTTTCTCCCCCTGCCAGGACCCAGGGCCTCCCGGACAGACCTCTTCCACAGCGGCTCTAGGGTCATGTGATGAAGTAGTGGTGCCTTCTTGCTGGACTGGGCTCTTCCGGAAGATGCAGACGTCCCCCAGCTAGCGATGGAGGGAGGTGGTTCGGGAGCAGCTGGGCTTTCATTGCTCTCTGGGCTTCATTCCTGGCCAGACCAGATTGGCAGGGGTTTTTGCTTCTCTAAGCAGGGAGGGCTATTCCCATCTGCTACAGTTTGGGTTGTGACAGCGCCCACAGGCTCGCCTGTGACACCCTTGGGAGGGAGTGGAACCTCCCAGGCAAGGCCTTATGGGGAGGAAGTTAGGTCACTTCCTGTCCCGCCTTGTGCTTCCTGATGTGCACACTTCTGCCGTTAGGGAGTAGGGCCAAGCAGCTGTGCCCTGAAGTTCGGCCCAGAAGCCATGAGCCAAAGTACACTTTTTTGATTGATCTCAACTATTTGTCACAACCATGGAAAGCTGACTGTCACACGGTCACAAGACAAGCTCCTCTTCCAGAAACGTGGGACAAGTCAGGGAGCCCCCTGAATTAGTTACTTTCTCAGCACTGGGACACAATACCTGACACCCAGAACTTATAGGAGGAGGGCTTCATTGGGTTCACAGTTTCACAGGGTTCAGTTCATGGTCTACTGACCCTGATGCAGTAACAGGGTTCATGGCAGCCAGGAAGCAGAGCAGTGGAACAGTGCCAGAGAGGAAGGGGTGAGGGGTCAGATACAGACCCAGGATCACACCCCCAGATACCCGGGAGTGTGCACCACCAATCCCCCGGGGGGCTCTCACCCCCATCAAGTTGACACAATGAAACTGAACCACTACAGCTTCCCTGGCCTCCTGTTGCCAGTGACAACCACTCAGAGGCATGCAGGTGTTACCTTTCACAGGCCTCCTGGTGAGGCTGTTTATTTTCCAAGCCATAGTAGACACAGGACCTGGCTGCCTGGAAACATGGACCTCTGGGAATTAGCTAAAGGCTCCAGGCAGGGTCTGTGAACCAGGCCCTGGGACTCGGGAGGCTGCTGGAGACCAGGAGTACCTTCCCAGCTGTGACAAGCCTCAAGGAAATGCCTCTGTCCCTCAGGTGTCACAGTCATCCCTGGACACTGTTCAGGGGTTGACTGACCACTGTTCCAGGACATTGTTTTGGATTCGGTCATTGGAAGCAGGGAGGGAGAAAGGGCACTCATGACAGCAACGTGAGAGGAACCGCTCCCCTGCCCGTCGGTTAAATGCCAGCTTCTCCCACCTTCTGCTGCTAGCCCCTTCCCAGGGACAAGGCTGGGACACATGACTGAGTTTGCACGGAAAGCAGTCTTTCTCCCAAATGAAGGGCCCAGCCCTGTGCAGCCCAAGAGGAGACAGCGCCACAGCTCTAATGTGCCTTGATTCACATTTTTGTTGCAGGCATCCCCATTCCTCAATGAAACAGAAATATCAGGAGAGCAGAATCAGCTCTGGGGATGTTGGGAGCCAGGGAGGCGTGCACAGAAGTGGAGGGCCGAGTGCCGTGGAAGGGAACATGGCAGAGCAGTGACTGCCGCCGGTGGGGAGCCACTGCCCACCGGTCCGACCTTCCCGCCCACTGCCTGAGAGCAGGGGGCCTGGTGCAGCATCCCCGAAAGCCACCGGTGCCGTGAGTCTTGGTGGTGCTGACACCCACTGTCACTGACCGGAGCCCTGGGTGAGCCGCCTAGGGCTGGGGCACCGTGCTCGCTCTCCGACCCCTGGAACCAAGCCGGAGCTGGTGGTTGCTTCTGGGCTTGAGTCGCCGGCTGAGCGCTCAGGCTGCCCCAGGCCTCCTGAACTGGCTCGAACTTGGAGGATTTTCAGGGTGCGGGAGGAATAAACATGGCCACCCCTCTTCTCCCCACTTTGCTTCCCATGGGTTTATTACCCACAGTCAATTGTGGCCTAAAAATGATCAGTGGAAAATTCCAGAAGGAAAGAATTCCTACGTTGTCAGCTGTGCACCGTGCTGAGCTGTGAGATGGAGTCTCGAGCCGAGATGTAACCGTCCCAGTCCCGGCGTCTGAGCTGTGCGTGCCGCCTGCCCGGTGCTTGCTGAGTGGCGGTCGTGGTACCCCAGTGCCTATGTTCCAGTGACCCCCGTGTTAGCAATGGCCCTAAAGTGCGAGAGCCCTGATGCGGTCATCCTGATGGGGACTGTCCACGCCTGCAGGCTGCCGGTGGAGCGCTGTCCTTGGCATCTGGCTCGGATGCCACCCGTGGTCCCTAAAGGAGGTCAGTGGGCAGAGGAGTGGGCCCTGCTTTGTCTTTTCATTTCTTGCTGGCAACGGCGCTCTGCGTGCGCCACCATGGGAGTGCAACTCCCCATCGCAGCCCCAGGTTTCTTTTCCTTAAAGAAATGTCTCTTCTTGCCAGCCCTTTGCTTCAGAAATTCACACAAGGCCCAACGGTCAGTTAAGGATCATTCCATGACGTCGGGACTCGGGTCTTGCCTGGCTGTCCTCAGAACACGGTGGGAACATCATGGTGGCCTCTGCCCTCTCTCCCATCCATGCCACCTCCCAGCACCCAGTCTCCCCCTCATCCTGGCTTTGGTGGGGATGAAGTCAGTAAAGCCTGTTCCCTTTGGCAGTGATTGGTCAGTGGGGTGATCATGTGACCCACGCTTAGCCAATGAAACACAAGGGAAGGTCCCTTGGGAGCCATGGGAAAGATTTCGCTTCAGAGCAGCTACCTTCCTGTGAGTGAGCTTCCTGGGAGGCTCCAGTGCCTTCCTTAACTAAGTCAAACCAGGTGGAATTGCTGATATTTAACTTTCACCTCCAAAAACCTGACAGTCTCTCCTATAGAGCACCCTAAGGCATCTCTGAGCCAGAGGAGCTGGTGGAGGTAAAGGAATAAAAGAGGGTTTCATGTCAGCGTAGGTGACAGCCAGCGAGTGGGTCCAGGGCCTGGGGCGAGGTTTCCGGCCAGCAGCGGGTCCTGGGCCACTCCTGGGCATGGGAGATCTGATCCTGCCAGGCTGAAATCGGAACCTGGGGAAACGGCTTTGCGCGTCCACCCAGCTTTCCAGACCGCGTGTCAATGAGGACTTTAGGGTTTCCCTTCCTAGTCAAGCAGTGTTTAAAAAGTTACTCTTGAGGACATGGGAAATGCTCCTTATGTCTTTCTACTACCAAGCGCTGTCAGGGTGTGGGGGACAGAGGTGGCCTCAGCTGGGCTCCTGACTGGTGAGCTGAAAGGTCTCAAGGACATTCATGCCACAGAGCCAGGGATTTTGTTCTCTGGGTGATGAGGAAATCATAAACTCCATGCAGTGATGTTTTTCCCGGGCACCTCCCCTCTCTGGGGGAGCTGGGCTTTTCTGTTTTCTTCTTTTCTCCTGCAGTGCTGGGGAGTGAACCTTAATGCCAGGCAAAGCCTGTACCACTGAGCCAGTGTGGACCGGGGCTGCAGCTTGCAGGAGGGAGCAGAGGGGCCCCCGGCGTGCTCAAAAGAGTAAAGGGGGACCCATGTTTATAGCGGCACAGTTTGTAACAGCTAAAACTTGGAAACAGCCCAAGTGCCCCTCAACTGGAGACTGGATAAAGAAGATGTGGTTTTTCTATAAAATGGAATCCTACTCAGCCATAAAGAGAAGAATAGATCCTCCCCTCTCTGGGGGAGCTGGGCTTTTCTGTTTTCTTCTTTTCTCCTGCAGTGCTGGGGAGTGAACCTTAATGCCAGGCAAAGCCTGTACCACTGAGCCAGTGTGGACCGGGGCTGCAGCTTGCAGGAGGGAGCAGAGGGGCCCCCGGCGTGCTCAAAAGAGTAAAGGGGGACCCATGTTTATAGCGGCACAGTTTGTAACAGCTAAAACTTGGAAACAGCCCAAGTGCCCCTCAACTGGAGACTGGATAAAGAAGATGTGGTTTTTCTATAAAATGGAATCCTACTCAGCCATAAAGAATGAAGAATAGAGTCATTTATAGCTAAGTGGCTGCACATTGAGGCCATACTCAAGTGAAATTAATAGGACACACACGTGTAAATACTGAATAGTTTCTCTGGTGTGAAAAACTAAAAGTGTACATAAGGATCAAATTGTATAACTGATAGTGTGAAATAGGAAGATAAGGGCCAACAGAGTAAGCGAAGGGGTAGGGGAAAGGCAAGAAGGGAAAGAAAAACTATGAGAAATGGAAAAAAAAAATGGAAACAAAGTCTTTGTAAATAGGGAAGGGTGGAGGGGGTGAAAGGAGGACTGGGGAATGGGGAAAAAAATAAGAACCAAGATAAGTCATGTAAAGGCATAGGATCCTAGTGGTGAATGTAACTGTACTGTATACCTAAAAAGTATCAATAACTCAATGAAAAAAAGAGTAAAGGAGGGACCGAGGGTGCAGAGGGGAGCTCCCCTTCCATGGCGAGCGGGGAGCCCGCACAGGGCTGTGCAGGTGTCTCCACTGAGAGCAGATTGTGTCTTCCTCCTCCTCCCTTTGTACAGATTTCCTGTGCGGACAGCGCCAGGAGGGAGGCGTTTAGTAAAGGTTATTTATTCAAGGCCTCTCTCCCCTCCCTCTCCCTCCACAACAGCACATGCCTGCTGCCAGGAATGTCCGCCAGGGGGCAGCCGAGCACAGCACATTGGCCACCAAGGCCCCTGCTTGCCGCGCCGGAGCGCTGCCGGGGGTCCCCTGAAGTGGCCCCTCTCTGTTCTTTCCTAGGATCAAAACGCTTCCCGCAATATGTTGGCCTATTTTAAATCCGTTTTCCGTTAGCTGTGGTTGAAGAGTGGAAAAATATAATGAATTTCAGGACGAACTGAAGCAGAGGTATACATGTCAATGGTGGGGTTTTTAGGGACAAGGAAACCCCCTCTCTGAAAGCCACGGTGGTCGTTTTTAGAATTAGGATGGCTCTCATCGAGGCCCTGGAGCGGGGTGGGAGAGGACACCTCGCCTGCCTTTCACGTTACAGAACCAGCTGGGGCAGGAGTTTGCTTCCCCAGCTCAGCAGGCAGAGCGTGGAGCGCTGGCTACCTGGGGACCCTCGGTGGCGGAGCTGCAGTCTCTGCCCTCAGAGGGAGGGCTGTCTGTTGCGGGAGTGGACAGGTGCACGAGTGGCTGACAGGAGAGGAAGCAGGTCACAGAGACCTTAAACACAGGAGGAGGAGGAGTCGGTGATTGTTGCAGGCCCTTTTCTTTCGCAAACCTCAAAAACTTATTAAAAGACATTTATATCTCCGGTCTCTTTGGGTTATTTCATCAAATCCCAAAAAGCTTTATCCTTATAGAGAGAGAGGAGAGAGAGAGCGAGAAAGAGAGAGCTGGCTTTGTAAATGTAAATCTTTCTGTTTGAAGATGGTAGAAAATCAAGCTCAACTAGTTTAAGAAGGTTAAAAGTCATTGGCTCCTGTTACCAAGACATCCAGCGTAGGTGTAACTTAGCTTCAGGTGTGGATGGATCAAGGCTCTTCAGCTGTGTGTCAGGGGCTCCAGCTTCCTGTGTTGTCCGAAGTGACTGTGTTGCAGTTCTGAGCTTAGGCTACAAAAGGCATTGTATGTTTCCACTTGTCCTCCTGTGTCTGCTGTCACAGGAGAAGAGCTTGCCTGGGTGGCTGTCATCCCATCTGCCTGAGTCGCTGAATGAAGCAAAACTCAGTCTAGAATCACACCTTGAAGTAGAGCTGAAAGAACACCATTCCCGATTTGCTCAGAATGGTCCTGTTCTAAAATGGAATCCCAGAAATGCCCTCCATCCTAGGAAAACGGAAGTGTTGTTCCCCCTAGGAAGATTAGCGCAATGGAGACCAGTGAGGTCGGCCAACACTATGTTTATGAGTGCTTGTTACACAGCGATGGCCCAACGAATACAATGACTTAGCAGAGCACTGCTGAGCCTACAGAATTCATTCATGTCCCAGAAGAGCAATGGTAGTGCTGAAGCTCAATGCAGTATCTGCCAGAAAAATATGAGGGCATCACAGAAGCACAAAACTCATAGGAAGAGAGAAATTATCTGGTCCAAGCTACTGTCTTTAGGCAGGTATTTATTATATTCTCATGTTTTTATGTGTATCTTGCCACTCAAATTAATAAGCAACTTGAACTCAATACAATATATAAATTTAGTTATGACTAATTTCATTTGCAGATTCAAGCGTGTTCTTGTCTCGGCAGACACTAGGCACAGGTATGGTGGTGACTGCGTGACACATGGGGGAAGTGTGGGTGGCATCCTGTCCCCCGTGCCGGATCGGATGCTCCTACTCCCGGCTCCCTTAGCATCTGCCCCACACTGCCACTTGCCATGCTTTATGGCCAGGGCTGCCCTAGCCCACACCGTGGACATGGCGGCTTGGCCAGCAGATGCCTGCTTCTCACAGTTCTGCAGGCTACAGCCAAGGTCCAGGCACAAGGTGTCTTCTGTGGCCTCCTGGCTTGCTGATAGCCCACTTCCTGCTGGGGTTTCTCGTGGTCCTCCTTGTGCCTTGTTTCTGCTGTCTGTGTGTCCAGATGTCCACAAAGAAGGACCCTGTTCATCGTGGGTCAGGGCCCACCCTGCGGGCCTCATTTGAATGAATGAATGAATGAACAGGTGAATGTTTTCTCCAGGAACATCTTGATTGTTCTGCTTTTATAGCCTCTGTTCAGAAATGACCCCGCTGTTTCCATATCCTTTCTCCACATCCTATAAGCCATGCAGCCACATGTGTTAGGTTTATGTCACTATGAGAAAATACCCAACAGAAATTATTTCAGGAAGGAAAAGTTCATTTTGGCTACTGGTTTCAGAGGGTTCAGTCCATGGCCACGGGCTCCATTCCTTTTAGGCTTATGGCGAGGCAGAAATATCATGGCAGGAGGCACACGGGGGCATAAAACCACTCACCTTATGCTAAGAAGAAGAGAAGCAAGAAGAAAGAGGGGCAAAGTGGCCAGGGACAACATCTACTGTCAAGGGCAGGTCCCAGCGACCTCGCCCGGCCCTAATATCTATACCACCTACCAGTAGCCTGGGAAGCTGTGAATCCCTAAGTGGATTAATCTATTCTTGAGTCAAAGCCCTCGTGATCCACTTACCTCAAGGGCCCCTGTGATCTCTGCTGGATTTCTAAACCATAACACCAAACCCATCACCAGTGGGCAGGGAGACAGAGTCACCTTGGGGGGACAGCAGGCCCTTTGGAGCCATGACACAGCTAGCCAGGGCTGGTGCATGGAGACTGCTGATCGTGTGGTTTAAGCCTCACCTAGTGCTGTGGGCAGCAGGGTGTCTTAGCAAGCCAAGAGTGAAGTTCACACACAGAAAGTGCAGCGATTTACCAGCAAGGCCGGGAGAGGACCTAGCGGGGCACAGTGCAAATTGAAGGCACAAATGGGTAGCAGAGATGTGTGACGTAGGATTCACAGACCAGCTAACCCACCAGAGCTGAGGAACTTGACAGAGTGATTCTGGGGCTCCTTGGAAAGCTCTGATATGGAGACGGGAGGGGCTCACCTGTTAACAACACATGTTGCCAGGCTGCAATAAACACGGAGAATACACAAGGCTCAGGACAGAGCCCTGATGGGTTTCACTGCAGGAAGGGCCTCCTCTCCAAACGGCACGCCAGCTGGTTAGTAAATAGTGACGAACAAGCTCTTTGAGAAAAAAAAAGTCAGTGAAGAGTCTCACCTCTCCCACATCCCAAAGATCTTTTAATTGCATCAAAGAAATATATATGCATAAATAAAATCATGGATAAATCAGAGAAAGTATGAGTGATGAATTTATGTGCTCTGTGGATAAAGAAGTTCTTCCTTTTCAATAGCAAAACAATAGGAAAGAATCCCTAAGTAAAGGAACAAATAGGTTGGCCACTCGAAATTTTCATCTTCCACACACATCCATAAAAAAGCTTACAGGAAATGAAAAGCCAAGGATAAACTGGAAAAATAAATATCTGTTCCAGCATTTCCAAGAGTCATAGCCTTATGTACTTGAAAGTCTTGAAAGTACAAAGTACTTTTTTTCTTGTTGTTGCTTTTTGAGAAAGGGTCTCACTGTGTAGTTCAGGATGGCCTTGAACTCATTATGTCACCCAAGATGAACTCAAACTTGTGGCAATCCTCTTGCCTCAGCCTCTTGAATGCGAAAATAGAAAATACTATGTATTAATAAGAGTAGGATTCTAGAATGGGAATAAACAAAGCCCATCAATAGACAATTTATGAGAGAGAAATAGACTTGGACAATCAGTAATCGCAGGTGAGAGGTTGGAATTTTCAACATTAGGAATAATGAAAGATGTGCACATTAATACCATGAGCTGCGTGTGTTATCTTATTCAGTCGGTGAGGATTGAACTCATCCAGAGCCAGAAGGCTGTATTCAGACAGGCGCCCCTTGGCCTTGCTGTGGACTTTGGGGTGCACAGCTGCCTTCCAGGGGGGACTTCAGCACCGCTGACCGAGCAACTTGCTTGGGGAAATCTCCCTGGTGGGTCCCCTGCCAGCTCTTTATCCTCAGGAAACAGCAGAGATGTGGTCAAAGATTTGAGTACAAAGATGGTTGTTATGACACCCTTATAAATGCCAAAATGGTGGGAGCAGGCAAGATGTCTAACATCTGGGGTCCGTAAGAGTAGTGCAGCGTGGAGCCAGGAAGGGGACCCTGGTGAAAGAAGCATCTGCCGGGAGGCTGCTGAGCGGTGCGCTCTGATTGGTGCCCAACTCAAATGTGACTCAAGAAGTCCCTGCCCCTCTCTGTCCCCACCGCAGCTCCCTGGCCTCCCAGCCCCCACACCCCTTCCCAGAGGCAACCAAGGCATCCATGTTCTTGTCCCTCTGCCAGGAGTCTTCAGTGCTAGACTGTTCTTTGTGAGGAAACTGGGTCAACATGTGATTTTCAGATGGGTAAAATTGAGGATGCTTGTCTTAGTTATTCTCAATGCTGGGACAAAAATCCCTGACATCCAAAAGTTAAAGTAGAAAAGGTTTGTTTTAGCTCACAGTTTGTAGAGGTTTCAGTCCCTAGTCAGCTGGCTCCTCGGCAGGGGCCATGGCGAGGGGAAACAGCCCATGGCAGGGCAGACAGGAAGCAGCAGCCGCATGGAGCCTCCCTTTCCCTCTCATCCCATCCAGGCTACAGGCCGGATGGTCGGTGCCACCCACACCCAGGGTGGCCTTCCCGCTGTCCACACCCAGAACTATGCTGAACCAGTTGGTGGACTAATTCAGTTATCACACCTTTAATCCCCATTCAGATCCAGCCACTTCCAAAACCTCCGCCATGAGCACATGAGGCTTTGGGGGGACCCCTAGACACAGCCATAACAGTACCCTTAGGTGGAGGAGAAGAGTCCAGAGAGGAAGAGAGGGTGGTGATCTGTCATTGCAGCTCTAGGAGACAGGAGGACACGGTATGGGAGGAGGAAGAGTGAGAGAAGCAGTGGGGGAGGCTGGAGGCGGGGGGGCCCTGCCAAGGGTTCCTGTGCCACAAGTCCGGGACACCATGACCGCCAAGTGAGATTGTGGATGAGGAGGTTGCCAGGCAACGGAGGCCAGAGGAGACACCCTGGTTGCACTGTGGCTGGGACCACACATTCAGCACCAGAAAACGAAGGGCACAGCCAGTTGGGCCACATCAGGATCTTCCTGGGCACTGGGCACTTTTGCCTGTGTGGGTCCCTTCATTCCTTCCAAACTTTAACAAGGAAATTTTGCAGAGGTCCTGCTCCGCACACTCGAGGTTGCTCACCTGCTGAGAGGCAGCTCTGCTCTGGGTGACGTGTGCCCCATCCAGCAGCAGGACAGCCCGGTGTGTTTCTATGGCCAAGGTCAGGGGCTGGTGATGCACACAGCTCTCAGTGCTTTCTGCGTGGGCTGTCTGCTGACATCGCCCAGAGAGGGTGGGGGACTGGGACTCCCTGTGGAGCTGAGCTGATGCT
>NW_022900924.1:19400499-19437165 GCF_012274545.1 Fukomys damarensis
GGGGGCAGGGCCAGAGCAACTGGAGAAGAAGGATCAGGTCGCAGCCTGACCTTGAACTCCAGCCTCACTGGCGTCTGACTGCAATCGCTTTCTCAGAGCTGGCTCAGCCCGATTTCCTCTTTTATTTGCAGAGCTGTTTTTGCCTGCGCAGGCAAAAAGGAGCAGAGGCCATTTCAGGGTGCCAACACCTTGCAGGCCTGTTAACCCTGTAGGGGAGGGTGTCTCCCAGGCCGGCTCCCTGTGCATACAGATTTTACTTTTAGTGCAGAGGACATGGTAGTCTCTCAGTCTTGGGCAGTTGGCCCCTCTCTGGAATTATTTCTGGGACAAAACGGTATTATCCCAACTTTCTCTTTGAATCCAGTGGTATAAACTTTGGTGGTTGTTTTTCCATTTTTAACAGACCAATAAATAGTCCCCAAGTGTGTCCAGCACACGGGCCCGGGCAGCTCCTCACTCAGCCCCACAGGACCCTAAACTTTTAGCATTATTGTGTGAGTTTTAGTGACTTTTTTTCATGACTGGATCACATGGGGCTTGAGTAGGGACCGAGCAGGTGACAACCAAACTCCACGTGGGGAGGGTGCAGGCACCACACAGCAGTGGGACGGAAGCCCACATGGGGCAGAGGTCCCTAGTGGGCAGCTGTCCTGTTGACCTGAACTTGGCTCCAGCATGAGGCTCTGTTTCTGACCACCTGCATGAGGCAGTGAGTACCAGGCACTCGCCAGGGTACACAATCCCAGCTTTGCTGCTGCTGCCGCCAGGCCCAGGGGACTTGAGAAGACACCTCTGCAGGGGTGGATCTGAGGGGCCTATGCTGTCACCTTGGAGACCAGACTGGCTTCCCTGTTGAGGGCCCCAGGGTCAGGTCACTACCTCAGGCTTTTAGGACTGGGATGTCACCATGGCGACCACTCAGCTCAGAAGCAGCACAAACAGCACTTAGGAGTGGGCGTGGCTGTGTGTCAATAAAACTTTATTGACAAGGGCCAGGAATTTAGCTCAGTGGTGCCTCTGCCTGCCCTGCAGGCGCAAGGTCCTGAGTTCCCTCCCCAAACAAACAAACAAACAAACACACTTTATTTATTTATTTTCGAACCGGCGATAGAACTCGGGACCTTGCTCTTGCAAGGAAGGCAGCAGAACCACTGAGCTAAATCCCTGGCCCAAAAACTTTATTGACAAACACGGGCTGTGGGCTGGATTTGGCAGAGGGCCACAGTGTGCTGACCCCTGCTCTGTATGTCTGACACTCCAACATCGGCTGGAATAAAACAGCAGCAGAGCGAGCTGTCCCGGGACCCTAGGTGGGGACTTCTGGCGTGAGTTACCCTCTGCGTGGGAACTGTGGTCTGAGCTGAACAGGGATGGCTGCCCTGCTTCCCAGGGCTGTGGGGAGCACATGCTGGTGTCCAGCTCGGGCCTCTGTGACAGAGCCATGAGCACCGCGCTGTGGGCCATCTTGCGTTGGGGTCACTGCTGCACCAGTGCGGGGTTCACTTCCACCCTGCTCCCTACACAATCCAGGCACCCACGGCTCAAGTGCGGGGTGCGGCCTGCCTAGCAGGGGAGGCCAGGTCTCTGCATGTGCCTTTCTCTCCTTCTCACCATCCGGCCTGGTGAGCGGCCCCCGGTCCCTCTGAAATGAGGCAGGAAAAGCGAGCCGGGGAGGAGAGGGGATCAAGGCAGGATGCCCTCGATGCCGTCTTTGTCTTTCAGGCCAGTTTTGTCCCTTTCACTTCACCTGGAAACTGATCTGTTACTTTCTGGTGAGGATGATGATGGCGATGATGGTGATGGTGGTGATGGTGAAAATAATAATGAGTAGGAGGAAAATCCTCGCTATGTTCTCCCACACAAATACGCTTGCTTGAGGGATGTTCACACAAGAGTGTCAAGTCGAAAGGTGCCCCAGGGATGGCAGCAGGAAGAGGGGTGAAAATGAACCCTAAAGGATGCAAGCTCATAGGGTCCCAGGGAGGCAAGAGAGTCAGAGGTGCCACTGGTCCAGGGTCAGTGTGGGAGGTGTGACAAGCAGAGGGCTCTCCAGGCCAGTGTGGGGAAAGAGCACTGGACAGGGAGTCTGGTGTGTCGGTGTGAGGGGCATGACTGCCGACGCGTGGGGTTAAACAGTACCTGTTCGATACCTTACTGTCACCCTTTTCTGTTTTTTAAAACATGGCGGGCTCACACTGTTTCAGTTAGTGTTGGGCCTGACCTAGGTGCCACAAAGTACAGGTGTGACTTTGGGCAAGTCCTCGGTCCCCTCTGGGTCACCTCCTCATCTCCAAAGCAAGGTGACCTCCACGGTCTGCTTGGGTGTCCTTGGTTTGGTGGCCAGGAAGTCACCAGGGGGAACCTGCAGGGCCGACCTTGCACAAGGTCTATAGGAAGGGTCGAGGCTGGGGAGGCCCAAGGGGAGGGGGAGGAAGGAGGGCAAGCTGAGGCCCCAGAGCCAGGGGGGCTGTCGGAGGCTGGAGATGGGGCAGGAGTTCACCCTGGAGGCCCGGGAGACCTGAGCAGGTGAGAAACCAGCAATTAGCACACTCATCAGCATTGCGCCTGAAAGTGCAGCAGAAGCTGAATCAGGTGCTGGAGGACGCAGCTCCTAGGAGCTATGGGAAGCGGGAACAGGGAGACAGTGTTTCCGTGGGAAGAGACCCTGGAACAGGCGGAGGAAAGTGAGGTGCAGTTGGGAATCAGAGAAGTGAGGGCTTGGATGGTGCATGGGACTGGGTGGGGCTGTGCTGCAACAGGCCCTGAATGCCGAGATAAAAATCAGTCACAGCCAAAGTTCCCGAGGAATGCAAGTCAAGGACAAAGGGCTGTATTTTGTTCTCTGTCCAATCTATTTTTCCAGTTTGGCTCGGGAGCTGGAAAGTCAGGCCCAGGAGGTGTTTCTAGGACCGCGCAGAGGGCAGTGCTGGGTGTAGAGTCAGATTGGCTGGCAGTTCACTTCTGAACTTTGATTCACTTTCTGTGTGGGGTTGGGCAAATAACCTGGCCTCTCTGAGCTTCAGTTTCCTTAGGGAGAGTTACGGTTGGGATCCAAAATGTCCCCCAGTGCCCATTGTGTTGAAGGCCCGGTTGCCAACTGTTGGGCTTTCTGGGCTGTGACTGGATCATGGTGACGCTAACATCATCAGTGGATTAACCCATTTTGGGGTTTGTAGCTGACTGGGAGTGAGGTGCAGGGCTGGGTTGGAGGAAGTAGTCACTGGAGCGTAACCTGGAAGCGTGCATCTTGTCTCTGCCTCTCTGGCTTTCATTTCCGGGCTGCCATGAGATGAGCAGCTTCCCTTCGCCATCCCTTTCCACCGTGTTCCTGCCCCTCCTCAGGCCGGGAGCAATAGAGCCAGCCGACCATGGACCGAAACCTCTGAACCCGAGAGACACAAAAGACCTTTCCTCCTCTACGTTGTTATTCTCAGGTATTTTATCACTTCGATGGAAACCTGACTGACGCATGGATTGTTTGGGCTGAATTGTGTTCCCCCACTGCCCCAAATTCATCGGCTGAAGCCTTAGTCCCTAGCACCTCAGAATGTGACTGTTTGGAGACAAGATCTCTGAAGCGATTCAGTTAAAACAAACCCAGTTCAAATGGGCCCCACTCCAGTACGAGTGTGGACAGACACACACGGAAGGAAGACGAGAGGAACAGAGAAAAGGCAGCCGCCTGCATGCCAAGGTCAGAGGCCCGAGGAGCCGGCCCCCACTCCTCAACCTTGGACTCTGCCCCCAGACCGGGAGGAAGTGGTTTCTGCTGGTGAGGCCATGCAGCCTGTGGCTCTGAGTGAGCCGACGAGGCAGGGACAACCAGAGCTTCCCGGGCAGTCGTGGGGAAGAGACGGCCACACACAAGTCCGTCAGCTCTTAGCTAAGAGCCATGGAATGTGGCTTCCATCACAGCAGCAGGGGAGCTCTGGACATGAGCAAGAAGGGCACATCAAGGTCTCCGTGGTGCCCTCGGAGCACAGGCCCACTTCCCTTCAGGAAGCTGAAGTCCCTGCGGGGGGCACCATGACGTGCCGAACGGGTGAAAGGCGTGGGTGCCCACACGACAGTGTGGAAACTGCCCGTGTGTCTGGGTACACCCATTTGTATGTGCCTCCGACCCCAAGGGGACACCGATGCTAGATGGCCCCCTAACCCAGGCGGCTTCCTTCCTGGCGCATTTACAGGCACCCAGGGTGTCGCGGTGGCCATTGTGTCTTGAAGGCCTTGGGGAAGTCGGGGGCCAGAGCTCCGCTCCACACAGCTCCTCCCTCCCCATGACACAAAGGGCCCCTCTCCTGCCTGTCCCTGCGGGTCAGCTCGTTCTGGACCAGACTCTATTTCTGTTCCAAGTCTCTGTGGCTGGTGCATTCTCCACAAACCACCAGTTCCAATATCACGATTGAGGGGTCCTGCAGGGACCTGGGGTGCACTCCGGGAGGTGCACAGTTCGCTCCTCTGGTGTCCTGTGAGGAGTCGCCGGTTTTCTCACATTGTCGTTGTCGTGGTCATGGCTTCGGGCCGGGCCTTTGTGGAGCCCCTGCCCCGCCGGCTCATTTCTCACCACCGCCTTCACTTCCTTGGCCCAAGTAGATGACCGTGAGGTGAGAAATCTCAGCCCTATTTCCTTTCGCTCCTCAGAACTGAAACTACCTTTCTCTGTGGCCACCAAGCTGGGGACAGGCTTGTGTTCCTTCCCCTGGCACCCAGCCTGGGACTCACAGCCAAGGTCCCGAGTGCTGTGGGCCTGCAGGGCAGCTCTGAGCTTTCGGTTTCCTCCTTGCCCAGATTTCTCTACAGGAAACTGCCCACCGCGCCCTCCTCTCCCTGCTTGGGGGCTCAGGGCATATGTGGGACACGGGGACAATGCAGGTCTGGGCCCAGGCTGTAAGGTGAGGCCCCGACTTCTCCTACAAATGAGCACCATGCCCTGCGTGGAAAAACCAGTGCTGCTCCCTGGCAGAGGGAGATTTGTTGAATGGCCGCTTTTTATTTTGCAAGAGCCAGCGAATCTCTTGGATGTTTGCTTGTCCTGTGGGGATTTTTTTTTTTTTTTTAACTGGCTGCTGAAAACAAACAAACAGAAATCACACAACCCTGGCCCCTGTGTCAGTGACCTTGGTGGACTGGGGAGGCCTGTGATGGGTCCCACCTCGTTCAGTCTCCTGTGCTGTGCGAACCGGGGTGGCCCCTGTGCTGGGAGGAACTCACTCCCCATCTTGGCGTTGGCTTTCCGATGTGAGGGTAATAAGCCCCGTATCTTTTTAAAAAATTTTTCCCCTCAGTACTGAGGGTTGAACCCAGGACTGTCACCCTGAGCTACATCCCCAGTCCCCTTTGTATTTTGAAAGAGGGTCTCGCTAAGTCACTAGGGGCCCAGGCTGGGCTTGAACTCCTGCCTCAGCCTCCCAGAGTGCTGGGATGATGGGCTTGTGCAAGTCTGTGACCTTTAAAGGAAGAGGAAGGCTGCTGTCGACGCCGGGCATGGTGCCTCACCCCACGCCTCAGGAAAGGCTGTGCCCATGATGCCCACGCATCCAAGGTGTCCAAGCGCCATCCCCGTCACCTCACTGGGAGTCGGGGGCCCTTGGAGTTCACAGAGTCTTCCTGCACCTGACACGTGCGGAGATGCCAGCACTGTCCCCGCCCCCAGCGCCAGGGACGGTGGGACAGTGGGACAGTGGGACAGCGGGACAGCGGGACACTGCACGCAGGGAGCTGGGGGCCGTGCAGCGCGTGCGTCTCTCTACAGACCATGGGGACCCTGTGTGGCCTCTGTGCGGGAGGGCCCTGCGGACATGGGGAGCTGCCTCCTCCCCGGACAGCAGGAAACACTCCACACTCGTCCTCCTTGCGGCCCAGACCATAGGGAAACATAAACTAGAGAAGACTTCAAGGGTCAGATGCACAGATTAAAGCTGTGAAAACGCTGCGGCTTTGATACGGGTGGAGGGGGAGGACTCTGTGTGACTGGGACCAAGAAAGGGACTCACCAAGAAACAAAACAGCAGAGTGGCCAGCTCATTTCTCACTGACCTTGAATCAGGAGATATCAGCAAAATCCAGGGAAACAGCTGTGCACACGGGAGACAGAACCGCCAGCCTTCGAACGGGAAGACTTCACCCCAGTCCCTGGCCCGCAGGGGACGGAGGCAGTGAAATTAACAGGAACTCACAAGAGAGGCAAGAGCCAAACACCCACGAGGACATGCTCAATTTCCCTAAAAATAAAAAGCTAATTAGAGCAATCTGTGCTCGTATCAGAATAATTTTTCACCCATCCAATTTGCAAAGATGAAAAGCCCAGATACTCAAGGCAATTGAGCCCTTTGACTGAGGCTCTTTTATACAGAGAGGGTGCAGAGAAAGACGCGAGTCGAGACCCTTTGAAATGTTCTTAGCTTTGATTTCATCATTAGTTTAAAGTGAAAATCTAAATTCAATTATTTCCCCAAATTGCTGTCTAATCGCCCTAGCACTATGCAGTAAGTAATTTACAGTTTCCCCGATGGATGCTAACCTTGTCACGCATACATTCCTGGATTTATTTCAAACTGCATTTATTACATAGGTTTATAAATGTAGTTTAACAGCGGAGCCTGTAACCACGGCTTCTCAGGAGAATGAGGCAGGAGGATATAGCTTGAGCCCAGTTGGAGACCAGGCTGCACAACATAATAGGACCTCGTGTCAGGAGAAGTAATAAACGTGGTTTATACATGTACTTTTCATGCATAGAAAGCCAAGATCTTCCCTCCTTGTCCCTTCTTTAAAGCTGGCTATTCTTTTTTTTTTTTTGGTACCGGGAATTGAACTCAGGACCTTGTGCTTGTGAGTTAGGTAGCAGAGCCACTGAGCTAAATCCCCAGCCCTGAAGCTGGCTGTTCTTGCTAACTAGTTGTCAGAAGAATTTTAAGAACTTTCTGTAAGTCTTCAAAATAATTTTATAAAGTATCTTGCCTTGACTCACAAGAACCAATGTGCTGATTTGCAAACATCTTTGCAAACTGTTGTAGTTGCATTGTATTGAGAGTACTGACCCTGTCTGAGGTACAGAAAGCAGGGAGGGGCGGGGTGGGACATGGCACAACTTTTAATTAATTAATTAATTAATTAATATTTGCAGTACTGGGGAACAAACCCAGTGCCTTTGCAATGAGCTACATCCACAGCCCTTTTCAAAATTTTAAATTTTGAGATGGAGTCTTGCTAAGTTATTAAATAGCCTAGACTGGGCTTGAACTCGTGATTCTCCTGCCTTAGCCTTCCGGAGTGCAGAGATGGCAGGGCTGTGGCACCACATTTGGCCAGGGTACTTTATCATGAGCCCCACACCAGGAAGCCGGCCAAGTCTTTGGCCACAGAGGAGACCTCAGCGTCAGGCTCTGTCAGGCTGCAAGGGAGGAGCGGCTGGCATCCACGAAGAAAGCAGCACAGCCTGGAGCCCCTAGCACATAACGCCATGCACAGAGGCAGGCCGTCCTGTGTGGCTGGGCCGCTGGGCCAGGAGTACTGGTGACTTCTCGCCGCCAGTCTCTGGTTTCAGAGGCAGCACAGCCTTTACAGAGGGCTGTGCCAGCTGGGCGTCTCCTCTGGGCTTCGTGTGGGGCCAGGACCCAGGGAGGGCTAATACACACCGAGCCCGGGGGGCCCATACACCTGCGCCCAGAGGACAGTGGGGAGACGCCAGCGACGGCCAGGCCTTGTTCACCAAGACTGGGTTCTTCGCTGTCGGACACCTGCTGCCTGGGTCCCCTGCTCTGCCCACGGTGGGCCGTGTGGCAACATTACCTCCTTCGAAGAGTTCCAAGGGCACAGGACCTCTGTGCCTCAGAGCTGGGCCAGAAAGGACTGACTGTCCTTACCTAGAATCAGTGGTGCCTGGGAGAGGTTAACCCGAACCAGCTCTGGGAGGGGTGGGGAGGGTGAAATAAATTCTGCTAATATGAAAAGAGTGAGGCACACGCTTTGCACATAGCGATAACTTAGTTCATCGTAGTCTTTAATACAAATTCCACACAGCCCCTTGATTCTCATAGAAGGCACTTCTTCATTTTTGCCAAACTCTTGAATCTGTACCAACCCCATGCCTGTCACTGACCACAAGTGTGATCACAGGGACTTTGGCTGATACTTTTATTCACGTGGATAAGAAAGATGAACATGAAATAGTGGAGACAAGTGTTAGAGTTTTACTTGTCCGTCCATGATAAGACTGCCTCTGTGGAACTGGAAAATGGCTTTGGGATAGTGGGAGTAGATTTATATCAGTTTTTTTGTGCTATCTGTGGTATGATAACTACAGAGCGGATACACTTTCAAGTTTTGGTGCGTTGGTGGGTTTTTCCATTTCTTCCCTAGGCATAGACAGTCTGCAGAGCGGTAGGCCAGGCCGGGCTGGTGGTGGTTACCGGTTTCCGTGGTTAAAGGCTCCTCCCTGGTCAGCTTCGAGCTGTCAACCTGATGCCCAGGGAGGAGGTGGGCAGAGCTGCTCTGAGTGTGCTGTGGCTCAGGGTTCCACCAGCCAGACGCTCGAGGAGGAGGCAACTCAGGAGCAGCGGGAATGGTAAGATGCAAGAAGATGATTATGAAGAGATGAGCTTTGCGTATTTACCACCTTCAATTATAGTGTAACTTATTTCCTTTTAAGTTTTGATGAATAACTGTGCTGAGTAAGTGGCTTGCAGAATTCCTGAAACCCAGCTGTCATGCACCAGATCAGCGGAGAATTTGCTGGGGTGGATGAAGGGGCAGAATTCGATCTCTGAGCAAACCAGGCCCAGGAAGTGACAAGAAGAACAGAGGACAGAAGCAGAGAAGCCCCTCTGTCACTTCCTGGACAGTTGGTCCGTGTTCAGTCTGGGAAGGAAACTCAATTTCCTGAGTACCTGCCAGGTGCTGTCATTGATCATACTCTCATTTTAATTCAAAGCACAGTGATGCCTCAGGTCACGAACACTTCTATTCTCAAACAAGATGCTTCTGTTCACGAACTCCACTTTGGGCGAGGAACCTGATGACCATGACTGTTTTCCCCAGAATTGTGGAGCGAATTAAGTTCGTGAAGCAAGGCATTGTCCTCTATTTATTATATGGAAATAAATACTTGAAAATACAATTTAATAAAGTACCCTTATTATTCTCATTTGATAAACGGAAAAACTGGCAGAAAGGAGAGGCAAGTTGGTGCAAGTCACAGAGGTAGCAAATGTTAGAGCTGGATTCCAACCCCAGTCCATAGGAATTAAAGCAAGACCCAGGTTAGGAGCCATCTCATATTTATATTCTGATTGTGTAGAACAGGTCTGGGATGTGATGCTTTATGACAGACTCCTGGATTCCAGAGGTTGCATCAGACCAGGCTTTAGCAGGCATCAAACTACCTGTCCAATGTCATTCTTTCCTCTCCTAACGAGTAAAACCACATTTCCCAGGCTCCTTTGTATTTATAGGTGGTCACATGACAGCTCTGGCCAATGAGCTACAGGTAGAAATACAAAGGAGACTTCTGGGATTGCTTTGCTCTCTTTATATAAATCCCACCTCTGCCTCTTTGTTACGCTATCTTCTCTTGCTTTGACTGAAGCTGGAAGTGGAGCAGCCACCTTGTGACCTTGAAGGGTCTCTCCCTGTCATAGACAGGGAAGCAGAAAGAAGGGACTGTGGCATTGATGGCATCAGGAAGCCTCTGCTCTGATTTCCTGTTTTGTGGGAAGGAGAACCCCTGATGATTCCCACTTGTCATCATGAAGGAGCGCGTGACCAAGTGGGTGGGAGGCAGCAGTCTTGGGTACTCACTGTGGGTTTGTGGAGGATTTCCCACACGCGTTGCAGTGTGCAGCAAGACGGAACTCAGGTTTCTGTCCATGCGGCCAAGCGTGAGCCCCAAGCCAGAGTCCTTTGGTGGGAGGGCAGGCCCTTTCATCTCAAGGACGGCAGAATTTATCTCACTTCCTGTAACATTCCAGAAAGATTTCCTCAAAACTGAGCTCACGCACCACCGCCAGACGCACACCCATCAATCTCTTCTGTGGTTTCCCTGAAAGGTCCTTCACGTGGATTAAAAATGCAAAATATCTCCTCCGTGTCAAATTCCGGGATTGCACAAATGCGGGAACGTTTGGTCTGTGAAGGTTTCTCTTAGCACAGCTGCCACCGTGATCATTAGCCTGCAAATTCCATCCGCAAGGAGGTCGACTTCGGGTCACACCGGGGCTCTTTCCTCTTGATAATCCTGTCTGACTCTGCAGCTGTCTAGACAATGGAAAAATTAACACCATGAAACAGAATAATTCAAAAACCTCTGGAGCCAAATACTTAAAAAAAAAAAAAACCCTGAAATTTCAGAATCTGTGGTGGGAAATGTGAGACCAATTAGTTAATTATGCAGGGATATCAGCCTGGAGAAATAACAAGACCTTCCCGCGCGAGTGGCATTTTAATTCCCTGAAAAAGCACTTTTCCACACGTGACCCTTTTTTGATGCCTTGGTGTGTGACAGTGTTTCTGTGACCATGCTCCAAGTTTGTAAAGACCCCCAAAATGTGACACTTGGGCTCTCTTGCCTCACCATCACATTATCTGACAGATTAGTTCCGTGCCGGAAAATGCAAGTCTGGCTCATTCCCATAGGTCTGTTTGTGTTCTAGTTAAGCCAGAACTGCATAAAATTTTTTCTAACACTTAAAATTCTTCATTTGCTTTCCATTGCTTATAGGTTCCAAGTCGCTGAAATTTTAACATGATTACTAAGACCTTAGTGGATCTGGTCATTTGACTTCATTTCTTGCCAATTTCCCCCAAGCCTTCTTTGTTATATATCTTCATAGAACAAAGTTCCTTTCCTCTGAAGTAGGAGCAAGCAAACTATACACCTTGGGCTGAGTCTGGCCCTTCACTTGTTTTTGTAAATAAAGTTTTATTTGTGCTCTACTATGTTCATTTGCTTCTGTATTGTCTATGGCTGATTTCTTGCTATGCAGGGTAGAACTGAATAGTAGCAAAAGATAGTGCGTAGCTCCACAAGCTAACATACTATGCAGTATTTTATGGGAAAGTTCTGCCCCCACGGCACTGATGCACTCATCAGTAGGTTATTCAATTATGCATTGCCTTCTCTCAGCCGTGGGCTCCCAGTGGCAGGAGCTAGGTCTCGTTCCCTCCAGGACCCCATGTTTCCAGTGTTCAGCACCAAGCAGTTACTTGTGAACACTGTGGAATGAATAGGGGAAAAAATCAGTGAAAGAAAATAGAAAAGGGGATGAATGGAAAAGAGATTGAAAGAGAAACAGAAAAAGATGGGGCATTTCTGTGATTATCTGTGATGCTAAAACTTCTGACCTTTTGAATCAAGTGGCTGTGCCATGTTTCACGAACTCTGAATGTTTGCAGCCTCATTTGATCTTTGTACACAGTTGCTGGTAGGATAAACTGAGACAGAAGATGGCCGAAGCACCAGCAGTGGGGGCCAGGATGGAGCTGGGGACAGGGCTGTCCATCCTAGACACCCTGCAGAGATTCAGCCCACCAAGTCCTGCTCCTCTGGGAAGAGTGATTGTGTACGGCGGGCAGTGGCTTGCTAGACCCGGGCTGTCTCGTCTTCCAGCTCTCAGTGTGCGCCACTTCCAAGCCCTAGGGTAGAAGACGATGGTCAGTGTCATGGGCGGTGTAAAAGTACACCCTCTCCCACAGTGAGGTGTAGCCTCGCTCCTCTTCTCGGAAACTGCATGGCTGGTGACCACTTTGAGCAAGACTTCAGGTGGGAGCGACCGTGTTACCTCCGAAGTAGGTCCTAGAGAGCCAGGACACTTCTCTCCCTTCTGCAGCATCTGGGAGCCATCATGTAAGAAAATGAACTATCCCGAGCCTTCACGTGGTCCTCCCGCTGACAGTGCCCGGGGGCCCAGCCTTCTTGCCTTTGGGTCCCCTTCAAAGTGCCAGGCAGAAGATAAAGCCATCTTGGACTTGAGAGGCCAACTCAGCTAGCTGAGCAGCACTGAAGACATGAGCGAGAAAGAGGAGTCACGCAGCCAAGCTCAGCCTGAATTCTCCACCCGCAGAATTATCAAAGAGAATAAAATGGCTCTTACTGTGGTTTGGACCTGCCTGTTACACAGCAGTAGCTCACTGTGACAAACTGTGGCTGAACTAATGATGCAGAAGAACTGGTAGAGGTTGGCAGCACATGGGAAACCATCGGCACTGCCCCTTCCTCTCCCCTGGGCCATTTTGAATCAGATGACCAGACATTTTATGACCATTCTTTCCAGCTATGGAAATGAATCCAGGTGAAGCCACTTTAAAAAATGTGACAAGAACCTCCAATGTCACTGTTTTGTCCTTACAGGAACCAGCTGTTCCTTGTTTCATGGCTTATAGGGACACACCCAGTATTTGGAGGAGAAGATGAATCTTACTGTCTTTCCCGGGCAGGGCATGTTGGCTCTGTGGCCAGGCTTGAGTTCCCGATGTGGCTGCCAGAGGACGCTGGGTGGGAGAGGGATCAAGATCTGGACAGAGCACAGGGATGGGATGCAGTGGGGCCACTGCTGAGGGAAACAGGTATAGGCTCTCAGAAAGGGTCTTTTGGTGGTGCAGGGGAGGGGTGTGGGGATTGACTTGTGTCTTAGGGCTGTGGTTCCCGGCGTTTGTTGTATAAGGGTTGCCTTGGACAGGGGACCTGCAGTGCCTGTCATCTTGGTCAGTGGGGTGGGGTGCTGCCCTGGTTCTGTACCACTTTGACTTTGGGAAGAGCCAGAAGTCGCACGGTGCCACATCCCGTGAATAAGGCAGGTGCGGGTACCCCGTCATGCTTATATGGGGCAGAAATTTTCATAAACATTTCGAGTCAATGCAGGACGTCGAGGGAGACACAATGGTGGGACTAACATGGGACCAAAGACACTCACAAAAGAGGACTCCAGAACTGCTCCAGAAAGTGGCAAGCACGATGGGCTGAGCGTGTTCAGAGCGAGGAGGAGGATTCTGTAGGGAGGTGAATGACACAGTGTGCCTTACGGTAATAAGTTAAATTTAACCATTCACCATAGTTTTAGCTCATGCCTCAAATTTCCAGCACATCCAACTTGTAGATTCTTTGGATTATGTACACTTAAAGTAGGCCACATGATATTGCGATGTGCACAGTACATGTAGTGAAATGATTACCACGGCCAAGCAACTGGCACAGAGGTAGGACTCTCAGGACTCTCTTATGGTCCTCCTGAGTTAGGAGCTGAGTTGCAGAGGGAGAACCCAGGGCTCTTGTCCACCATCGCTGAGGGGATCCTTGGGGACCTTAATGCTGTTTCCATGGCGATGAGACGAGAGGCTGATGGAGTAGCGTCTGAGGAGTGGCTTTCAAACCTTGGTGGTGTCATTCATTTTCTAGACAAATAGGCATGTCTGTTTTGGCTGCAAGTGACAGAAACCCCACCTGGGCTAAGCACTAAAATGATGCGTTACCTTATTTGACTGAAATTGAAAGCTTTGTGCTCAGTGGGCTGCAGGGCTCCAACAATGCAATCAGGGTATGGTTTCAGGCTCTCTTCCTCCCTAAGTCTCGTCCCTGTCTTCTCTATGTTGAGTACATTCTTGGCCTTTTCCCTAGTGGCCAATAGCAGCACCATGACCACCCATCGTGGCCCCAAGATGGCGGCAGCAGCCTCCACACTTAAAACAGTGCCTTGCTCCCAGCATGCCCACCAACAACTGGGACTTCCCATTGGCTGTCCCTGAGTCATATGCCCACTCCTGAGCCAATCAGGTTGGCCTTGGGTCCTATTACTCTGATGCCTGGATGAAGCCCATCTGAACCCTTTGTCTGAGAGTTCAGCAGGGGCTGGATTTCCAAAGGGGAATTGGGGGACTGTTCCAGAAGGAAATGAATGAGATGAATGAGGGGGGCTGCAAAAATTTTTAAAATTAAAAAGATATCTGCCTGTTGATCAATGAGCCTTGCTATAATAACATATGGGTATAAAGGACTTCAATCTGCCTAAATCAGGGGGACCCCAGGTGTCTGCTGACCAGCACCTTGGCTGGGCCAATTGCCTTGATTTTCTAGGTACATGGGTCTTTGCTGTGCCTCCACATTCTTTACATTTATAAAAATCTTTTCACATGCAGGGTAGAGCCCAAGGTTGAAAAAATTACTTGTTTGATTAAATCAATTACTTAATCCCCTAAAGCTTTGTAATGAGGTAAAGAGCAAGTCTTATATACCGGGCACAAGAGGTTTTAATAGAGTCGACTTTGTGTTGCAAATTAAAACAATGTTGAATTCCTTAGTGATCCTAGCAGAAAAATAAAAGAAAGGTGGGGGAGGGACCCTTTTATTTCCAAATCACTACCAGTGGAATTTTAAAAATTGTTTATACACTTTGCTGTGAGTCTTTATACCTGACAGGTTTGGCAGGAAGGCTTGAAGCAATAATTTGAAACAGGTTGCGAGCATGTACAAAGTACTCTGCCTCTTTCCAAAATAAATGTACCGTGAAAGAGTGACTTTTCCTGAGGAGAGCCTGTCCCTCTGGGAGCTGGGGCCCTGGACGTTTCTCGAGGGTGGTGTGGGCGGCTGTGTCCCTCATTCTTTCACTTTGATGAAAACAAAGCCAGGTCCTCATCGCTGTCCACCGCCTCTGGATTCCACCTGAAGGGTCCACTTTATGGAATCACTGGGACGTGGTGGTGTATTTGGTTTTTGTTTCTAATTCTCCAGTCTTTATCTACGAACTTGTGATGTGGTTTTGCGGTGCACGTGACCCAGCAGTGACACTGAATTGTTGGGGGCTGGGGTGGTTCAGTTGCCAGGTCCAGAAGGGAGGGTCGCGGCTGGGTGGCTGTGTGCACTTGGCTCAGGAAGTGTATTTGGAGCAAGAGGGCCCTGCTGGCAGAGAGGGCAAACTGGCACCAGACCTCAAGCTCCTAACGTGTTTGCCTGCTGCCTGTCCACGGGAGCAACTGTCGTGGTCACCAGCAGGGTCCCAACTAGTGAATCCTGTCTCAGAGTAACAGGCCATGCAGGGCTCTCTCCAGAGGCGTCACTCTGACCTTCTCTTCTGTCCCCTGGTCCTCTTCCAGGCACGCTTGTGACCACGCCGGGCCCACCTGGGGAGTGCAAAGCAGTGTCCTCCCTGTGGCAAGTGCAGGCTTCAGCTGGGCCCACGGAGGGACACGGTGCACACGCGTCTCTGAAGTGACGGGCCGGTTCCCATTTCTGAGGGGTCCGTGTGAAACCACTCCCACAGGGCTTTACTGTCCTCTCTCCTGTGCCGTAACCACCAGTCGGGCATGACCATTAAGAGAGGTCATTAGCTCATTACAGCTGATTCGTCTGGGTGTGCCCTGGCCCACGTGTGCGCAAGACCCGTGTGAACCAGGCTACCACAGTGGACGGCGCAGAACTTTCTGTCACCGCAGAGTCCTACTGGACAGGACAGGGCTGCAGTGGGGGGGTCAGTATTGTTCTCAGGGTCACACTTCTGGAAGAGAGAGCGGCGTGGAACCTGGGCGTGGCTGAGAGCTGGGCTTGGGACCCTGTGTGGAAGATGCACATTCTCTGCTCCAGGTCTGGGCCCCAGGGTCCAGCTGTGCTGGGTGAAGCCATTCTCTCCTCAGGTATGAGGTCCTCACTTCAGCCCTCCTTAGGAATGCCTGGATTCTGGTTCAGATATTTCCGGTTGGCCAGGGAGGAGGCCCATTTGGCTTCCATAACAGGAACTGCTAACACTCACCCCACACCTGGAACCACCGTGGTTCTGAGCGCTTCCCATGCGTCCCCCTGGCCCTGTGAGGCAGGTTCTATTCATTGTTCCTGATGGAGACGTGGAGTGTGGAGGCACTTGGGAGGGGTGGCCCACTCCGTCCAGGCTGGAAGTGTCGCTGTAGATGACAGAACATGAGCAAAGCCACCGACATCCCTCGAGGCCCCACATCCTCAGAGCTGTGGGGAGCAGGCCCTGATGATCGCTGGCCTCTCCTCAGAGCTTGCAGCCCGGGCTGACCAGGGACGCGTCTCCCATCCTGGAAATGACACCCAGGTTACAGACTTGAATAACCTGTCAGGCACCTTGAGTGACTTTGGCCACTGGCTCCATCACTGGCCACCTGGTGTCCAATTCTTTCATGAATTCCCATACTCGAGAGGCAGCATTTGGAGCAGACTGCCCTGCCTGTGGCCCACAGAACTTCCCAGAAGTCCTGGTTGGACCCGACCAGCCTCCTACATAATTGGCGTGTGCCACATTGACAGGTTACAAAACGACTGCTTTATTTTTATTCTCACAAGAAAATTTTCCCAAAGAAGTGTTGAGAAAAATAAACGGGTGTTCCTGGACCACAGTCAGTCATGGGACGAAGAGACCCGACCGTCCCAATTTCTCCTGGGGACAAGTGGGCTGGCAGGTACAACCCCAGGGTTGCCTGTCAACCGAAATGCGGTCAAGGACAGAGAAAATGTTTATTTTCAGCTGAGGACGACCATTTTCAATTTGTGAACGTCTGCCTTATGGGGGTCACAAAAGCTGAATGTGAATTATCTCCTCTTCCCATCTGCATTCCGAGGAGGAATTGTGCCGTGAGAATATTAAAAGCAGAATGGTGGGCATGAGAGAGCATGTCTCATCTTTTCTACCTCAGAGAGGGGGGAATGTTTAGAGAAAGAGCATTAAAGCACATTATCAAAACACAGGGCAGTCTGAGGCTGGCGCGATGGCCCCTCCCAGGCCTCCTGTCCTGCAGCCGCTCACAGGCTCCGCCGCCCGCCTGGGATTCCCTTCTGTTTCCTTTGCTGTTCAGCACCCTCATTTCCAGCTGCTTTCACCCTTCCCGCCCGTGCCCCACAGCCCTGAGAGAGCCTCTTACTGCTGTCCTTTTTTTCCTGCACCGAGCTGAGGTTTGAAATCTTGAGGACCACGTATGTGACCCTTAAGTGATTTCTACACGTTACGAAAGGTGGGAAAGAAAACAGAACAAGGAAGGTCCGTATCTCACAGAATCCTCGTTTACATGAAATTAAAACAAAACAAAAAAGAAAAGAAAACAACTCCACTTTGATGAGGCTTGAAAGTGCTTGTCTGCCCCACTTAATGGAAACGCAGGGTTCGGTGTGGATTTCTGATGGATAAGGAAGAAATCCTGCTCGGCTCGGATAGAAATCGCACCTGGCCAAGGCAGGACTCCGCTGGGCGCAGCTGCGCAGCTGTGGGTGGCAGCTCCTCGCCCAGGGTCCCGTGCTCTCAGCATCACACGTCCTCTGGAGGTGACTGAACTGGCACATCCTCGAGGGATGAGCAGACCCTAAATGGGCCTCCCTTCCCTCCCCCAGCAAAACAGTTACTAACATAGTGTTAGAGAAACCCAGGTCTCCAGTGTGGAATGTGGGGCAGCCCCGGGCCGGTGCTGATGCCATGGGCACCTCGTCTGTCACCCTCTGTGGGCCTGGACCATAGAGGAAGAGCAGGCCCCACCCTCCCCTCGAGGCCTGGGAAGGGGCCCAGAAACCTTGCTTTTTCAGGGCTGAGCCCAGGCGCCAAGGCCTGGAGCTGCTGGGGTAGCAACGCTGACCAGAAGACAGTGGTGCCAGCCACGGTGAGGGCTGGTTCCGTGGCCTGAGGTCTGTGGCTGTGCTGTGGCCTCATAATCGCTGCTGCTCCCTACCCCGAGAAGGCACTAAGACAATTGCCATGTCTCCCAGGGCCTGAGGAGTCCATGCCGGATCCCAGCACCGCCCCACCAGGCTGGTGCCCGGAGTGGTTAAGGACTGCTCTGTGCCCATCCCTGTCCCCCGAGGGGCAGTGACAGCAGTTCTTCTTGGGTAGCAGTGGTGAGGGACCTGAGAGTGAACTGTGTGAAGGCCTGGGGCGCTGGCCTCTGTCTTGTCTGCCTGGGCGTCCTCCACCCGGCACCGGGCACACCTGTGACCTCGCTGAGCAGCTGGAGACCCAGGAGAGGAGCTGTGGTCCTGAGCCCAACCACCGGGCCACCCTCGCTTAACTGGGGCTGTCAGAATCTGGAGGTCATAAATGTCGCTCAGTGTGGGCACTGTCCAAACCCACAGAGGGAAGCCACGTTCCCGAGGAAAGACAGATCGATCAAATTAAATTCTCAGTTTAGTAAAATGAACACCCAGGAGGGACATCGCTGAGATTTCCCAGAAGTCGGCCTGTGACGTCTCCTGCCGGGGGCTGATCTGTTCGCCCGTCTTCTGTGCAGCCCTTCTCTGTGACAGCAGACGTCTCTGAGGTGCCCCCTGAGCTACCCCGAGCCTGTGTCCCCTGGAACCCCTGGGACCCCCAAAAATCCCTCGGGTAATACAAGGGGATTGAAAGAATAATCAAAGATTCAGCAAGAAAAAAATCATCATTTTACTAGACAGCCAAGTGAGGTGGGATTGTTCCAGGCCGTCACACAGGGCTGGGCCTCGAGGGGGTCCGCAGAGATGATAACACACCCAGCCGTGGCTGGGGGCGCACCTGAGGGTTAGGGTCCCGGTGGCCAGATTTGCGTACTCCCTGACAGGGCAAACTCCACGATCGGTGCCGCCCTTCTTGGCTTTCTCGGACAGAGTACGCCTGTCTCTCAGGAGTGATCCCTATGCCCCACTCCTACTCCCGGACACATTTCCTATTCCTAACCTCTGTTGTTCCTTACAATTCATTCTTTGACTCCAGGGAACACAAACTCAGCATATTCAATGTCTAGCCCGTTGGGAGTTTTCCCCTGTATCCACCCCCCATCACCTCCCCTCAAGATTTAATGCAGGGGCCGGGGATTAACTCAGTGGCGCTGTGCCTGCCTTGCCAAGTGCAAGGTCCTGAGTTTGATTCCCTGTACTAAAAAAAAATGATTGGGCTGGGGATTTAGTTCAGTGGTGCCGCCATCTGCCTCACCAGCACAAGGTCCCTAGTTCAATTCCTGTTACCAAAAAAAAAAAAAGATTCAGTGCAGCCAATGTCACGGGCTGGCGTGGACACAGTGGGATTTCGGTGTCATCTGGGAGCAGCTGGCCTTTGAAGGGACACAGCGATTCCTCTGCATAGGTGTGGCCCCCCTCCTTCTCTGCCTGGGAGCTCTCTGGGGACACCTTCCCATCACGGGCCTGCAGGAGGATCCTTCTGGCTTAAGAACTAAAGAAGTCTGGTCCCTTCCAGAGAGAAAACTCCGCCACCACCCTTGGACACCACCCCCCAGGCACCGGGCCCTGCCTGGGGTCCTTGCCAGCTGGCACCTTACGGATGTGCAGGGCCACCTGCCCTGCTGACGGATCCTTGCCGGTTTTCGTTGCTGTGATTCAAATTCCCAGCACCGCTCCTGCTTCCATTCCCAGCGTGGAGTCTGTCTGCCCTGGGGAGACTACTCCACCCGCCTGGGTCACCTCGCTTCCCGCCCCTGCTGCAGATTTAGGGGAACCAGCTAGAGGAACACCTCCTTGCGGTTTTTTGTCCGTTGCCTTGTTTTGAAATCCAGTCTGAATCTCAAGTCTGTTTTGAGCTGGGTTCAACTTTTCACGTTCTGGGAAAATTTGGATTTAATTAATTTCTCTTGCACTCTGAGATCGAGTGATACTTTTATTTCTGCCGTTTCCTGGACCGAAGCCTCTTACCACATTCATGGAAAAACTGAGGGGGGGATCTTGTATCGTAAGAATTCCTATAAAATGGATTGGAATCGGAGCTCAGGGGGAAACAACTGGGTTCTGTGCCCAAGGCCGCTAGCAGCAGCAGGTGAATTTCACTGGGATTTGTTGCCACATCGGGGTGACCGTCGCTGGAGGGTCGAGTTCCGGGGCAGTGGAAGGTCTTGCTCGGCGGCCATAGTGGGAAAGGGAGCTGGGTTCTGGGGCCTGGGGCTCCCCAGGGCGGACTTGGTCCTCCAGCTTTTCCAGGCAGAGGGAGGAGCCCAAGGGCCGCCTCCCTGCCCTGATCTGGGCGTGGCCACACCCTCCAGCGCGCTTTCATCTTCGCAGTGAGAGCCTAAGGACCCGGGTGGTCTGGGTCCATCCAGGCCAGACGCGCAGCTGTCCTGGAAAGGCTGCCTGTGGTGGCGACTTGGAGCCTGGGACACTGGGTGGCTGGCAGGCAGCTGGGATGTGTGGCTTTCAATTGTGTGAGCCGGGGGCGCCTGACAGGAGGGCAGCTGCGGGAGCTGTGGGTTCAGGCTGCTGTGGAAAGGGCCTGTGGGGGGCGTGATCGGCAATTCCTTTATTTGACTTGCTTGCTCCCTCTCCAAAATGTGTCTCCCTTGGTGAGCTCAGGAGGCACAGGGAGAAAGCTCTGGCTTAGGCACCATATTTCAGCCTTATTGCTCATTGGCTGTGTGACTTGGCGTGGTTGCTTAACCTCTCTGATCAGCTGGGTTCTAACCTGTGGAAGAGAAAAACAGCTGAGAAAGTGCTCAGTGGAGCTCAAAAGGCGTGCAAGGTGACTGGTGAGCATGAGTTTCTTTCCCTCCCATTGGGGATATTTCGTTTTTTTTTGTTTTGTTTTGAGGCAGAGTCTCACCTCAAACTGGAGAGATCCTCCTGCCTCAGCCCCCCAAGTGCTGGGATTACAGGCATACGCCACCATGCCTGGCAGGGGGTACTTCCTTGACACAGTGGAGTTGCATGAGACTTGAGCCATGTGTCCAGTCTAAGAGATTTTTTAGAGATATGAAGAAGGCATGTTCCCATCCTCGCTTGAATACCTAATCTCCCTAGCCAGTCTCCTGACTCATCAGCAAAGTGAGAACAAGACTCATCTGACACGGACACACGACTCAGGTGGGGACCTATGGAAAGTGTAACCAAAAACCACTGCTGGAGAAAAAGGAAAATATTGGTTCCCAAAAGCTTCTAGATACACGTTATGAATTTTCTCCAAAGGCTTTTTTTGTTTGCTTTTTGTCTTTTGTTTTTTGAGACAGGATCTCACTATGTCGTGCAGGCTGGCCTTGAGCTCACTATGTAGCCCAGGCCGGCCTCGAACTTGAAGCCATCTTCCTGCCTCAGTCTCCTGAGTGCTGGGATCACAGGCGTGCGCCACCTCGCCCTGAAAGGAGACTGAGTGCTTTTGTTAGGAAGGAATGAAGTGCGTGGCTTTTAGTGACCAGCCGGGTGGACACACACGCTGCTCCAGATCACAGGCGGCCGGGAGTGAGGACTTCGCGTGACCAGTGGGAGGGGGCGGCCGGCTGGGGAGGCTCCGCCCCTCGTGCCCGCGTGGTGACCCGCGGCTGATGGTGTCCTCGCTAGCACAGAGCAGGGAACCGAGGTGAGGAGTGGGCACAGCCTCGGGCCTGGCAGCTGCCCCCGGCCGCACTGGCCAGGCGTCCTGGACCTGAAGAGCATCGAGTTAACGAGGGACCAGGCGGAAACCGAGCGCTCAGATGCGCTGCGCTGGGGCTTCCATTCCGAGATCCGTTCTGAGTGGAAAAACATGGCCCCAGTGACAGGGAGGATCCCAGGGTAGGAGCCGCTGGGGTCCGCATGGAGAGAGGCCGACGCCTGAGGGTTTCCTCCGCGCTCCTTTCCTGCCTGTTAGCAAAACAAGCAAACCAAGGGGGTGGGAAGGTTCTGTGAAGCAGGCAGAGCGCAGAAACGGAAATGCCCAGGGTCCGGGAAGCAGCTCCGCCACCCCTCCTGTGGGGCAGGAAGAGCCACAGCCGCCACCGCGGTGACCGTACGCTGGCCCTGCCTGCTTGCCACACCCAGAAGGGTGAGTGTCCACGGCGAGATGGCAAGGACGGGCAGCCTCATCCCGGTGACTGGGGCCACTTCCTCCTGGGGACAGCGCCTCCCCCAGGGCCACCAGGGACAACGCCACCCTTTCCACTCCCGCGGTGGCCGGGCATCGCTTTCTGGCAGTCAGTTGGGAGAAGGAGGGGTGAAGACAGGAACCGTGGCGGGGCTCCCCCAGGGCCTGGAGAAGCACTTCAGACTTTCAAATTATCTGTGAATAAATCCCCTGGATGCCGGCGGCAGGAGGGGAAGACGGCGGCTGCCAGACAGGAACTTGGCTGCAGGCGGGGTCTTCACAGCCAATGCTGTGGCTTCACTCTCAAAAACGAGGGGTCTAATAGCAAGCAGGTGGGCTGTGGAGCACCCCAAAAGTCTGCACCCCGGGACTCCAGTCCCGAGCATCCAGCTCGAGCTTTCTACGATTCGCCCCTGGATGGGAGGGAGGAGAAGGAGGACTTCACCCATAGGAGAAGACACACTTTTGAAAAGATTTACTACACGAAATGGGAGTAAACTGCAGAAAGCTCCCTTGCTTTGACAGTAAAATTCCAGGAAATGTGGCCGGAAAATGAGACAACAGTTAGACACCGGACCCTGGGTTGCAAAAAGCAGCCAAGTGTGCCCAGAGAGGCACAAGGGACTACAACTGTGCCTCCAAATGGAGATTGGCATCAGAGGACAGAGCCAGAGGAGGTGAGTCCTCGGTGTCGGAGAACGCGGGACACCTCTTGCTCTGAGGGCAGAAGGAAGTGCCCACCTTGGGCCGGATGGCACCCTGTCCCCTTGGTGGTGCCAGGGAGAAGAGACACATCCATCACAGGACCACTTTGGACTCTGGACTTCTCCTGGGTGACATAGATGCCCTGTGGTCTAAGTCACTGCTGGGAGGTTCCCTGCCCTGCGCAGTGCAAGATGCTGGCTCTGGGAGAGGTTCAGGTCCGAGGCCTGTCCTAGAAGGACAGGGAACAGGAAGAGGTGTGGATGGGGTACAGGCGAGGGCAAAGGAGAGCCATGGATGATGGACGCCCTGCAGACGAAATCGGGACAGGTTCTAGGAGGTCCCGGAGGAGCAGAGCCCTGGGAAGTCACCCTCCAGGTATGTGCAGGTGTGGGGCAGCACTCAGAAGCTCTCACATTGTGAAGCTGACTCCTACTGTTGCCACACCAGACACAGCCTCAAGTCTGCGCATAGAGGGTGAGTTGCAGAAATCATGATCCATCAGAAACAAGAGAATTTAAACTGGGCAGGGCACACGGCTGTAATCCCAGCACTCAGGAGGCTGAGGCAGGAGGATCTCTGAGTTCATGGCCAGCCTAGGCTACATAATACCTCCCTGTCTCAAAATAAATGAATTAATTTTAAAAAGGAGAGAAGAAGGGAGAGGATGTAAGAAGTGGGATGCTGTGACAAATACCTGAAAAAGTGGAAATGGGTTCGGAGCTGGAGAACAGAGAGGCCAGGAGGAGATTTAGCTCAGTGGCACTGACGCCTGCCTCACAAGCACAGGGTCCTGAGTTCTATCCCCAGTACCCAAAAAGAAAAGAAAAGAAAAGAAAGAAATGAGCCAAAACTGCCTCGTCTAGGCCTTGATGGCCTTCCAGCCCGTGAGTTGGGGAGAGGCAGCTGCCCTGGTCTGTACCCTAGCAGGCAGCACCTCATCTGGGAAGCAGCTCAGGGGGGGCCAGAAGAGACAACACAACAGAGAGTCCCTGAAAGAAGGAGCCGGGGCATCGGATGAAAAGGAGCGACTTCCTCATAGACATTTTCATGTTCCTTTTATATTAAAACAACAGAAAGAAATCAGTAGTGGAAAAAACTTCAAGCACAGAGAATTTCTCCTTTCCACAGTAGAGATGGTTTACCTGCAACTTCACACTGGCACCACATCGGATGGCGAGGGTGTGGGCGGCTCCCGGGTGACCCTGGTTTTTACTCACTGCTCTGCTGTCTGCTGGGTGCAGTACACCTCTTAGGAACTTTTGTGACCTAGGGCAAGTCGGAAGGGGACCCTGTGTTGCTGGGTGGTAAATGCAGACACAGGCTGTCCAAGGTGTCTCTGCGCACTCGGTGCTACAGACCATGGGAAGGGGTTCATGGAGGCCCCGTTTGTTTGGAGAAGGAGGCTGGGGTGAGCAGGCTGGCTCTGGGCAGGCTGCCACCTGGCTGTAATGAACCCACACCCAAGGGCCCAGCCAGGCACCTTGGCAGGTCTTAAAGGCAAACATGGCGGCAAGCCCTCCCTCCCACCGACACTGGAGGAGAGACTGGAGTCCCTCGGACACAGCGCCCCTGCCCAGGTCCCCAGGATGGGCCTGGAGTGGCCCTGGGAAGCTGCGTCCCAGGCCCAGCCCTGGGATCTCACCGGGTCCCTCGTGGCCACTTCTTTCAGTCTTTCTTCCATCCCTAGTGGAACAAGAGCAATGACCTGAGGACTTGGATCCAGCTGCTGGCTCCCTTGTGCCTGTGAGACCCTGGATAGCAAGGGCCCTATGCAACTGTCCTGCCTGATCAGCCCCCACACTCCCACTGACCCCAAGAGAAGGCGGGTGAGGGTCTTCTCTGCTTTTCCTCTTTGTCCCCACCATCCATTCTGCATGCAATAGTAGGAATAAGCTTTCAGAAACATAAGTTTCTCAACCCCTGTTTAAAATCTCCCCATAGCTTTCCTTTGGTCTTAGCATCAAATCCAAACTCTGTTCTGGGATCTCCAAACTCCCTTGATCCAACCCTGGTACTTCTTCAAGCTTATCTTATGTTACTTACTGGGGGGCCCTGGCCTTGATATTCCCCAAACGCACCATGTTGGAAGGTCCCTTCACTTCCTGTTTCTCTGCCTGGAAGATCCCTTCACTTCCTGTTTGTTTCTCTGGAAGATATACCCTTTGCCTGCTCTTTCTCCTGGCTGAAATCTCCGATCTGAATCTCCTCTGAGCTTCGGCCTTGGGTCACACCTTCCACCCCTGTGCCCCAGCCTCTGGACGGATTTGTAGAGCTGCCCCTGGGCAACTGTTTCCTTCCTGTCCGACTCCTTTGGGCAGAGCTGGTGTGCAGAAGAGCGGGCCCCTCTGTCCTAGGCCTTGCTTGGGTCCTGGAGAACAGACTGTGTGGGGGCAGAGCTCTCACCTCTGTGCCCTAATAAGTATTTTAGGCACAGTGGATCTCAGAGTCTGTCATTCCTGCTTTGTGAACTTGGTCACTCTGGAGATTCGTTCATAACCTCACCCCTCCTGTGCTTGGGGCACCCTGCTGCCACCTGCCACTCAAGCATGAAAATTCAAGTCTCCTGATGCCAGGCCAGGTACAGGGTGGCACCCGTCTTTGCCTTCTGATTCTCAAGCTTCTAACAAATGCCCTTTTCACAGGGATGCAAAAAGAATTAAGATGTGGTATGTACAAGCATCAGCTGCCTGGGATGAATGGGATCATTACGTACTGAAGGCCTGTACCGGACTAATAAAAACCAAAAAGGAAAAACTTTGTCTTCGGTACCCAGGGGCTGGACCCAGATCCTTTGCACTGCTGACATCCCCAACCTTTTTTGTTTTTTATTTTGAGATAGGGTCTCACTAAATTGCTGAGTTACTCAGGTTGGGCCCAAACTTATGATCCTCCTGCCTCAGCCTCCCAAGATGGTGGGATTATGGTAATGTGCCAGCACACCCGTGCCTTTTATTGGTGACTTTGTGTTAGGTGTGGCCCCCTAACCCGCAGGGCTCCTGATTTTGGAATATTCACGTTCATGTATCACATGTACCCCAGCAGACCGAGGGTGACTGTGTAACTGTTTTAATAACTGCGCACACAATAAGGCATCACCGTGTGGACTCTTCCACTTGGAGGGTGTCAGTCAGCGCTCAAAAGTTTTGGACCTTTTAGGTTTCCTGGTCCAAGCCTGTGTACTGGTTTCTGAGCCTGTGTATTGACAAAATGTCAAAGATGTCAGGACCTTAGACTTTCTGCCAGAGCAGGAAAACCAAGGACTATGCAGAGTGCTCTCTGCCTTACTTCTCCCTGCTCCATCCTCGGGGAGCTGGGTCACCAGCGCCTCCTTCACAGGTCACAGCCTCTCCTCTTACAGAGGCAGCGCCTTCTTCCTTGTTCTTTTGAGACTTTTCTCCATTGGGGGCTGACGGGCCAGGCACTGCCTGTTAACGTGTTCCATGTGGGGCCCCGAGTGGCCCTCAAAGGGCGCTGGTCCTGGGTCCAGGTCCCCCACGCCCCAGTGCATAGCACACATCCCATAAACACATGGATTCGTCTCTGGGCACCCAGCCAGTTGCCCGACGTCGGGCAGGCTTTTACCCAACATTTGTGGAAGGGACAGATTCAGTTGCAAGGCCTGACATGGTAGAAAGCATCTCCCGCCACTGCACAAGTCTAGGTCTGGCTGCCAGGTTTCTGGAAGCCCAGGAAAAAAATCCATCGATTTTCCTGAAAAAGCCCAGACAGGATTTCCTGCAGGGAGTGACTGGAGCGGCCTGCTGGGGAGATGGAGAAGCTGCAGCCCAGGTCCGGCTGGGCTGGGTGTCCCCAATGTCCCCTGATGCGACCGGTCACTCAGCCAGGACCTCTGAGCAGGTGGATAGTACAGGAAGGTGGATGAGTGCTTCACCTGTCCAAAGGATCTTTCTGCATTGTTGATAATTTTGCCCTTGTGGCTGGCAGCCTGGAGGATGGCCAGGGTTTTGAGGCTGAGAAGCCCTGGGAGAGAGTGGGTTATAAAGGTGGAAAATCAAGGCGGGCACAGTAGAGCACATGTATAATCCCAGCACTTGGGAGGCTGAGGCAGGAGGGTCACTTCAATCTGGTCCACACAGTGAGACCCTGTCTCCCTACTGAGTGTTTGCTGAATGTTGTTAGTTTTTATTTCCGTACCAGATGGCACCTTATTCTCCTTCCCCGGTTCCTCTGCCCCACAACTCCTGCTTCAGCCCAGGGTACAGCTGTCGCCCACTGGTCCACACCGCAGCCTGGGGCCCGCAATATCCATGCCTACAAGGCTAAAGTACCGCGGTCTCCGTGATCTGTGAGGCCTGGCCCCAGACCCCCAGTCCGTGCTGGAGCCTCAGAAAGTCCTGAATCAGAGTACATGGCATCGTTTATACCCGCCCTGAGCATCATCCCCTCAAGCAGGGTTCACTGTCACCCAGGTTTTACACCCTGGGCTCCCTGTGCACCATGGCTCTTGGCTTCCAGGTGATTAGTAAGACAATGGAGCTCACTTGAACACAAGCCCTGTCACCCTGTGTGGGGCATCCCTGGGCGGCAGTCTGCGGTGGCCTCCTCAGGTGCAGCAGCTGGCCTGGGGAGCATGGAACACTGTGGTCCTGTTGGTCAAAGTGAGTCACGTGGCCAGCCCTGGTCCAAGGCTGCCTGCGGGAAGGAGGGGGCAGAGTCACCCTGCAAGGGGCTGCACTGGAGCGAGGCTCTGTGGCCCCTGAACGTCACTGCCTGGCCATGGCCAGCACCCGGCCTGGCTCTCAGCCCTCAGTGGTCCAGCTTAGCCTGGTGCGTGCAAGCCAGTGCCTGCCCCGCAGCCCTTCCAGGCCTTCCCAGGGGCCACTGTGATTCAGTGCACCCCACATGTGCCCCGCGCCCTCCTGGCGGCAGTGTGGCTGAAGCCCAGGAGATGCTGGCTGATAAGTGGCCACCGAGCCTGGGTTTCAGACAACGGCCCCTTCATGCTCACACAGAGTCAACAGCGCGGCCGGCTTCCCTGGGCACAGCGAAGGTGAGCCAGGTCCCGCCTGCAGCCTGCGAGTCCTGCCCAGCCGCAGAGGAGCACAAAGGACCCAGTGTTTGTGCTCTGGACCCCGTGCTCCCCGCCCTTCCCTCCAGACCTCGCCGGCCTCGCCTGCCCGGCGCAGCTCCTGCCTTGTTTGCTCAGGTGTCCTGCAAACCCAGCGCTCCGCGAGCAGGCAGGCAGCAGCCTCACCCCAGAAGGCGCCCGGCCCCTCACACAGCGCTTTTCATAAGTTCGAGGGTCACCGAGGCGGCTGTGGACAGACCAGACCGGTGCTGGGCACGTCCAGCCTCGAACTCGGACAAAGTCGTTTCTTTTTCTTGGATCTGGGAGCCTGGGCCAAGGAGGCCGAGTGAAGCTGTCAAGAAGACTTTAAGAGCAAGGCGGCAGGATGTGGGTTTGATGCTGCCAGGCAGGGAGCACAGGGGAGTGTGGGTGTAGGCAGCATCTGGGGCCACCCCCAGAGGACCTGCAGGCTGGGAGCTGGGGCAGGCAGGCAAGGGGCGCAGGTGAACAGCGCAGGCTCCAGAACCAGGCAGACCCATCCACCGACCCTCCCTCCCTCCATGGTCGTGTCGGGTCATCCGTCCACCCACCTGCTAAGCTGGTGTCCTTGTCCCCCACAGTGGCCTCCCCCACATGGGTGAGGCAAGGGTGTCCTTCCCGAAATGGTGCGGGACGGCATGGCACTGGATGGGCAGGGTGCACAGTAGGGCTGCAGTCACACTGCTTGCGGGGGAAGACATCACATGCCGCTCGGCCACTGAAGGCTGCGCCTGGGCCCCGAGAGGCCACCCACGGTAACGAAAGAGAGGGTAGGTAGCCCTCGGGTCCAGGGAGGATGCCACTGCTTGTTTGGCTGATGAGCCATTAGGTTGAGGCCTGGGTGACTGAGTGTTTGGTGAGTTCAGGGAACCTCGGATAAAATCTTTGAGGACCCAGAGGCTCAAAGCATCAAGCCAGCACTCCCAACGTTGTGTCTTCAACAGTCAGCAAACTTGTTCTGGAAATGCTCAGGTATCATTTTAGACTTTGAGAGCCAAGAGGCAAAAATCCAGACTAGAACATAGATTCTTATACAAGAGGAGATAGGACAAGTTTCCACGTTTCTATTGCCAAAATTCAAAATAAAATCATGACATAAAAATCTACAAGTGAGAAAGTGGAAGCCGTCGCGGAAGCAGGAGGATCATTTCTGCTGAACTGGAGCTGGGTGCTAATGTTCCTCATCTCAAATCAATGGCAAATGTGTATGCGTGATCTGCTGCTAGTGGGGCCATGGGAGACGGGCTGGGGACAGCTCTGCGGGGCTGGCCGGGCCCTGGGCTCGGTCCTCACCTCACGCCGGGGCTACTCCGGGCTGGTGATGGGACAGCGCTGTGTCCCTGGGAGGCTGATAGTCCAGGCCCCGGACACTCACAAGAGAAGAGCAAGGGCCGATCGATATGATCAGGACTGGAACAAAGGTGACCAGAAAAGACTTCCACCTGTGTGTGGGCTTGGGCAGGTGCGTGGAGCCAGGCGGGCAGGGACCCAGGGCCCAGAGTTGTCACCCACAGTGTGTCAAGGGCGGCCCTGAGCAGTCCCGGTGCTGGGGACGGATTGTCATTGCCGCTCAGGGCTCTGCAGCCTGGGACTCTGTGGGCTCTGTATTCAGCTTCCGTGGGCACAGCCAGCCACCGGGCCTGCTCTCTCCTTCCAGCCTCTTCCCTCCCGCTCCTGTTTAAAACATTCCCATTGCATTCTGTCACCTCCTCACGTTTAGGTCTCCTCCTTACTAGGTGACGGTGTATTGCTCTGGGATGCTGGTTCCGGAACAGGGATCTGCATGGATTTTGACCCCGATGCAGTCCCTGCCTGGCCACCCCTGAGCCACTGTCCCCTGCCCAGGAGCCGCCTGTGGCCACGCCCCCCCGGTCCCTTCCAGGTCCTCCTCCCGTTTATTGTCTCCCAAGGACACTGACCGCCTCCTGCTCACTGTCCTTTCTATTTGTCTCCCGGTTTGCTCTTTGCACTTTGAGCTGGCACGTGGGTGCCAAGATGCCAAGTGCCAATCTCAGGCCCCTGAAACAGTGCCCTCCACACAGCACACGCACAGAAGTGTATTTGGGAAGCCCCTAGCGAAGGCTCCGCACTCCCGACCTGCTTTTCGATAAACACCGAGGCTCCATTCCCAGCCCCACCTCGCATGGGCCCTGTGTGCACAGCCCTGGGTCAATATTTGCAGAATGAATGGTATTTCCAGCTCCCCACCCTGAAAAACACGGCTGCGGGTGAGGGTCTCAGATTCCCTCTTCAGCATGCAGGGTCTTGAATCAGGTGAGCCCGAGGCAGGAATGTGAGCTGCCCCGGGCCCCTTCTGCCTGGCATCCACAGTGACGCTTTCATGGCTTCCCAAGGTGGCTGTGCCAGCCCTGCAGGGCAGCCAGGCCTCCCCAGGCAGGAGCCACACTGGGCCCTTGTTGCCCACGTCCCCTGGATGACCCTGCTCTGGGCCTGTGCCACTGCTGCAGGTCTGGAGCTCCTGCCTTCTGTCCCTGGGGGCTCTGGGAGTCGTGGGGTGTGGACACGGGGGTCAGGATGGCAAAGGGCTGCCCAGCGTGGGCACAGGGCTGCAGCCCCCCACTTCCGGTCTGGGCCTGTAGCTCCTCAGTGACAGGGCCTGTGCCCTGTAGCCTGCTGGCCGTGTGGTAAATGCCCAGATAGCACTCAGGAGACCATGGGGTCATACGAGGCTGGCGTCCCTCTGCCCTTGACATCCAGGGCCAGGACGCTCAGGGTGAAGTGATGGCTGCTTCCTCGTACCAGCATGACAGACACGGCTCGCTGGCCGGGGGTCCCACGGCTGCTGGGCCAGGGAGATTCCAGCAGGGTTTGACACCATCCATGCTGAGCTCCACTTCTCACCCTGGTGCTTGGAACCGAGGCAGTGCCAGTTTCTACGAGTATTTGAGGAGTGGTTTCCATTTTCCTCTTTCTCGTGGACTTAAACTTCTTAAGCAATAAGGAGACCCGAAGGGCCCTCCTGGGAGTGGCTCTGAATGACACCCTTGGGATCTTTGGCAGAGTCATTGCCATCCAGGCTGCGATGTCTCAGTCCTTTCTTGACACTGCATCTGCTGTTTCAGACCTGGCGTTGCCTGAAGTCGGGCTAACATGACGGTAGCCCCGGCTACATTAATTATTGAAGGCAAAATTGATTTTAGAAAACAGTTTGGCTCCGAGTTGCACCTCTCAGGGACTCGATAGCCACAGGTTGTGGCAGCGTGTGGAAGCCGTTCCCAGGTCTTCCTATGCCTTGGCGTTGCTGGCACGTTGAGAATCTTCCTTTCCAGTTTGACACAGCTTTCCGGGGACTGGGGGACGTCATGGGGGTGCCCACGGAGGAGGGCAGGGGACTGGCTTCCAGCTGGCTTCTGAAAGGAGGGAAGTCCAAGAAGGTGGCCCATTTGGGCTCCACGGAGTTCCCCGGTCTGGTGCTGGCAAACAGGATGAGGCGTCCATCCCGTGGGGACCGGTGGGTGACACTGTCAGGGCCCCTGTCCTGACGCAGGGATGATGAATGAGCAGACACCCAGGGGTGGGTGCAACGTGACCCCAGCACTAGACAGCTTCACCGAATATGGCCAGTTCGCTCTTCCCCATGACCCCCAGGTCCCACCTGGGTCCCTGTCCCATCTCTGTCCTAATGATGGACAAAGACAGGACCATTCTGCTTGGACACTCAGCCATGGAGACAATTGTTTCCTCAAAATGATTTCTGAGCCAGGCACAGTGGAGCACACCTATTATCCCAGCACTCCGGAGGCTGAGGCAGGAGGATCACAAGTTTAAGTCCCACCTGGGCAACTTGGTATAACCCTGTCTAAAGCACAAAAATCAAACAGTCCAGAGATGTAGCTCAGTGAAAAAGTCCTCAGTTCAATCTATAATATCATACACACACATGACCGATTTTTTTTAACATAAATGTAAAACTTGTTTTATTGAAAAGATAAAATCTTTACTCATTCATTCATTGGAAAGAAATCTGGGGAAATCAAGCCTCTTCAAAAATCCACCTCTTAGGGCTGGGTATTTAGCTCAGTGGTGCCGTGCCTGCCTCACAAGCGCAAGGTACTGGGTTTGATTCCCAGTACTCCTCCCACAAAAAAAATCCACCTCCTAGTAAAAGGTCTGTAATTTTAAAAAATAATCTATGCTTCACATAACAGTTAAACTCTGAATATTTCTGGAAAATAATTATGGCTAACCTTTTCTCTGTGCCCCTCTATGTTTTTCAATGTAATTATTTTTATATATACTTTCTCTTTTTTGGTACTGGGGCGAACTCGGGACCTTGTGCTTGCAAGGCAGGTGGCGGCACCACTGAGCTAAATCCTGGGCTCTCTATGTACACTTTTATAATCAGAGAAAAAGCAGTATTTTCCATCTTTAAAAGGCAGAAATAATCTGTAAAATAACAATACTCACCTCTCTGAACAATATAGGAAAGTTTTTAACTCCAACTTGTGTTTTCCTTCAAACCAAAGACCTTGGAGTGTATCACGCGTGGTCTAGCTACAGTGTTGCTATTAATGTCATTTTTATAAATTCCTTCTCAAGGTAGCCTGTAGATTACATATGCAAATCAATCTTACCATGCTCTACCTGCTTTCATAATGACACCATTACCAAGATAAATCACTGTGCATGTTCAGCCCGCTGAGCTCTGAATTACTTTAGGCTGTTTTCCAAAAGCCAGGCCCACCTCCAGAAAGACGGAAGCGTCTCAGAGCCACAGACTTCTCACAAGGCCGTAGGAAGGATTTCAGACGTTGTGCCAAAAAGTGGTGGGCGCCAAACATTTGTTTCTCTTCTCCCATGCCCCTGCACTTCTCTGTCTGCAGAAAACATACCCTTGGGAGAGAGCTTCAGATAGCCACAGCCCCACCTTCCAGAGTGCTGTGCTCTTTGTTGTTATGTCTTCACCGCAAAATGGAGATCTCTTGCCCCAGGGGAAAAGTTCGGGAACCTTCTCCATCTCCCTCAGCACCTGCCCCCTCTGCAGGTAAAATCGAGAAGGAGACGTTAGCGTGTGGCTGAGCCTGGAGACCCCAGCCAGAAGCTGCAGGAGGCACGAGTGGAGACTTCACACGCACTCGCACTGGGATTCCAGGGTAGGCTCCAAAGGGTCCCCATTGCCACCTGGCCCCTGGCACTGGGAGAAGCCAATCTGCTCATCTTCAAACACTGGACTTGGAGTCTAACAAATCCCTTATCTGTTTCTACCCAAAGGCAGTATTTACCTGTCCGGGTGGCAACAAAGTTGGATTTGTCCCTTTAGTACTCATGTCTGACTTAAGCACCCAGGTTTCTAAAATAATTTTTAAAACTCACTGAGAAAGGATAAATACCAAGGAAGGAAGTCCTGTCTTCTTTTCCTCCAGATTTTTTTGCCTTATTTGGACTTATTTTATTTTACATATATTTTGTATCACAGAATAACTGCTATGGTGCGGGTGTGAAACGGCTCTGGGGCCTTTCAAACCCAAACCATAAAAGTCAAGCGTTAAAGGCCTGGCGGATGAGGGGCTTTGGGGAGCTGACTGGATCACGAGGGTCCTAACTCCATCGAATGGACGAACCCACGAACAGAGGGCATCACCGGGGCTGAAGCAGTGGGGAACGAGGCCTCTGACCTTGGGGACTACATCTGGTCCCTGGGTCCTTTCCCTTTGTCCTTTCGCCCAATCTCCTTCCTGGCCACCGTGAGGTGAGTGGCTTTCCTCCACCAAACCCTCTTCCAGGCTGTTGTGCCTCATCTCAGGCCTGGAAGGGATGGAGCCAGCCGACCATGGACTGCACCCTGTGAAATTGAGAGCCAAGAGATTTGTTTCAGGGGTATTTTGTCACAGCAACAAAAAGCAGATGAACACAGCAATATATGAAAAAGAACCTAGACAGCACCCTACCCCTTCCACCGCTCAAGGCTATAATGAGAAGCCATCATGTAGAAAGCGGCCCTCACCGGCATCAAATCAGCCACACCTTGGTCTTAGACTCCTGGCCCCCAGCACTGTGAGGAATGAATTCTTGTGTTTATAAATCCTCCAGGTTATTTTCTTATAGTCATCTGAGCAGACTAAGACACAAATCTAATTCCTTCTTGGATGGTATAGGTTTGGCAAGACTCATTTATTTTTTTCTATATTTATGCATGGACTTGCAGATAGGAATGTGCTATGCTTTTATGTTTCCCTGAATCACTACTAGTTTTTATTCATTTTGTGCTCTATTTTATTTATAATTTATTGCTTTGTCTTCATTGTATTACTATTTTTAAAATAGTAAACAGTTTTTTCGTGGGGAGAAGTTTGCTTTTCACATGACATTATTAAACGTGAGTCTTTTTCCTTTCATAGAAAACTGGATGAAAATTATTTGATACTGCTTTTAGTCTTTCATGCAGTTGACCATCTGTATCTACAGCCCCTGCAAGCCTGGATTCAGCCATCCACAAACTGAAAACACTTGGAAAAAATCACCTTTATAGACAACACGTGTGGGGTTTTTTCCTCTCCTCAAGCCCTAAACTGAACAGCATAGCAGCTCTTTATATAGCACTTATGTTGTGTTAGGGATTTTAAGTAATCTAGGAATGATTTTAAGGTGTGTGTAGATTATATTAAAAAATGATCGCTGGATGTGGTGGCGCAGGCCTGTGATCCCAGCACACTGGGCGGCTGAAGCAGGAGGGTTCCAAGGGTGAGCCCAGCTTGCGCAATTTAGTGCCATAGCAAGACCCCATCCACACATTTTAACACAGGTTGGAGATGTCGCTCAGGGTGAAGCCACAATCCCCAGTACTGGAAAAAAGACAAGCAGCCTGGGAGTATGGAGTTGACCGTGCCAGCTCCTTGCTCTGCAAACACTCATCACAGAACTGGTGAGGAGGTAGCCCTGCAGCCCCAGACCCCAGGTGCTAATTACTCTGACACCTAAAGGCACACAGCTGTCCCAGCTAAGCTGGGGAGGGAAAGTCCAGCCTTTGGGGGAGGTGGCAGAGATGTCGCAGGTGAGTGCTGCCCCCACACAAGCAGCTTTTTAATTGAGCTCAGTTTCAGCTCTGCTCTCTTTTAGAAGCTCACGTCACTTGTCACCTGGTGAGGACAGACAGACGCCACCCAGGGGGCGATGTCAGGAATGAAGTGTGCTTGTCCTGGCCCCCATACTGGCCATGTCGCCGTGAGGGAGAATAATTAGCTATTCTGAGAGATGTGTGTGTTTTCATTTCCAGCCCCAAAGCTAATTGTCAGGAATGAAATTTGTGTTTGTTTTTCTTCAGGTCTGTTTGCGTTCCAAGTCTTCCATCTCCTGGAGCTGGGTCAGCCCGACTTCTTCTCCTCACTGTGCACCTTGGATGAATGGAGCCTTTATTCACATCCCTGCTTCTCTCCAAAAGAGCATCTGAGACGGCGCACAACAGAGTGTCTCTGGGTAATAAAATGGAAAGGCTCAGGTCCCAGAACCAGTACATCGGGCTGGGGAAAGAAGGAGGAAGCACGTCTGCTGCCAGGCTGAACACTTTCCCTGAAGCTCCGATTCAGGCCTGAGCTTCCTGGTAGCCGAGTCAGAAAGGAAATAAGGGAAAGTTTCATCTCTCACTCTGTAGCGATTCATCAGTTTATGTCGAGTTCCAAGCTAAGTGTTTTTACGCTGGGCTTTCATAAGGGGCACCGTGTCACAGTGCTCTCCACCGCAAATGCAGATGTGGAATTTCCACCATAGTGTTTTTGTTTTGTTTTCTTTATTGTTGCAGCAGTGGGAATTAAAGCCAGGGAGCGCTGAGCTACATCCCAACCCTTTTTATTTATTTATTTTTATTTAGAGACGGGCTCTTGATAAATTGCCCAGGCTGGCCTTGAACTTTCGATCCTCCTGCCTCAGCCCACTGAGTAGCTGGGATTATTAGGCCTATGCCACCTCACCTGGCCTGTGATGACTGTGATGACTTCTTTCTTTTCTCCTGTGTGTGTGTGTGTGTGTGTGTGTGTGAGTGAGAGAGGGTCTTGCTATGTGGTTTGGGCTGGCCTTGAACTCCTGGCATCCTCCTTCCTCATCCTTCTGAATGCTAGGATCACAGGCTTGTGCCAACCACACCCAGCTGTCTCAGCTATTTCGTTTGCAAAGAAAAGTGCTTTCACCCGCTTGCTCCACTAACAGGCATGTTGAAGGCTATACGGTGTTTAATGACCTCCCATACTTTCCAATGGAATTAGAGTGAGTTCCACAAAGCCCTCCAGCATAGCCCAGGCTGGCCTCAAACTCAGCAATCCTCCTGACTCAGCCTCCCCAGTCCTGGGATCACAGCCGCGCACCACCACGCCCAGTTTATGTGGAGCATCTTAGGAACTCAGTGTGTAGCTGCTTTGGCTGTGTCCCGTGTGGAATTGGCCACCTCTGTGTGCTCAGCGCTGTCCTGGGGCTCCACGCATTTCATGGCCATGGGTGCCTTTGCTCAGAGCACGGCCTGTGTGACTGGCTCAGGGCCTCTGTCACTCAGCCCCGTTCAGGCCTCCGCCTCCCTCCCGGCACTGCCCAGCCATGCCTCGGCTGGGCTGTTCTGCTGGGGCTGCCCTGGGGCCGATGCGTGTTCCCTTTCCCGAAATGTGGAGGGCAGCACCTCTACAGTTCAGGGTAAGGCCAGCCTGCCCGGCAGACCCTGCCCCCGAGACACTACGGAGGAGCGTTCTGGATTCAGGGTGCTTAGAGTTCTGGGGAACCTGCACATGCATAAGGAGACCCAACTCTGCACCCCAAGCCCATTCCTGCCTCAGACGCCACTGTGCTGCGGGTTGTTTCCTGCAGTATTTTGGGCCTGCGTTTGGCTCCTCCCACCAACCTCCAGCGGCAGGGTCACAGCCCTGAGCCCCTCCAAGTCTGGAGCATTTTGGAGGCCGGGCTTCCGGATCAGGGGCTCGGCCTGCAGTCCCCACTGCCCTCCCTTCCCAGAGGGACAACTAGGGCCACAGCCCCCAAACCCCTGACATCCTAGGGCCTGTGAGCCCCTGCGCCCCGTTCGCTCCCCAGCTGTGTTTGTTCCGGGCCCTGGCTCATCTTCTCCCCAGGACACCGAGGACCCAAGCTGCCTGAGGAAGCCCGGTCCCTCCCGCCAGGGAGCAGCGGGTCCCGGGCCGGGTTTGCCGGGCCTGGACCAGCTAC
>NW_022900924.1:19437863-19449671 GCF_012274545.1 Fukomys damarensis
GCCCGCTGCCGGCTGGGGCGCGGCTGGGTGAATCACGCCCGCCTTTTAGGATCGCTCAGGCGCCAGGAAGGCCTGCTTTGCGGCCTCTGTGGTGGATGGAGGACGGCAAGGCCCTGGGGCCCAGCTCACTGCCCAGGGGACGTCGTCCCCACCCCGGAGAGGCTGTGGCTTCGGCCCGGACAGCGATTCCCTCCCATCCCCTGCACTGATCACGCAAGCAGCAGAACACACCCTGCAGGAGTCCCTGCGACCCTGCAGGACCTCCCACAAACTCCTCTTTTTCACAAGAACGGTTAGGTTCAGACCACAGGTCTGTGAGAATTCACCACCTTGTTTTCATCAAATTTGCTTTCATGGTGGTTTATTGCTAGCCTGAAATCCTGGCTTTCCACTTCAGGGAGTGATAGGGAATTGCTCTTTCAGTGAACCCCTCGGACGGCTTTTTTATTTCTACAGTGAGTCCTTAATGGATTTTGTAAAGAACAGCATGGTAAGAGGGCACCCAGCACCAAGTCCCCAGGGGAAACAGGCAAAAGCTGAAAAGGAAATTCATTCTGGGCTGGCAACATCTGTTCTTGGACCAAATCCAGTCAGCAAGTGGGTTCACCCACCCAGGAGTTCAGGGCTAAGTTGGTGCTGGGGGTGGGGTGAGGAGGGGAAGGGGTGTTTTTGGGGGGTACAGCCTAGCGGAGGGGGCGAGTCCATGGGCAGGGCCTGCCGGGAAGGGGCGTGTCTGTGGGCATGGCCAGGGAGGGGTCATCTCCCTCCCCCAGCTCCTCCTTCGCATTCAACTTCCTGCTCCGCATGCTTCGAGGAGCTTTGCTCCGCCAGGCCCCTCTGCCACACCTTGGAGCAGCCAATAATGGGATAAACCGCTCCTCCTCCAAGTTACGGGTGTCAGGTTTTTCCTCTCAGTGACAAGAAGATGACAAAGAGAGAAGTGTCCCCTTTTCCATGTTTGTTCAGTAATTTAGGGTTGCATTCTGGAAGTTCTTTTGGCTTCTGTTATATTCCACTGACCAATCTTGTGATGTTGTGAAGCAGGAAATTAAGTTGCCTGGGCTGAGTCTTCAAACGGCCTCTCCTGGAAGTCAAGGTAGGTGGGGATAACACAGGGCTGTCCCTGTGTCCCCTTTCCCTGGCCCTCTGTCTCCCGGCAGAGAGGTGGAATTGTCTCTGGGACCCAGCAGTCCTCTCCAGAGCCCTGACATCAAGGACTCTTGCTTGACTAATAGCCAGGGATGGATTTCCTGGTCTCTTAAACTGCCTGGTAATTTCCCCCAGGCAGCAGGATCTGTTTCTGAGATCATTAGCAAGCTTTGTGCTTCCGGGTGATGAGGAGGAGTTTAAACGCTAGGCCTGGTTTACTACATGATTCCCACCTTTGTGAAGGGTTTGAGACCCTCATTTTGAAAAATAATACCCTGGAGAACAAGGTGACAGCCAGGGGACTGGCAGCCACCGCGTTATTCGTGATAAAAGAAGGCAGAATGGAGGGCCCGGCATTTAGCTCAGGAGTACCGCGCCTGCCTCACAAGTGCAAGGTCCTGAGTTTGATCCCCGGTATCGCAAGAAAAAAAAAAGTCAGAATGGAAACCAGACTCTGCCCATCCGCAGGAGAACAGACAAATAAATTGCTCAGTGTATATTTAAGGGATAATAAAAGTGGACAGGCCAGCCATGGTGGTGCACACCTATAACACCAGCACTCTGGAGGCTGAGACAGGAAGATTGCTGAGTTCTGAGCCAGGCTGGTCTACATAGTGAGTTCAAAAATCAGTCTCAACTACATAGCATAGCAAGACCCTGTCTCAAAAATGTGAAAAAAGGGAAGAAAGAGAGATGTGGGCAAGCTGGAGTCCTTGCATCAATGTGGATGATTTAGAAATTCTAAGATCGAAGGGAATTAGAGAGCAGACACAGTGAGACTTCCTGTGTGTGCAGTGCTGGTGCTAAGGGGGATTTTCCTAGCTCAGCTGTGTAAGGCAAGGCAAAGGAATAATTAGCACCAAATTCAGGGTAAACACGACTCAGCTGGGACCCCAGGCTCTCTGGTTCCTTTTGTGATATTTTCTTTCCTCACCCAGGCAGAGGATGTGTGGCTTTTGTTGTTGTTGTTTTGAGACAGGGTCTCACTATGTAGTTGAGGCTGTCCTGTCACTGTGTAGCCCAGGCTGGTCTTGAACTCACAGCCATCCTCCTGCCTCAGCCTCCCGAGTTCTGGGATTATAGGCATGCGCCATCATGCCCAGCTGTGGCTTTTTGTTGGCTTCACCTCTCAGTCTTTTTGATCATCTGAGCTCTTATTTAGAGAGAAATTTTCCCAAAAGATAATAAGATGGGAAAAGTGGCGTCTATTTTCTCTCCAGAGTTCCAGCTGCCAATTCACCGATTTGCCTGTGGTTTGAGGGCTTCTGGCCGCATTCCCGCCCTGATTAAGGAAGAAGCTGCTCTGCTCCAGCCCTTGGTGAGATGGTAAATCACCGAGGCCACAACCCAGGGCTGCCACCATAGTGCACTGATTTCCTGGGACAGACCCAGCACCCTTCGGCCCCAGCCACCTGAGAGCAGTGGCTGAAAAACCCGGCTCCTCTGGCTTTTATAGACTTAATGGCTGGGGTGGAGGAAGCAAGGGAAGCTGAGTTATATTTACTGAGAATCTGCCCCAGCCTCCCTCTGATGAATGCCTTCCAGCTCGCTTTGAAAGGGCTCACGGTGAGCCGCTGGGTAATGACACGACCCGCAGCAGGCCGGCCCTCAGGAACAGTGACTGATGACCAGCCAGGCTGGGGAGGGCGAGGAGCAACGAGGGTGATCACACCTCCACACGGGTGGAGGTTTGGGGGATCCCGGGGGACGCAGACACCTGAGTGGAAGCACCCAGCTTCTCAGTCATCTTAGCTCCAGCCATGGCCCTCACCTTCACCTGGCTTTCTCATGGCCAAAGAGCTTAATATTCAGGAAAGCCATTTCGAGACTTGTGGAGATCCTCCTGTCTCAGCCTCCTGAGGGCTGGGATCACAGGTGCGCACCACCACACTGGGCGTTGCGTCTTTCTCTCCACACAGGGCGACACTGACACACATTTGGTGATAGCATTTCAGGCTCAGACCCAAGCTCACCTTGGGGGTGAGAACTGAACTCCCCGGTCCACAGTACACCAGCAGCTCCACACCCTGCCTTGCACCCCTTCTGCCTTGAGAGCGGCCCATGACACAGAGTGTGTCTCCGTCCCTCCCCTTAGCAGCCTGAGTTCCCCTCGCTCGCTCTCTCTCTGCACTGTTCCTGGAAAGAAGCCCGACTCCAAGAACCCAGGAGCCAGAGCCCCAGTGCACTGGAAAGCGAGGTACAGAGGGCTGGGGGTAGAGTCAGACAGGTTCCACCTCCCAGCCCTGGGAGACAGAGTTATAAAGGTGGAAAATTGAGGCAGGTGTGGTAGAGCACACCTGTAATCCCAGCCCTTAGGAAGCCTTTTTTAAAATATTGAGACAAGCTCTCAGTAAGTCACTAAGTTCCTCCTGCTTCAGCCTCCCAGAGAGCTGAGATTACAGGTATGTGCCACCATCCCTGGCTAAGGGACCCAGTTCTGTAGAGAATTGTTGGGGAAGGAGATTTTTGCTAGGACTTTATATTGAAAAAAAATTACCAAGATTCTAAGTGCATACATATCAGACTCTAATTACAAAAATGCACTAAATTTAAAATTATCAAAGAATAACTCAACAAGGATTTGTGGTGTAGAATTTTGACTTTTTTTTGGTATTGGGGATAGAACTTGGGACCTTGCGCTTGCAAGGCAGGCAGCGCCACCACTGAGCTAAATCCCTGGCCCTGTGGTGTAGTATTTTGTTTTGTTTTGAGACAGGGTTTCCCCGTGTAATTCAGGCTGTCCTTGAACTCACTGTGTAGTCCAGGCTGGCTTCAAAATCCCTGTGACCCTCCTGCCTCAGCCTCTGGAGTGCTGGGATTGAAGGTGTGTGCCAGCACGCCCGGCTCACTGGGACGCATTTTTCTGACAGCACCAAGTAGTCCCAGACTGGATGTCCGTCCCTCCAGGGACTTCCACAGCGAGACCATGAGCAGATCATCTGGGGCCGTGCTGAGGTGACACATGTTCCACATCCGCTCACTTTGCTGCCAAGTCAGCCTCACTTTCCTGGCCCGGGACCCTGCTGTCTCCCTAGATCTGCGCATTCACCCTGCAGACTTCTCTTCCCACCCTGCTTGGCTGCTGGACTCACAGGTCACGCATGGCCTGCTCACTGCAGGAAAAAGAGAAGAGTGACCCAGGTGCTGTGACTTTCGGTGACAGCTGCCGTGTGACTCGGCGTTTCCGCCCTGCACGCCTCAGAATCGGAAACAGGGGCGCAGACCTGCCGAGGCCCGCGTGCTCGTGGAGGGCTTCTCAGCCTGCTGGGAGGAGGTCACAGCACAGCCCCGCGTCAGGCCCAATGTCACCGGGACCGAAGTCTCTGAGGGCCAAGTGGAGCTGCACGCAGAGAGTTGGAGGCTTGGGGACAGAAACGCTCCAGACCAGAGAGCTGGCGTCTGCCCAGCATTGTAAACAGACTTTTCACCCTAACACGTTAATTTCATTCTATGTGAATCTCACCTCAATTTTTTTTTTTTTGGTATTGGGGATCAAATTCAGGTCCTTGTACTTGCAAGGCAGGTGGCGGAACCACTGAGCTAAATCCCCGCCCCTCACCTCAATTTTTAAAAATCACAGGCTGGTGTCTAGGATGAATCTGACCAGGCCAGGCAGCGGGTGGGCTTCTGTGACAGTGACACCTCACACCCCTGGGGACAGGGCACGAAGATGCCCCTTCACGGTAGCCTAGGGGCCCCTCTCCCTGCTGATGGAGAGTCACAGCCCCAGAGAGTGGGCACACGGGGCACCCCAGCCCAGAGTGAAGGGCCAGTCCTGGCTTCTGTGTTCTTAGGGGTTCAGAGGGGCCCCGGCTTCTCTCCCTGCAGGGAGGGTCAGGCGGGGCTGCTGCCCGGTGGTCTGGGCTCAGAGCCTGTGGGCAGTTTCCTGAGTAGACTGGAGGGGACCCCACCCCTCAGTCTGGAGTCCCCATGGCCCCGCCCCAAAGAGCGAGGCCTGAGCCCCTGTTCAGGCTCAGGAGCCTCTTCGGCAGAAGAATCCGCTGTCTCCCTCCTCCAGCATCCACTGCACTCCCTTCTGCTGGGTGCAAGGAGCAGCCACAGGGAGCAGGGCCTGAGGCTCCTTCCTAGGAAGATGCAGGGCGCCATGGGTCACGTCACAGCCGCACTGGACATCTGTAACATTGAGCCACAAAGGTATAGAAGCATGCGAGCGCATTTGTGTCCACGTGTGTGTGTGCTGGCGGGGCTGGGCATGGAACCCAGGGCCTTGACATTGAGCTACATTCTCGGCCCTTTCAACTTATTTTGTTGTATTTTGAGGGTCTTGCTGAAGCTAAACTTGCCATCTTCCTGCTTCAGCCTCCCAAAGTGCTGGGATCACAGGTGTGCGCCACCAAACCCTGCTGAAAATGTGTTCTTTAATTCCTCTGAAAAGAAGCCTGTGTGAGCACAAATCCCAAATCTATTTGGTGATGAGGGTTTTAGTGCAATCTTTGCAGATCTATGTATTTTGTCCTATGTATTGAAAACATTTTTCGGAGGAGAGGCTCATGGGCCAGGCCAGGAAAGGGGCGACCCACGTCCCCGGCAGGCCTGAAGGGGCGGGGAACATGTTATGCTGATCAGAGCAGTGCACAACTGAAAACTCAGACTCTGTAGATGAGAGTGGTGGCCCATGCCTGTAAACCCAGCACTCTGGGAGGCTGAGGCAGGAGGAGCACAGGCTGGAGCCCAGCCTGGGCAGTGTAGTGTGACCTTGTCTTAAAATTACAAGTAAAAAGGGCTTAGGGTGTTGGGCAGTGCAAAGGCCCTGGGTTCAAGCCCTAGTACTGAACCAGAAAAGAAGGAAGGGAGGAAGGAAATCGGGAAGAGGAGGCTCAGTGAGAGACATTCCTGGCAGAGACGGTGTTGCCAACAGAACCAAAAATTATCGTGGAAAGAAAACCGCATACCACTCAGAAACAGAACAAATGCCCAGAATCCCAGCATGTCGCATAAGCAGGTGGCAGGGGGAAGTTTTCCAAGTTCTCTGTCAGCCCCAACCTTGCTGAGGACAGAGACCTGCTCAAGTCCTGGCAGGTGGAGAATTAAAGTCATCATCCAGTCTTGGGGGACACGGGACCCCTCTTCCCTGTGAGGCACCTTAGAGAAGATGCAGTCATCTCTGCCTCTCTTGTGGTGTAGCTCCCCTGTCTCCATTTGTGTCTTCTCTTCTATGACATTCTGGGAGGCTGAGTCAGGAAGGTCCCAAGTTTGAGCCCGGCCTAAGCAATTCAGTGTCTCAGGGCACCTGGGTTCGATCCCCAGTCCTGAGAAGTAAAGGGATAGAGACCACAGTGCACTGGGCACCGGCCCCCGCCCTACAGTTTCAGTCCCAGCGTCTACCACTGCTGTTGCCCCTACCATCTGCCTCCTGCCTCTGCTCCCTCCCCGGCCTCCACCACCAGAGTCTCCAGCACCTGCTGTGGCCCGGAGCACCCTGTCCAGCATATGGGCCGCTCTGGGGGCACCCGGGGCCTCAGCGCTCAGTTCTGCACCCAGAGCGCATGGAAGGCTGCACCACACTCAGGATCGCAAGGGCATCTGATGCTCCTTGGGGTCCCCGGGGCTGGACGGGATGGCCTGGGAGTCGGTGCTGGGGACTCATGTCTGAGCCCAGCATGAGAGCCACACATCTGTTCCCGTGGTGTCCCCGTCCAGGATCTCCAGCTGCTGGGGTCACGGACCACAGGGTCCTCCCCAGCTGTCACCAGCCAAGCCAACGACCTCTGCTTTGCCCAGGCTGCCACGGGGCTCAGCGTCCCCCTCCCCTCCCCTCCCCCATCCCTGCCCTCTTGCTGTCCCTCCTCCTCCAGAGCAGGGCCCTGCACATCTGGGTCCCCTCTCCGTCAGGACAGCTGAGGTAGCAGTTTCCACAGAGCTGCCGAGGCCGCCTGTCGCCCCTGGAGTCTCCGGGGTGGCTGTGGTCCCCACAGGGCCAGCCAGGGACACGCGGGTTTTTCTCAAGCCCACCCAGGACCAGAGCAGCCAGCTCCTGACTCCTGCGGGGCCTCCCTCTCTCTGGCACTAGAGATGTGGAGGTTCGGGCCAGGGCGGGTTGGGAAGAACTTTCTGGAAGGTGGCGGGCGGGCTCTGCCGGCTCAGTGCGCGTCCAGGGCCTGTGCGCTGCACATCTGGAAGGTGTCGGGTTCAGGGAGCAGGGTCAGGTGGCTCCTAAGACAGTGGCCTCTTTGTGGGCTCCAGGGCCGCCAGCAGCCGCAGGCATCACAGACAGCTGAGGGCAGTATCTGGCCGAGGCCGTGGCTCCTGCCTGGCCGCCCCGCACCCTCCTCGGGCCCTGGGTTGCCCAGGCTGGTGGGAAAGTCCTCGTGAGGCCGGGTGGTGTGGGGGCCGACAGGGTGCGGTGCAGTGGGGAGACTTGCTGAGCTCACCCCAAGAAAGGCCGTAACCAGGCCCCAGGGAGCCCCGATTTCCGGGGGGCAGTGGCCCCGGGACTTCACCGTGACACCGTGGGGAGCCTGTCCCTCTTCACACAGAGGGTTCTGGGCTCTGCAACCGCGCGTTTCTCCTGGGAGTGCGGAAGGAGGCAAAGTGGTTGCAGCGCGTCAGGGCCGCACGCCTGTAGTCCCAAAATTCAAGGCCGGCCTGACCAAAAGAAAAAAATAAGTAAAAATTAAGTCTCAAGCGCTGTGCCTCCGGGTTCTGTACGGGCCTTTTCTTTTACAGGAGCGCACCGATCCCCACCAGAAAGACCCCGAGCCAGGAGAAAGAGTGCAGGGGATGTCGGAATATTTGGAGCCAAGCGTTACCAGGTGAATTGTAACCGAGACCAAAAGATATTCGAACAAGCCGGGAAGACTGGACACAGGCGCCACGCGGGGCGGTGGTGGGGCTTGGGGTGCGCCGTGCGCGGCTCTGAGGGGCCGAGTTCCCAGCCCGCTGCCCCTCACAATTGTCTCACTGTGCTTTTCTCCGCGTCCTGCTTCTTTCATTCCCTGCTCTGCACAAGAGTTGTATTCAGTGAACCTATAGGGAAGAAAAAGCAAACATATAACTTTTTCCATAAGGAAACTCGTGGGAGGTGGGCTCTGGCCTTGCGGAATGACCGCGGCGGTGTTATGTTTCTGTCGCTTCTCCCGCGCTTCTAACTCAAGCAGTTAGACCGGCACCTACTGAGCACCTACTAAGGGCCCGGCTCCTCTGGGTGCCGGGGGAGGGGGCGGGTAAGAGGCGCTGCACACAAACTCCTTCCCCCACGGAGTTGCCTCCTAGTGGAGAAGACACCTTCACGGAGGCGTGGAGCGGAACAATCAGACAAGGGGCCAAAGGCTTTTGCAGGTCAGCAACGGGAGGGAAGGGTGAGAAGGATCCCGCTGTGGGCCCAAGAAAGACCTCTCCTTCCGGCCTCCCCTCCTATTGGGGTCTTAGTTGGGGCGCTCTCACCTGAGCCCGGCCCTGAGCAGGGACCTCCAGAAACCCCCACCCGCCAAGGTGCGAAACACTAAGTCTGAACCTTTGTTTTTGCAGCTATAGAGTTTCCTCGTGCCTTCAGAAGCCCCGGGAAAGTATTTGTTGAACAAGAGCATTCAGTTATTTCCCAGTCTTTCCCGCCCCCTTTCTTTTTCTTCTTCTCCTTTCTTTTCCTTTGCCCTTATTTTTCTTTGGATTTTGAGCAGAAACCGACTCCCCGTGGTGATATTCTTCCCCACGCATGTCACTGAGCTAAGTGAGCTAGAAAAACAGTCATAGGAAAGAGTGGGAGCCCAGGGGCAGGAAGAGCAGCAGCCTGGGGACCTTCCAGGGGCGGCGCTGTCGGTGGCAGTGACCTCAGCAGTGTCAGCAAATCGCTCCCAAGTGGAGCTGGCCCTCCTGGCCCTGGGACTGGCGTGGGAAGTAGGGGGAGATTCTGGGCACCCGCTGAGCCAGGACATTAAATCTGGCCTAGCTCTGAACTCTGGAAGACAATGAATTAAATTTCAAAGCATTAGAAGAAACCCATGGAAATGGTGTTTAACAACAACAAAAAATCATTTTTGAAACAAAGAACTGCAAAAAAAGTCAAATGTGAAGGGGAGAATGTCTTTTGTGCCCTAAGCAAGTTTTTGGCAAAAACAAAATATGGAAAGTATTTTGCTGTTTGCTTGCTCAGAGTTCCCGAACCTTGTTAAATTAAGATGAAAACTAGCAAATTACCTGTCTGTAGTTTTAGATTGACTTTGCGGTGGCTGCTGTAACAAACAGCCCCACCACACAGTGGTTACTGCAGGGTGGTCAGCAGTATCTCTGCAGTGTCTCTGCTTTTCTCGAAGTTCTTCAAAATAGTGCCCACTTTTCCTCCATGTCCTTTTCTCCTATCTGTGTGTTTCTTCCCACACTCTCTGCACCTCTCTTCAGTGCTTTCCTGTACCCTGGATCCCTCCAGTGTGTGCCTGCCCCAGGGCCTTTTCACCTCAGCTCCTCTGTGGGGAATGCCTGTCCTTGGGCTCTGGGTGCTGCTCTCTTCTCACCATGCTGATCTCAGTTCAGAAGTGGCCTCAAAGGGGCTGCACGAGTGTGGCCTCCCCAGGTACCGCACCCCATGTTGTTTGGGGTACCCCATACTGCATGTTACTGTTCTGGAATGATCTTGCTGACACCCAGCCCAGATGGGGAAGAAGGGGAACAAGTTAGATCACATCCACACTGTGCCTGGCACACGGCAGGTGCCCAGGTGATGAAGGACCCATAGTGGTGGCCCCAAGAAGTCCCCATCCCTCTGCTGGCATCTCAGGCCTGCACTGACCTCTCACCACTGGTTCCAGCACTCAGGCTCTGCTCTCCCGGGCCCAGAGTCCCTGCATCCCACTCGACACCCGCAGTCTTCACTTCCGGCTGCAGCCCATACCGTCGGGTGTCTGCCCGGACCTCACCTCCCCACGGGTGGACAAGGGCACATCATGGACACACGGACCCCCAAGGGTCACTGTGCCCTTGGTCTCCCTGCATCTCCCTGGGGCATGGGGACCCCACGAGAGCCACGTGCTGTGGGAGGTCACATCTGTCCGGTGTCTGTGGGGCTTATGCTGGGCCCTGGCTCTCTCCTTCCCTAGCACACCCAGTGTCCCCCTGCCCGGGTCATGCAGCACCAGGCGACAGCTCCTCGAGTGAGTCTGCCATCGTCGCCCTTGCAGAGCCAAGACCCATTTCGGGGACTCCTTTCTCTTCCCACAATTTGTCACCCTGAGTCCCACTGGGTCAGCACGGGACACATCAGCCCTGTGGGTTCAGCATCCACACGCAGCAGTGAGCGGCACCATGGGCTCTTGGGGAGGAACTCATCTGAGACCCAGGTGGGTGGGGTGTAGTGTTAGCCACAGTGACCGTCTGGGCATAGGAGAGACCCTCCTGCCTCTGCTTCTGCCCCACGCCTCATCTGCCCAGTGCCCCACAACCAGCCCTAAATTCCACGTTGAATTTAAAGCATGACTGACTGCAAGACAACCACTGTGGGCTATGGATGTAGCTTGGGTTGTGCACCTGCTGGGCAAGTACAAGGCCCTGAGCTAGATCCTGGTACCAAAAAAGAAAAAAAAGACAACCATGGAACCTCCAGACGGATGAGGGTAAAATGCAGGGAAACAGAGAGATGGACACCTGCCCAGGGACTCAGGAGCTAGGAAAGCTTTTCAAATTGGACCCTTCAACCTCCCAGCACCCTCAGTGGCAGAGCTCTGTGAGCTCGCTCTCTCTCTCTCTCTCTCTCTCTCTCTCTCTCTCTCTCTCTGCCTCCCCCCGTCTTCTTTTGGTACTGGGGATTGACCTCAGGACCTCACACTTCCCAGGCAGGCACTGAGTTGCTAAGCTACATCCCTGGCCCTATGTGAGCTTTTTCTATAAAGATCCAAGCATGCCTAGAATTCCAGCTACTCAAGAGGCTGAGGCAGGAGAATCTTGAGTTTGAAGCCAGCCCGGGGGCTTAGTGAGATTCTATCTCAAAAATAAATGTTAAAGGCCAGGGTGTGGCTCTGTGGTTAGAGCGCTTGCCAGCGTGCACAAGGCCCTGGGTTCCATTCTCAGCACCACAAGAAAAAAATAAAACAAAAACTTTAGGCTCCACAGACTATGTGGTCTATCTCAAGAGGAAAACTCAGCAACCCTGCTGTGGGGCATCATCCAGCCCTGCTTGTCCTTGGTGACCCAGCCAGCATCTGCCGAGGTGATAGGCCCAGCCACATCTGTCGGGGACAGAACATTCCCCTGGGGCCAATAGACCTGGCCTGGAATTCCCAAGGGAGGCACCTAGGGCCAGAGAGACGTGGCAGTGCCGCCTCCGTGCCAGCCTCACAGTCACACTGGCTGATGAGTGCCCCCTTGGTGATGCAGCACAGATGCAAACAGAGGTGTTTCCATCCGAGCCTAAGCCAGGGGAAGCCACCCAGAGGTCCCACTGATCGTGGGCTTTCGAGATGCCCACACCAGGGACAGCAAAGACCAGGAGACAGGTGGAGGCCTGGGCTTTGACCCTGCCAGCAGGGGGCGATGGAGCACAGGCCCACACAGCGTTTTTGGCTGTTCCCAGTGTCAGGGGAGGAGCAGGGATGCCGACAGAGGTCCTTTGTGCTATGTCCCTGTGGAAGCCCCCATGGAAGGGATGGGGTGCGGTGGACAGGCACTGTCTCTGCTCTGGGGGGTTGGCAAAGGAGGGTTTGGGGGGCTCAG
>NW_022900924.1:19449847-19453469 GCF_012274545.1 Fukomys damarensis
ACCCCCACTTTTTTTTTTTTTTTTTTTTTTGACAGGTTTCACTATGTAGCTGAAACTGACCTGGAACTCACTATGTAGCCCACGTTGGTCTCAACTCACAGCGATCCTCCTGCCTCAGCCTCCTGAGTGCTGGGATTACAGACAGGCACCACCACGCCCGGCTCACCACTAACTTTTAAATCAGCAAAACAGACAATGACCAAAGTAGTGTGTGGGCCTCAGAGGGTGCGGGGCTCATTGTGGCTGCCCTGGAGTCACAGATGTCACAGGCTTTGGATTTGCATGTTCTGGTTTTGTTTTTGTGTTTTGGTACTGGCGATTGAACCCAAGTCCTTCATATCAAGCTGCATCTCCAGTCCTCCCTCCCTTTTTTCTCTTTTCACTTTGAGGCAGGTTCTCACTAAGTTGTGAAATTGCCCAGGATGGGATGAAATTCGAAACTCTCCCACCTCAGCCTCCCTTCATTCAACTTTCCAAAACAAAATCCTGCGGGTGCTGGTTCCTCCCCACAGAACACACAGCTGGCTGGGAGCCCCCCCCCCACCCCGCGCCCATGGTGAGGACCTGTTTTTACTACACTCTGTCAGGACTCTGGTCCTGCCTGGTGTAATTAAGTGGGCTGAGGGCATAAATAGGGGTTTTGTTTACCAGTAAAAACAGAGGTGTGAAGCCCAGTTCATAGCCAGGGAGAAGCTGGCAGCGGGAGGGGTGGAGCCGGAGCCCAGCCTGGCCAGCCAGGTCCCAGTTCTTAAAGCCCTTGGCCCTGGGCTGCTTCAGACTCGGCACCAGCACCCCCAGAGTACATTCCGGGTCCCGGCAGCCCAGGCCCAGTCCTCACCCAGCCTGCCAGGGAGCCAGGCTGGTCTTCAAGCAGACGCCAAGGGCCGGAGTCCCCGAGGAGGCGGTGGCAGGCTCTGACCAGGCCAACAGTGGCCAGCAAAGACCGGCTAGAAGCCTCGTGGTGACTCACTGTCCAGGCGGTGGCCATGGGGGGACGCCTGCGGCTCCCCCTGGGCACAGAGCACGGGCCCTGCAGGAGGTCCCTCCGGGAGATCGACCGGCCACTAGGGACACCCAGCGCCTGGCCAGGCGACAGAGCCAGGCCTGCTGAGGACGCTCAGTCCCAGGGGCTGCTGCGCCCACCTTAGAGGGGATGGATGGACAGAGGTTGTGGCCAGGGGCACTGCACCACCCCTCATTCCACCTGCCCTGCCCCTGCAGCCCCTCTCCAGGGTGTCTCAGGTTCCCTAAACACGGACCGTCCCTGGATCCACGGGGCACCTGGCCAGCCCAGACACATCCTGTGCACTGTGGGGTGACCAGGCTGTCCCGGTGTTTGGATGCACAGAGGTGGTGTGGACGGCCCAGGGAAAGCAGGACTGCAGACTGTCAGAGTCACTGAGTCACCTGAGCTTTCACCTGAGCCTGGGCCTGGGTCTGGGTCTCTGGGGCCCTCACGAGATGCAGCTCTGTGGGTCACAGGAAGGCTCTGTGGCTGGGCCCCAGACCCCAGTCCTTCTGCCCCAGTGCCCAGTCCTGGATGGCCCACATCTCTCCTAGCAGCCTGGCTTCCAGGGCTGTGTGATCTCAGGCAGGTCACTTAACCTCTCTGATCTCCAAGAACCACCTGCTTTTTAAAAGTGGAAACACTGGCTTCTTTGCCAATTGGGATGCTTTGCTGGGTTCAAGGCAGAGGTTGCATGTGCGGGGACCGTGTAGCTGTCCACAGCAGCTAAACAATGCCGATGAAAAGCCCTTTCTCCACTACTCTTTCCGTCACCCTCTGACCTTTCCCCCTGGCAGGGCTGAGTGCCCCCCAAAAAGCAGCCTGGGAAATACCAGTGCCGAGGTGTGGGCTCTGGTCACGCTGGGACATTTTTCTTTGTCCTTACCAGGTGCACGTGAATGAAGGTGAGTTCACGTACATGGAGGTGCATGTGTCCCTTCACTGGGGGGACATCTCGAGTCCCCCTGCTGTCCAGCATGGGACACTGCTCAGGGGCAGGGTCTCTCCTTCTGCCCTGTTTCACTCCTTTTCGTACTCAGTACAGGAAGGGGGGTGGGGCAAGCGGCCCCTAGGCCCTGCGGGTACCCCAAGCCCAAAGGCCTGTGCCCCTTTCTCCTGTGCCCCTGCTGTGGTGGCCAGGTGGGTGTTCTGACCTTCAAGTCCCAGAGCTCCCAGCGCCCTTCCTCCTGCCGCACCGCAGCACGTGCCGAAGGAAGCATAGGGAAAGTTTGGCCTTTCGACCCTTGACATTTGCGGGCTGTCTGGCACCGTGAGAAGTAGCAGCATTTACAGTTCCAGCCTTCTCCATGCAGTGGGCAGCCCTCTGCACAGCGGCCAATCCCAGTCCAATAGGTCAGAGGTCAGAGGTCACAGGGTCATCGCTGACCTCTGCAGGGCCCTGCTTTTCCTGCCATTTGGGACGCACACGTCTCCAACACGGTTGCACACAGCGCCGCCTCGGGGGAGCTTCCGGCCCCAAGTGGGCACCACCAGGAAGGCCCTCCTGGGAGCCAGTGCGAAGGGCACAGGCCAGGTGGGGTGGGGCAGGAGAGCTCCTTGCTGGGAGCTCGGAATTCGCAACAGGGAATCAGGACAGCCTCTCCTGCAACATTTCAGAGTCAAGATGGAGGCACACAGGTCAAAAGGGACAAAATACCAACACTCTACACCACGCCGGGGGACCCTGCCTTGGGGGCCCCTGACCCACCAGCCTCCCCGCCCTGTCCCTTCCCCTGATGGGAAGTGGCTGTGGTCCCACCGCGGATGCAGCCCCGAGGCCTGTGGAGGGCATGGGAGGGTGAGGTGAATGGCCCCCCCATGTGGGAGGGGACAGCAAGTCAGCACCCCGTTTCTGGTCCACTGGCCGCAGCTGCGCCCTCTCTTTTCCTCGGAAGCCCCAGGTGGCTCCGGCTGGTTCTGCCTGGCGTCTGCATTGTCCTTGTCTGGTGCTGTGGAAGTCGCTGAACCCCAGTAAAGGCCATGGGTCGCCCCTAGGCTCCTCAGGGCAGGGCAGGGGCCAGACGCCTGTCCCGGGTCTGGCGGGAGAAGGGGGCAGAGTGGCCTCCAGGCAAGAGACAAGTCCAGGCACCAGGGTGCCAGACACTCCCTCCGGCCCGGCCTGCGGCCCTGCGCTCTGCCACAGACAGGGTGGGCAGGGACAGTGTGCCGTCCCCTATTAGCTGTCCACACAACTGCCGTCCTGACACCTGCAGACTCCTGAATTCCCTGAGGGGGGGATGGGTGCCCCAGATGTGGGGACCCCTTGCTGAGGGGAAGGGAAGCGGGGTCTGGGTCTTGTGGCTGAAGGAAAGGAGACGCAAGATGGGTGAGGCACTTGGCCACAGGCGAGGCAGCTTGGAGACCCGGAGGGAAAGCCAGGTGCCAGCCTCCAACTCTCCACCCAAAGCTCAAGGTGGCCGCCTAGTATTCGCATAATCAACACACAAATTAGGGGCAGATCCGAGATGCCACGGACTGTGAACTTCTTGTCCCCCGGCGACGAACTACAGATCCTGCACCTGAGAGGCCGCTAAGGACCTCGGACCCCGAGCCAGGACCGCAGGGTCGGGCCCTGTTCCGGGGCGGGGCCGGGGCGGGGCGGCGCCTAGAAAAGGA
>NW_022900924.1:19454100-19465068 GCF_012274545.1 Fukomys damarensis
GTGCTGCGGGCGGCTGACCCGTCCCGGCTGCCTCGTCCCCGTCTGCTGCCCGCTGCCCAGGTGAAGCCTTTTCTCCCCCAGACGCAGGCGGAACCCTTCCTTCCCAGGAACAGGGGCTGCCGACGTGGAGCCGCTCGCCGGGGTGGCTTAGCCCCGGGCGGGGAAGTGGGTCGACTCGGTTCTCCGTGTGCGCCTCCTCTGTGCCCTAGTACTGCGAGTCCCCCATTTGGCTGCCCGTGGGGACCCCGAAGGATGCCCACGCCTCCCTTGCCCGTGTCTTTGTTGGATCGACACCGGGCAGAACCGGGCACCGGGACTTAAGGGAAACCGGGAAATCACTGCCTGCCACCCAAGTCCCGCGGTGAACTTGAATTTGGGTCCCTCCTGGCGGAGGGCTGGCGCCGCAGGGGTGCTGGGGCTTAGGGGGTCTCAGAGTTGAGGGGCTGTGTGCAGTGGTGCTGATCTCGCTTTCCGGAGGGGCCGGTTTGTCCCAGACGTGGCCACCGGTGGGATCTCGAGCCGCACACGAGGCTGCCCTTCGGGGCTGGGTCGGGGCCTCCTTTGCCGGTGTAATGGGCGCCCGCTTTCTCCCAGGCCTGCCTGCTTGTCTCGGCGGCCGTGCTGTTGGGTAATTGTTCCTTCCTCGCTAACTGGGCCGCCCTGGGAAGGGAAGCGTGGGCCCTTCCGCACAGGTGATTCCCCGTAGGCCAGAGCCTGGCCTCCATGCAGGGAACAGCTGGAGCTGCCCTCGCATCTCCCCATTTAATCCACCAGGTGCCTGTGGCTGTCCACACACCCTTATCCCCATTTTCTGGACGGGAAACTGAGGCACAGAAACTGGGGCAGGTTAAGCAACTTGCCTAAAGCTGGGACAGAGCCCAGGGACCCTGGCTCCTGTGAGCCCTCGAGCAGGATCCTCTCCCACCTTTCACTGTGGAGCTGATTAATTACTTATAAAAAATTTAATGAGAATAACAAAATGCCCGGGTACCTATGGGACTCGAAATGCTCTTAATAAGCAGAGCAAGTGGTTTGCCATGGGCAACCCCCCAGGTGTAGCCTCCTGGAAGACCAACAGCAGGGTGTGGGCATGGGCGTGTCCTTCCAGCTGCAGGCTGTGCGGCTAATCTGGGGTTCACAGCACCCCTCTCCAGGCCCTCGGGACCAAGGGCTTCAGAGGCACTGGAAGAGGCGGACGGTGGACCCGGTCAGGTTTCCCCGTGTTCTCTCCTTGCCGTGATTCCGTCCAGGGCAATACCCCCTGCCTTATCAGAGTTGGAGGCGCCAACTCACCCAGGGGAGCTGGTCACAGCACTGTCCCCAGCCCTGGCCACTGAGGACCTCGGCAGTTTGTCCACCTAGCTGCAATCCTGGCTGTGACTGCTGGATCAGCATGGCCTTCTCCTTCTCAGAGAAGCTTCTGAGCTTCCAAGAAAGCAGGGCTTCCAGAATGCTCTCAGGATTTAAGAGGTGGGGGACAAGGACCAGGACAGGGACTGGGGGCTCCTCCTCCCCAGCTGTGCATTTCCCGGTTCACTTGGGGAGCAAAGTTAGGCTCATCCCCGATGACTACCTGTGTAGACTTACCAAGTGCTGCACACGGTCTAGGGCCACAGCAGTGAACTGGAAATTCAAGGTTCTTGCTTCATTGAATTGGCATTCTGGTAGGGCAGACACAGACACTGACACTTATCCGTGAGGCACCTCTGGGTGGGGTGACAAGCACCCCATGACAGAAAGCTGGGAGAGGCAGCTGCTTTGGAAAGGTTGTCTGGAAAATGATGCTTAACAGAAACCTGAACACACTGGGGTGAATGTGAGGCATACAGGACTGACGTATGTCTCAGGCCAAGAGAAGGGCAGGTGCAAAGGGCCTGAGGCAGGAATGGTGCTAGGGAACAGGAGGAGACCCATGCAGCTGGAGCCAGGAGAGTAAGGGCCAGGGTGGGAGAGGCTGGGCAGACAGTGGCCTTTTGCATCTGCGTGGACCTGTTTCTGTGTGGGTGGGGCCTGCTGCACCCCTGACCCGGCGATGACTACCATGCAGGTGAGGCAGAAGTGGTTCTGCCCCCTCAGCTCCCAGACCTGTAGTTTTGTCACAGGTGGGGTGACAGCCAGTTCCTTCCTCTGTCCCTGACCTGCCCACAGAGCTGTGGGCATTGGGGGGCATGGAGAGAAGGGGTGGTTCCTGTCCCTGCTGGCGTGAGCAGTGCCCATGGAGGCCGCTGGTGTCGTGTTCTGGGGATGCAGGCTCAGAGCAGCCCTGCGGCAGGCCAGGGAGGCCCGCGGAGGCGACAGGAGCTCGCTGTGGAAGCGGGCACCCAGGGAAGCCCCCGGTAGGAGGTGCTGAGAGGGCCTTGGCTGTCATCTGAGACACCTGGGCTTCCTCTGCTCTGTGATGGCGACACCGATATGAGAGAGGAGACTGAGTGAGGGCCCGGCTTGGGAGGGTGGACAGACAGACAATGGACAGGTGGACGGACGGAGGGAACGCGGAGATGGGTGGACAGGAGCACAGCTGGATGCATGGGTGGAGGGACAAGCAGATGGATGAGTGGACGGGTAGTTGGGTGGGCAAACGGATGGACAGATGGGCAGAGGAAGGAGCAGGACCGGCCGCCCCGGCTCGCATAGGTGGGGCAGCCAGGGTGGGAGGAGCCATTTGCCGAGATCAAGGCAGACCCTGGCCGTGCACTGGCTCCTGCGCCCCACTGTGTGTGCAGCTCCTTCTGGGGCTGGAGAATGAGGACACAGAGGCCTGTGCCCCACAGCTGCTGGGATGAGGGATCGAGCAGAAGCCTCTTCACAGGGGGACAGGGAGGGGCATGGCCAGCAGTCACTGCGCCTCGGGTCCTCCGTGTTGGCCTTGCGAGGCAGGGCCGGCTCTGCACGTGCTCTTGGGGGCCTCCCCGTCACCGTGAGCTGGGCCTTCAGGAGTGGGGCACGGGGAGGGGGGAGATGATGGCCCTGTGCCTTATACTGGCTGGCAGACCTCATGGGCACCTATCTCTGCCTCCTGGGGCTGTGGCCAAGAGCCGAATCCTGGTGGTCACAGGACGTTAGAGGCCCAGGTTGGGAGGCAGGACACGCATCCGCCGTGGTGGCCTTGGCTTGTGGAGGCGCCAGGCCAGCCCCACTCCATCTTCACCAGCCATGTCCTCTGTGTCCCTTCCTTGAGGACACTGCTCACTGGGCCCTAGCACGGCTGAGGCCCTTCCTGTCCCTCCTCGGCACCCTCTGCCCGCACAAGAGCGCCCGTCTGGAAGGCAGTGTGCCCACGGTGACCTCCGTGTGGCTGTCAAGGGTGCCCGTCCCCTGCCAGTCATGTCCTTGGCTGTCTTGTTCTCCCCAGGAGTAGTGGAGGCCCAGGGCCACCACCCTGCACAGCCCACTGTACCCTCGTTGCGTGTCCTGCCCAGGCATGCGGAACTGGGTGAGGTGGGCTCCCCCCGTGCTGTCTTCTGGGTGGCCTGGCCTATGGCCCCGGGCACCATCTGTGAAGTGACCCTGCCTGGGCTCCAGGGAGGTGCGAGACACGCTGGCGTGCTTGGCCGTGGCACCTCAGCCCTGCTCCCTGCCCGCCCAGGGGACCAGGGTGTTGTGGCTGCCCAGTCTGAAAAGGCTTTGAAGAGAATTACTGTATAAATACAGAGTTGTGGAGTCCAGCAGCTGGGGTCCAACAGTGGACCTTGGAATCAGAAGTGGGGGCCTGAAGGAGGGGTCCCTAAGAGCCAGGTGACTCCTTTGTGTCCTAGCACTGGGCCCTGTCCATGCTTGGCTGTCACCTGTGCCCTCCCTAGTGAGGATCCAGGAACCCCAGCTCTGGCCAAGGCTTTCTAAGCAGAAACCATTTACATGGAGACCAAATGGGGGGCACTGGCCCAGGAAGGGTGAGGGGGGACAGCTTTGGTGGCCCTGGGTTCTGTTCAGAGCAACGAGTGTGGCCAGCATGTGGCTCGTGGGCTGCCAGGCGAGGACGTGTGGGTGGCAGGTGACTGGGACCAGAACACCGGCAGAGGTAGCAGAGCCCTTCGAGCCCAAGCAGAGGCCAAGGTTTGGCAAGCAGGGTCGCAGAAGGGGTGGAGGCCCAAACGGGGGACCCCAGGCCTCAGCTTCTCCCTGAGCTGAAGAACCTTCCTTTGCGGGGTCTTCCCAGCAGGCCGGGACATAGGACCCTGGCCAACTTGTGTCCCACCTCCCACACCGGCAGGGCCCTGGCTCCGGGCTCCCCTCCCTTTCCTTCTGTGTGGTGTGGCCTGTCCCCCTGCTGTGAGGACACGGTCCCCAGGCCAGGATGGTCGCACCCTGGGACCCTTAACTTGGGGCGTGTGCCAAGGCCCTGCTGGTTCCAGGTAGGTGTGAGGTTTCGGGGACCTGGGTCCCCAGGCGCACCTGCACCCTGCTCAGCCATTGTCCCCACCGCGGGCAGGCAGAGGGCTGTGGGGCTGAGGTCGTGAGCCCCTGAGCCTCTTGACACGGTTATTCCCGAGTGGGGCTGGCAGCAGTCTGGACCCTTACTCCTGGGTTGAGCTAAAGTCAGGCAAGCAAGAGTGGGTGATGATGAACACTACACTGACAAAGAATTATTTAAAATTTACAATTATTTTTCATGCCAATGTTGACCACGGGGTGACAAAGTGTTAGAGACCTCAGAGGAGGGAATGATTGTGAGATCCCCCAGGGCTCTCAGTGACAGACGGACGGATTTCCTGGGGTGAGGGAAGGGCCAAGGAGGCCCCAAAGTGGAGTCTGGGTGCAGAGCCCTTGAGTGAAGGGTGGGGCAGGGACAGGAGAAGAGTCCCCACGTCAGACAGAAGAGTCCAGCCTAGGCCTTGGGCACAAGAGCATCTGTGTTTTCAGAATCAGCCTGACACCAGGCCAGTGGCTTCAGGCATGGCTTGATCTAGGACATAAGCATGGTGGGCCAGACTGGACCTTCCGCCATCTCTGGTCCCGCACTCCTCGGGCAGCAACACATGGGCTGGGGTGGGGGTCCAGTGGGTGGGCTGCTGATGGACTCCAAAGCCAGGGCTGGCTGGGATCAGGGGGAGCTGAGGCTCCTAGACCCAGAATCACATAAGCCAGCATCTGCACCTCTTCCCACAGCCCCCTCCCCACTTCGGAGACGCTCTGGTGCCTGACATGAGGCCCCGAATGCTGCCGGTGGTGTTTGGAGAGAGGATCGAGGTGGACCCGGAACCCGCTCACGAGATCCGGTAAGCAGCCGCGGGCCTGGGGTGCGCAGACCAAGCTGGGAGGGAGGGGCAGTGGGGTGTGGACCTCGTGGGGGCTGGGGACACACTGACTTTCTGGAGACCCTGTCTGGATGCCACACAGCTGCAGGAAAACCAGGCCAAGTCCTGAGCGCCCCAGTCACCCCACGCTGCTGGCCCCGGCCGGGGTTCCCACCCGTACTCTTCACAGACAGGGACCTTTGGGGACCCATCAGAGAGAAGGCTGGTGACACCCTGCCCTTCGGCCCCCAGCAACACCACTGTCCTGTGCCCTTCCTGTCCACATTTCACCCACTGATCCACTGCTGACTCATCACGCCTGCTTTTAATCCAATTCAGGACCCACATAAGGTCCCGTTCTGGGGTCAGGTGTCCCCCTTTTCCCCCTGGTACTGGGGGTTGAGTGCAGGGCCTTTGCAGTGAACTACATCTCCAGCCCTCTCTTTTTACAGTTTTTTTTTTTTTTGAAACGGGATCTTGCTAAATCACTAAATTGCCCAGGCCGGGCTTAACTTGATCCTCCTGCCTCAGCCTCCCCCTGCGTCGGGATTGATCGTGGGCGTGCACCGCAGCACTTGATGTCTCCTCTCTTTGCCCCGCTCTGACCTGGGCCAGGGCCTGGGCCTTCTGTGCCTTTCGCGGCCCTGACGTTCCAGGAGGGACCCGAGTACACGGTGGGCGCCAGGGTCTTCTCTCGGGCTCACTGACGCTCCTCCTCCATCCCAGCTGCAACTCTGAGGTCAAGTACGCGTCGGAGAGGCGCTTCCGGGACAAGGTGTTCTACGCGCCAGTGCCGACGGTCACGGCCTACAGCGAGACCATCGTGGCGGCGCCCAACTGCACGTGGCGCAGCTTCCGCAGTCAGCTGACCCTGGAGCCGCGGCCGCGCGCGCTGCTGTTCCGCAGTTTGTGGCCCTCTGACCCGCCGGCAAGGCTGTCCTGCGCGGCCACCGTGTACGCGTAGGGGACCCAGCTGATGCCCCGCTTTCTGGGCCCTGCAGCTGCGCTGCCTGAAGGCGAGGAGAGGCCTGCGGCCTGGGGCACCTTTGGAGCCCAGGGATAGCAGCGACCCGCCCTGCTGGGGATGGCTCCAGGCGAGGGAGGGGAGAGTGGCCCTCTGACCCGCCGGCAAGGCTGTCCTGCGCGGCCACCGTGTACGCGTAGGGGACCCAGCTGATGCCCCGCTTTCTGGGCCCTGCAGCTGCGCTGCCTGAAGGCGAGGAGAGGCCTGCGGCCTGGGGCACCTTTGGAGCCCAGGGATAGCAGCGACCCGCCCTGCTGGGGATGGCTCCAGGCGAGGGAGGGGAGAGGGTGACACTCAGGCCACCCTGGTCCGGAGGGCCAGGCCAGCTCAGAGCGGCCGGGAGGACCTGGAGCCCGGACAACAGGGCACGGCTGCTGGAAGGGGTGCTGCCATGACTGTCCTGTGGCCACCTGGGCAGAAGGGCCAGAGGCTCCAGGGCCTCCCCACAGGGCATCCCCAGGCAGCAGGCACTGCAGATCCTCCTCAGGACTGGCCCTGTTGAAACCCAAAGCCTTTCTGCAGGGACGAGGGGAAGCAGAGCAGCTCTTGGAAATGCTGCTGACCCGTCCTCGAGGCCAAGTGTCCAAGTGTGTATGCAGGAGGCACAGAGCTTGGCCAGGGCCTCTCGAGAAATAAGGCCCCCCGCCCTCCTCCAGCCAGCAGCTCCCGCCGGGATGAGGCAGCTGCAGTCAGCTCCAGTGGTGCTTGGTACCCACAGCCTGGTGCTGCCCCATGCCACTGAATCCTGCTGCCTCCTTCACAGACCCACGGGCACTAGTGGCCAGGGCGGCCCCTTTCCCCTGGCAGCCCCAGAAGGGAGAGGCGGGCATTGGGCTGTGGGGCGAGGAGACCATGGGTAGTGACCTCCAGGAGACTTCATTATCTGCACAGGCGGTTCGTTCAGAGATGCATGTGACCAGCAGGTAACTAAGAAGTAGCACTCATAATAAAGTGCACAACCCAAAGGGACTTTCTCTTCTGTTTCTGGGACCCTCGAGTCTCCTGGACAGGGCAGAAGGGGCCACTCCTCGCGCCAGACATGTAGATCTGGAGGTGCAGGCAGGATGTCCAAGACAGGTGCCTGGGGGTGTTGGCTGAGGCAAAGGGATGAGGCTGATGGAGGGGACCTGTGGGCTGAGACCTGTGATCCTCCACCCCTATAACTCCGACCAAGCCCTCGAGGCCCAAGGCCAGCCCCACACTGCCACCTGGCAGCCAGCCCCGGTACTGCAGCCAGGCCAGGTGGCCCTGCAGGGTCCTCCGCTCCTCCCACACGCAGCCACAGGCGTGCAGGGTGAGCTTGGGACAACCCCGGGCCTCTAGAATGCAGATGCCTCTCCCCGCCTGCACCCTCAGAATGCAGGTCCTTGGACAAGGGGCACCCAGGCACTGGAAGCCCGGGGCCACGGCTGAGCCAAGGGCCCCAGGACGACTCAAGGACCTCTTAAAGGGAGACTGAAAAGGAACAGGGCTTTGCAGGCCTGCCTGGGGCACCCACTCTGCCGGGGTGCTGGGAGCTGAAGAATGGTCTCCACGGGTGCCTCATCTCAGCGTGGGCCTCGGCCCCAGCCCCAGGGATGCCACAGTGGCCCTCAGAGCCCCTGCGGCAGAAGCAAGGGTGGCCTTTCTTCCCTCTGACACCTGCGAGAGCCGTGGCACCTCCCAAGCCCCATGCGGCTGGGATGGGGCACAGCAGGCAGCTGTATTCTCCCCAAAGCCTCAGCTCAGCCTTCGGCTGGCTCTGGGCACAGACAGGGAGGGGACAGCGCAGGTCAGGGACAGGCCTTGAGGGAAGGAGTGGGGCTGCGGGAGCCAGACAGAGCACATGCTGGAGCATGGCGCAGACCCCCAGGCTCTGAGAGCGAGGCTCTCCTGGGACTTTATACCCAAGCCACATCGCAGGAGGCAGCAGCTTGGCTCCAGCCAACAGGTCCCTGCTCCGCCTGGGGTTCAGAGCCAGAGGGAGTGCAGGGTCCCATCCCTCCCACAGTCAGACACCCTCACCGTGGTGTGAACGCCTCACACTCCCCACGGGTGTGACAGCCAGAAACCCTCACCGTGGTGTGAACACCTCACGTTCCCCACGGGCATGACAGACACCCTCACCGTGGTGTGAATACCTCACAGTGCCCACAGCTGACAGCCAGACACCCTCACAGAGGTGCGAAAACCTCACAGTGCCCACAGCTGACAGCCAGACACCCTCACAGAGGTGCGAAAACCTCACAGTGCCCACAGTTGACAGCCAGACAACCTCACCGAGGTGCGAAAACCTCACACTCCCCCTGGGCGTGACAGCCAGACACCCTCATGGTGTGAACACCTCACACTGCCCACAGGTGACAGACACCCTCACCGAGGTGTGAATACCTCATACTTCCCACAGGCGTGACCGCTACTGTCACATCACAATGGGTGTAGATGCCTCCTATACCGTCCGTGGCTGTAACTGGTGAACACTCACCATGATGTGACTTAGCTCAAACACTCCCCACAAGTGTGACCGGACATCCTCACCAATGTGATACCACACTCCTCACGGTTCTGAGTGCGGGACACCTTCACAACAGGCTTGAGTCCCTCACACACCCTCAGCCTGGGTGAATTCCCTCATGCTTACTACAGGCAGACTTGGCTGGACATCCTCAGGGGTTGGGTGTGAATACCTTACACACCCACCGCAGATGTGACAGCCGGACGCCTCACTGTGTGTGAACACAACACGCCATGGCCAAGTACCCTGTCCTCACCAGTGTGACCGCCCGTACCTTCGGTGTGATGTGAATTCTCCACGCCCCTTCGTGAGCTCTAAGGCGTGAGTGGCCCTCAGGGTCACACTCCTCCGTCGTTCAGTTCCCACCTGCCCTCCTCTTGGCTGCCATTCTGAAGCAGAGAAGAAATCTTGGTGACTTGAGTATAATTTGCTTTTAATTACAACAACGTGTGTAAATGACAGAATGCCACCGCCATCCGCAGGTGGCGGCCACAGAATATGCATCCAACTCATTCTGCCCAAGGAAGGGGGAGGGAGAGGCGGGGGCTGTGAGCAGGTGGCCCCGGCCCCGACGGCCGCACAGGCCCCTGGACGTCAGCGGGTGGGAGACAGAGCAGCAATAATACTGGGTGAGTCCTTCCTTGCGTAAAACATCTGAATTAATTCATTGAAGGTATCAAAAATATACCCTGTAAACCAATACACCATTTACACCGCCTGCCTCTTCTCCCACCGCTGCACCACCGTGCGAGTGAAGAAGCGCAGCTGGGCGGCCCAGGGACCGCGACAAGAGCCCTAGAGGTGGGACGAGGCCCGTGTCCATCTGTCCAGAGCACTAAGCGGGGCAGGAGGCGGAGCGGGGGTCGGGGGCTGGAGCTCGGATTAGACTTTGGTTCCAGATGCTTTGGGGAGGAGGTGGCGTGGAGGTGGTTCTCGTCCTGTCTCGTCCCGGCTGCCCGCCGTGCGCCCTCCCTCCCTCCCGAGCACCAGGTGAACATCCCCTGAGAAAGGTCACTGCACAGGGCCAGCCCGGGTGGGAGTTGGAGTTAAGGCTTTAGACAGGCAAGGACGCCGCTCCGGACGGACAGACGGACGGACAGATGCACGCACGCGGCAGGCAGACTCGGGGCTCCTCCTCTCCGGGCCGCTCCCATGCTGGGACCTGGCGGTCACTCGCTGTCCGACAGCGTCTCGTACTGCGCGCAGAGAAGCGGCTTGGGCTCCTCCTCCCAGGCATGGTGGGCGGAGAGGGCCCCACTGCCCACGGGGAGGCCGGGTGGAGGCGGTGAGGCCATGACGCCCGCCTGCAGCCGCATGATCAGCGGGTTGTAGGGGAACGGGGTGGAGCCTGCAGAGACGGGACACAGCTCAGGAGGCCACCCTAGCTGCTGTCCCTGGCCCCCATCTGCCTCCCTACCCAACTCTGCCAGATAAACTCAGAAAGCAAACGTGGCCAACGGCCGCTGTGCCCCACACCTGCTTCCCGTGTGCCCTCCGTCGCCCCAGGCGGGGATAGACGTGACTGTGACCCACTCTGCCCGCGGCCCTCCCGACGGCGCACCTGCGGACGAGGGCCGGTCCTCCCACACACGGTTGGTGAGCGGCGTCCGGCGGTTGCAGTCCCCCTCGGAGTGCACCGAGGACACGGAGGGTGGCCGGTCCCCGGATGCCAGGCCTGGGGCTGGGGACTTGGCTTTTCGGCTGCTGGGTCTGCCAGAGACCTTGGTCTTCCCACCTCGCCGCCTGCGGGGAGGACGGGACAGGGCTGTGTCGGACCACGACAGCCGCACCACATCGCGGGGAGGCGGGGTCGGGCCGAGTCCTGCCACGGGGAAGCCATGTGCCGCCTGGCCCTTCAGGAAGGGGTCACAGCGTCCAGGTGGCCCCGCGGCTCCCAGGAGCCTGCCGAGGCTCAGCCTCAGGCCTCTGCTGGGCCCTGTGTGCTGCCCCAGGATGCAGCAGGGCCAGAGGGTTGTGGCCCTGGACAGCAGCCGGGACCCTGAGCCAGGGTGGACCCCACTACGAGCCTAGAACTTCGCGTAGCCTCAGTGTCCACACTGGACGACTGAGCCCAAAGTCCTTGCTCGGCGCCCACTCAGAAGCGGCAGGCGGCGCTGCTGCTCCCCATGTCCTCTCTCCCGCCAGAGGCCTGGGGCTGGGGCAGGGCGCGGGCGGCCGTGTCAGCGTCTGCAGAAGCAGCGGCAGCACCGGGGGAG
>NW_022900924.1:19465341-19471051 GCF_012274545.1 Fukomys damarensis
GGCACTCAGAGGGTTAAAAGCATTGGCGCCGAGCGGCGGGGGCTCCTCCCACTGATCATATTTACCCATGAGCGCCTTTCTAATTATGGCCTCCAGCCCCATGTTGGTGCTGGCCTGCTCCGGCACCGCCTGGCTTCTACAGGTCATTAGGCCTGGGATGGAGAGACAGAGAGACAGACGACACACACGGGCCGGGCGGGAGCGGGGCGCGGGGAGAGAGAACACACAGTGAGCACATTTCGCAAAGCAACACGTGTCTCCATTTCCCTCCCCGTCACCCTGCAGGGTGCTGCGGGCAGTGGGGGGGCGTGAGGGGACCCTGGGGGTTCCCAGGCAGCCCAGCTGGGGAAGGGAAGAGGCCCGGCCTCTGGGAAGTCAGAGCCCCTGCTCCACTCCAGTCCCGACCCCGGCATAGGCTGCTGCTTATTTTTAACTCCAGTGGCTTCAAGTGGGGCCAGGAGGAGAATGCTGGCCTGGCCAGGGGAGGGGAGGCTGGGCCTGGCATGGAGCCTGAGCTGGGAGCCGATGGTGGCAGGACAGGGCTGGGGGTGAAGATACAGCCCAGCTCCTCCAGCTTTGGGGGGACCCCCCAAGCTGGGCCTATCTACCCCCCATCCAGGAGCCAGAGCAGAAAGAGGAGAAGAGACGGTCGGGGTGGGGCTGGCAGCCATGCAGTTAGTGCATGCGGGGACAGGGAGCGCTAGAGACAGCTGAGGACCACTCCGCCCAGCCCCAGCTGGCCTGGCCCGTGACAAGGAACAGCGGTGGACGCCACCACCTGGTCCTGAGTGAGGCTTCTGGATCCCACTCAGACCCCTTTTGGTTCCCAGTTTCCTTTCTCTCTGAACCATGCCGGGACCTCTGCAGACCAGGCAGGCAGAGCCTCCTCTCAGCACTCTGAGTACCCAGACCTGACTGACTGAACCTCTCAGGGAGCCCCAGGAACTGTACACCTCTGTGCAGACAGTGGGGACAGAAGAGCCACACGCGGGGCTCCGGGTTTGTACGCCAGCCTCGCCCCTCAGAGCCCCGCTTCTGGGAGGCTGCGGGACACAATGCTCACAGCCCATCGGGTGCTGCCCATGCCACCTCCCGGCAGCACTTAAAAAGCCAAGCCCATCAAGAAAAACCAGGATTCCCAACAGGGGTAGAAAGAAGTTAAAACCCCAGGCGTTCAGCAAACATGGGAGAGCGGCAGTGCTGCCACAGGGCGGACCCCAGGCCTGACCGCACCACAGGGCTTGCCCAGAGGTCGCAGCTCAGGGTGGCGTTTCTCCACTAAAGGCCAAGTCCCAGGCTGGAGAAGGGGCCTGGGAAACATTTTTGCCCATTAATCTGCACTAAGGAAAAAAATCACCTGGGCGTGGTGGTGCATGCCTGTCCCCAGCCCTCGGGGAAGCTGAGGCAGGAGGGCTCTGAGTCTGAGCCGGGCTAGGGAACTGTGTGAGAACCTGTCTCAGGATAAAATATAGAACAAGGGCCAGGGATGCAGCTCAGCGTTTCCACAAAAAACAAAAAAACGAAAGCCATTTCTGACATCCACATTTTAGCACCAATCTTCAGCAGTCTTTAGCAGCGTGAATTCTGACACGCGGGTACACCAGGGTGGCTGGTGGCTCCACCACAATCTGGGAGGCTCTGCAAACCCTTTCCAACCAACCCATCTCCACCGAAGGTCTCCCCCCGGGGCCCTTCGAGGCCCTGCGCGTGTCCAGTCCGGGCAGATGACGCACCCTGTGGGACCCCAGTGCCTCCCTAATGTCCAAAAGGTGGCCTCCCCCCTTGCCGTGTTCCCAGGGCACGAGGCCCCTGGGTCCACCTGGGAGCCGCTGGCACCCACCCCGCTGGTTTCTGTTTCCAGGGAGCACTGTTCGTACAAGCTCCCGGGACAGACCCTAAAGCACCCCGGCCCCAGGCTGCGAACCCTCTGGTTCCTCCCAGGGCAGTGGAAACAGCCGCCCGAGGACGCTGGAGGGCCACTGGGTCCAGCGCCACGGAAGTCAGATTTGGCTTCTGACCACATGTGAACTTTACACCACCTCCCACGTGCACCTGCATCTGCTGGGGCAAAAAATGAAACGCGGACCCAGCTTCTCAAGGAGACTGAGGCGCTGGCCAGGAAGCCCAGGCCAGACGTGCCGGCCTCCACCTGTGACACTACAGCAGGAGGGCGACCCCACTGTCCTGCAGCGCAGGCACTTTCTACACGGACAGCAGCTGCCCGCTGTGCCTGGCTCCCCACAGGCTGCCTGGGGCCAGGAGGAGGGACTTTCAGTGAACGAGGACAGGCCACTGTCCTGAGGCACAGTGGGCGGCAGGCCAGTTACCTGCTCCGGTGATGGCCGGCATGTTGAAGATCTCTGTCCCAGGCTGGCTGATATCTGAGACGGGGAGGGTACGACGGTGAGACCACAGCCCCGAGTCCCTGAGCTCAGCTCCCACCGACTGGGGGACCCCTGTGCAACCCATGGAGGTGCAGCCACAGTCCGCAGGGTCTACATTCCGGGCACGGTGCCAGGGCCTGGAGTCCACACCCAGCAACCATAGCAGGGGAAGGAAGGGGCCAGTGAGGCCACTGCAGCCAGCCCTCTTGGCTGTGTGTGTGTGGCAACTCTGTGCCGTGAAAGACTCAGAGTCTGAGCCAGGCAGCGCAGTGCAGTCCTGGAATCCTAGCACTCAGGAGGCTGAGGCAGGAGGAGCGCCCTGAGTTTGAGGCCAGCCTGGGCTTCACAGTGGCCCCGCCTATGCCAGGACGGGGTGTCCCCTTACTGTATTCTGGCTCCGTCCGGCTGTGGGTGTTGAGCTTCTTGTTGATCTCCTGCTTCTTGGACTTGACCATGGCGGAGTTGCTCTCGGTCAGCTTGCTGAAGAAGGCGGGCGGCTGGCTGGTGCTGCCTGGGGACTTGGAACCCATCCTGCCAGGAGGGCCAGACATCCGTCAGCTTGCTGGGCCATGGCCTCACCCGCACTCACTCCCACGGCTGTGTCCCCCCAGCCCTGCACCGGGCTCTGTTCCAGGAGTACCTGGGCTCTGCCTGATCCCCATCCCGGTACAGCAGTGGGTACATGGCACTCCGGGGGTGCCCGGGCTCTGTCATGCTCTCTGGTGGGGACACGGGCTCAATGCCATCCTCGCCGCCTCCTAGGACCGATGTCTTGCTCGGTTCTGGAGACCTGGGTGAGCGAGGGTCCCAGCTGTTGTCGGAGCCTCCTGCAGGAGCTGCTCCCCATGCGGCCAGGCCTCAGCAGGCTTCCCTCCCAGGATGCTGGGAGCTGCAGACTGTGAGTGGCCTTGGTGGCCCACCCTACCCACCACCTTTTAAAGACGTAAAACTAATGCCAGGCATGGTGGCATATGCCTGTCATCCCAGCACTCTGGGAGGCTGAGGCAGGAAGATCGTAAGTTCAAGCCAGCCTGGGCAACTTGGTGACTTAATACTCTGATTTAAAAAGTGCTGAGGGCCAAGGATTTAGCTTAGTGGGTCCGCCACCTGCCTTGCAAGCTCAAGGTCCTCAGTTGCATCCCTGGTACCAAAAGAAATAAAAACGTGTGAGGACAACTGAGTGCAAAGGGCCGAGGGCTGCGGGCCATGCTGGGCCACGCCGGGCGTCCCTGGCCTGAGGGGTGTGAACCTGGATGCACAGGTGTGCACACACGCTGCAGGCCAGGACACACGGGCAAGCGGGACCTCGCTGAGGCAGTGTCCGAGCCTTGCCAGCCGCTGCAGAGCCGCTGTGCCCCCGACAGGCCCAAGCCTTGTTCTCCCACCATGCAGCGCACCGGCGGGCCTGCCACCACCCAGCTACCCCTCTGGCTCACCTCTTGCCCCCCTCGCTGAGCGGGGAGCCTCGGGCCGTGGTGCTGAGCTCAGGGGGTGGGAGGTAGAGGTCACCAGGCGGGCGGCGGAGGTCCAGCACCGGGCAGCTGGCTCCAGGGAAGGAGTAGAGTGGTGCGGGCAGCGGCGAGCCAAGCTGCTGGGGGTGGTGCCGAGTGTAGTCCTGCGTGATGACCTCCTGCGGGCAGGGCAGGGTCTGTCAGCGGCTGCCCCAAGAGGCCCTGGCAGCATGGGGCGGGCAGCTCAGGGGTCATCCGTGGCCCTAGAGCTGGCCCTGCGCCCTGCACCCTTGGGGCGGGGAAGCGGGGCCACAGCGTCCCCCCTGGGACCTCACCCACCCGGCCACCCTCCGAACGGAGCTGTGTGTGCCTGCCCCCGGCGGGGTGGGTAGTTACACTGATGTGCTGTGCCAAGGTGACCACCCGCTGGTGACCTTTGACCCCTGAGGCCGTCTGCAGCAGCGGGGTAGACACGGGCTGGCTCTCGGGCAGCGGCCGCAGGTGCGGGAGGTGGGCAGCTTCCCCTCCGAGCTTCCCGGGGCCTGAATGGAGAGCGGGCCAATCAGGGGGTGCCTGTCTCCCCATCTTTGCGACAGGGTCACGGTGTCCCCATCTCATGGGGAGGGATACCTGGCTGTTTGTGCCGCAGCTCCCCCTCCAGGTGGCCCTTGTCTAGCTCCTCCAGGTGCTTGGGGAGCCCCTTGTCGTGGGTCAGGCTGGGGGAGCTCACTGGGCTGATGGGCTCCACCCCTTCTGGGCTGTAGCCATGGTAACCTGCAAAGGATGGGACCCGGGTCAGAGGCGGGGCAGCACCAAGGGGCAGAGCTGCCTCCTTGGCTGGCTGGGGCCCTGGGGTAAAGGGGTGCAGCTGGGACCGGGTGTGAACCCCAGTGAACCAGAGGGGCTGGGGCTGGACAGAAAGGACAAAGGGAGAGTCGACAGAGACAGAGGCAGACAGACAGGCACTGAGCGGGACAGAGAGAGAAGTGGGTGGCCAGAGACCCAGGCAACAGAGCAGGGCACGAGGAGGAAACAGCCAAGGGGCCCCGCCTGCACCCAGCCCAGCATGTGGGGGCTGTGTTCCAGGGGCGCCCCTTCTCCCCAGGGTGCCAGGGGCTGGGAACAGGTATCCCCAGGCTTCCTGAGGGCAGGGTGGGGTGCCCAGTTCCTCCTGGACAATGTGGGTGCTCCTGCCCCCCCAGTCTCCCTTCAAATCCACACAGCAGCAGGCAAAAACGATCGACCCCAAAGCCCCCCTGGAGCCCCACTCCCTGCTCCCCACACCATGGCGCAAAGGGGCAGGTGGGAGGCGCAGTTGGAGTCCAAATCACTACACATTATAAAAAAAAAAAAAAAAAAAACAAAAAAAAGAAAAAAAAAAAAAAAAAAAAAAAGAAAGAAAAAGGAAAAGGAAAAAGGAAAAAAAGAAAAGAAAAAAAAATCACGTTCAAATGATGTGCAAATAATGAGGGGCCCCAGACCAGGAGGGGCAGCGGCCGGAAAATCATCAGGGCGTGCAGATCGGCAGGGACGGGCTCAAAACCGAAACACCGAAACCAACAAAAAATGGGGAAATAAAAAGCAAAGGTCTGGAAACATCTGGCGGCTGCGAGGGTGGGCGGCGGGCCGGGACTCTTACCATGGCGAGGGGAGCCGCTGGCCCGCGAACCTCCTTCTCGCGGCCCCTTATCGTGGGCAATTTGACGCATGATTATCGCGTCTATGAAGGTGGCCGCTGTCAGGGTGGTCTTACCCAGAGAACGGAGCTCCAGTCCCTGGATGGAAAAGGGTTTACTTTGAGTCTTTCCCCGGTGCGGGTCGGAGGCCGAGGCGGGTGCCGGTGGGTCCGGGCTGGCGTGGTGGGGTGCGAGGCTC
>NW_022900924.1:19471277-19478299 GCF_012274545.1 Fukomys damarensis
GGGGTAGACCCCATCCAGGGTGCTGCCCAGAGGGCAGTGGGTTGTGGGTGGGAATGCGGCAGCCAGGCGGACAGGAGAGGAGGTGGAGGTGGACCTGAGGGAGAGAATGGCGTCAGGCAGCCGTGGACCTGTGGGCTCTTCTCACTCCAACACCCTCGAGTCCCCACTGCCCAGGACCAAGGGACTTCCAGATGCCCTAGACGCCTCCCTGGATGGGTCTGCCCCGGCTTCGGACCTGCACACTGCCCCTGGCCTTGCCTGTCTCCTCCACCCGCCTTTCAGGTATCACTCCATCGGGTGCTGGCACCTCCAGACCCTGGGAGGCCGGCAGTGAGCAAGGTGGGCAACAGCACTGTGCCCGTGCCAAGCAGATGGACTAGGCGGTCACAGGCTCGAGGGCCCCGCCAAAGTGCGCGACTCCTCCTTGGCCACGTGTCAGGGTAAGGAGAAGGGGCAGCAGGAGGGCGGGGTGCTCAGGACACACAGGGAGCAGGCGGACCACGCGTGCAGCAGACAAGAGGCCCGTGGTTGCCAGCGTTCCCTGCCCACCTCTCCTTCCGGGGCCCCTCAGCAGCTGCCACTCACCTGTTCCACCTTCCAACTGCACCCCTTGCCGTCCACACCAGGCCAGCCTGAGCCTCACCTACTGCCCACTTACCCGGCCATCCATCCATCCGTCATCAACCCACCCATCATCCACCTGTTCTATTTCTTACCACATCCATCCTCCTGCCTCTAACCCGTCCAACCGTACATCTGTCCATTCATCCACCCGTCCATCTTCCTGCTCCTCTAACTCCATGATCCACCCCTCTCACCACCCGCCCGTCACCTGCTCACCTGGGCCTCACCCACCTGCATGTGACCCCCGGGTCCTTCCGTCTGTCTGGCTGTCTCCCCAAGCCAGCCGGGCCTACCCACCTGTCACCCCTGCACCCGCGCACAATCTAGCACATGTCTGTCTGCCCGCCCAGTCCCCCCACTGGTGCCAGCCACCCCACCTCAGGACCGTGGGCGTGCTGGGCTCCACAGAGGTGACGGTGCCCTTCGAGCCCGTGTTGTGAAGCACGCTGGGCCTCTGCTGCAGGGCGTCCTGGGTACGGGGTGAGATGGGCGAGTGCTGGTGCGCGTGGGTGTGGCTGGCAGGGCGGCTACTGCTGCTCCCGGGCCCACTGCCGCCGCTGCCACCACTGCCCTGCTCTGTACCTGGGGACAGGCGGCCAGATCAGTGGGGCAGGGAGCGCACGGCTGCCAGGCCCGGCCCAGTCAGGGACGACACCCACCGGGTCTCCAGATGGGTGCGTGCTCCACGGTGCTGGTCGACGTGAGGATGGACTTGTCTCGCTCCCGCTCCCGGTCCCTGTCCCGCTCTGCCGAGGACAGGGCCGTGGGTTTTGTCAAGTGCGTGGGGCCTCCTAGGGGACCAAAGCAGAGACTCAGCGGGCCACACAGCTGCAGGTGGGAGGGCCCCGGGGACGGCCATCTACCTGGTGACAGTGGGGAGCTGCTGTGGCGGCTACCGAAGGGCTGGGGCGCGGCAGGGAGGTAGGCGAGGCGGTCCACGGCGGCGGCAGGGGCGCTGGGTGTCGGGGGCACCAGCACAGGCAGGTGTGGCACTTGGGACAGGTCAATGATGCCTGGGGAGGGCAGGAAACAAGACGTGGCAGAGGAGGCCCGGCTGCTGCCCCTGCACAGGCCACCAGGACAGAGGGCGCCACTGGTAGCCGAGGCCCCCAAGCTCTGCCCTCCTGGGTCCAGCCTCCGGTGGCCACACCCCCAGGGCGGCTGTCAACCTTCAATCACCCCGTCCAGCCTGGCAGGGCAACTGCAGTACGCAGCCCTGCCAGTGCCAAGCCGTCCACAGCTGTCCAGGGAGCCCTAGCACAGCGGCCCCAGCACGGCCAGAGCAGGCATGTAGGATGGAGACCCAGGTGCGCCCGCGTCACCTACCTCGCGGGCCAGCGGCATAGTTGAGCGCCAGGGATGACTCGCGGGGCGACAGGCCGCGGAGCATGTCGGCGCGCTGGGCCATGGCGGTGGCAGCGTTGTGGTGCATCTGCTGTGAAGTGATGTAGTCGTTGATGATGGTCTGGCGGTTCTCCAGTGCTGCCGTGTCGGGGTAGCCGCGGATGAGGTATGGCGGATACAGGTGTGGGTACGTGGGGTTGGGGGCCAGGTGCCGGGGCAGGTAGTAGGCAGCGGCTGCAGGAGCATCGGGCACGGTTAGGTGGCCCCACCTCAGCCACAGCGCTGCCCATCCACCCGCTGGAGGTTCCCATGGCAATGGGCAGCCAGCCCGGGGCTGTGGCCATAAACGCAGTCAGCGCTCTGGTGAGAAAAGCTGCCCACGGTGCCTCCACCGCCACCCTCCGTCCACACAGCCTGGATCCTTGCCCCTTCTGCAGCTGCTCCGGGGTCCCCTTTCCTAAGCGTCCTTAGTTGTAATGTCGCGACTGCCTCATGTCCTGAACCCACTCAAAATGTTTCCCACAACTGTGTGGACTGTGGGAGAAGCTGGAAGTCGCACAGTGCCAGATGGGGTGAGGGCAGTGGACGAGGACACGTCGCGTGCTCACGAGCGCTCGGCAGTGACGTCAGCAGTATTATTCATCACGTACCGTGAAGACTCCCGGGAAAGAGGACCCCAGAACTGCTGCAGGAAGCAGCGAGAATGGCCGGAACATGCCCCGAGCGAGGGGAGGGTTTTGCGGGGATTTAACGGCAATACGTCTTTTACTGTAGTAAGAGCAACTTAAATATCTGACCACAAGTCACACGTCACCCATATATGGGTCCCCCACGTGCTCTGCATAGCACAGGACTGAAAACCTCACAATCAAACACCTGTACCCCGACCCGCAGGAGCGGCCCCCGTGTGCCGTCTCTGAACGTGGAGCTTCGAAATGCAGCTCACTGATTACTCCAAGCAGTGAGCCTTCTGAAGACGCAGACCCTGTCCGTGTGGCCCACACAGGTGAGCCCGTGGTTTAATGTGTCCACACCCCCGAGGCACTGCTAAGTCCCACAGGAACCGAAAATCACTGAGCTGCTGGACCCACGGTACCCCTGGAATCCAGCTCTCAGCCACACGCTCCACACTGGCACGCTGGTTCCTCCTCTCCCCGGGCCTCAGTTTCTCCTTCCCCATGGAACCAGATGGTGGGTGTCCCGGGACACCGTGGGCTGGCGCTCTGGGGTCCCGGCAGTCACCTGCGTCGAGTGGGATGCCCCGGGAAATGGAGGTGGGGTCGAAGGCCAGTGGGATGTGGCCGCGGTAGAGGTCCACGCCGCCGACACCGCGCAGCAGGTGCTCGTAGGGGGAGACGGGGTGCGGGTGCAGCTCAGGCACCACGCTGTGCGGGGACTTGGCGACCTCGCGGGGCGTGGACGTGAGCTTCCGATCCTGGGACGTCTTACTGGACAGGAGGCTGGCTGCAGGGACAGCCACGGGCTGGCTCAGCACACGCACAGCCACCCGGCCCCCGCCCGGTCCCTCCCTCTACCCGGTCGCCTGCTTCCCTTTCATTTTCCTTTCCGTTTACTCCCTGCTTTGCCGGGTTCCTTTTTAAGACATTCACTCACTCGCTCATTCAATGACATGTTCACACCATCTGTACCAGCGGTGTCCAGTGCTTCTCTGAGCTGGGATCAGCCCAGGAGACGAGACAGACAAAATCCTCAAGCCCCACGGAGGTGACATTCAAGGCAGGAGGCAGGTAAGGAGCCAGTAAACCCACAAGGGCTCCAGGGAGATAAAACGCACCAGGGGAAAATTTTAAATGTCAGAGGATACGCCCAGAGCTGGAGAGGTGGGAGACTCCCACGTCACCCAGGTGGCGACAGAAACTGGGAATAGAAGGGGCCACTAGGTTCTAGATGTGACAGGCAGGGGTCAGCACTTGCAAAGGCCCCGCATGCAGACAGCTGTGACCCCCACCTTTGGCACGAGGGGAATAGAAGGGGGCTTCCACAGCCTGTGGGCTGCAGGGGTTTGGCAGGAAACTGCAAGGAGAGGTGGGACGCCCTGGGGCCATGGTGAAGGAGCTGTACCTTTCTCTAAGTACAGAGCTGCTGAAAGGCAGTAAGCAAAGGATTGGCATCATTTAATTTTTTTCCCCCAGTACTGAGGATCAAACCAGGGCCTTCACATGGAGCTGCATGCCCAGCCCTTTTCATTTTTTAAAGACAATGTCCCACTAAGTTGCCTAGATTGGGCTTGAACTTGCAACCCTCCTGCCTCAACCTCCCAGAGAGCTGGGATGACCTGTGTGTATCACCACACTGGTCAGTTTAAATTTCTGAAAGTGCCTGGGAGTGGCAGGATGCTGGAGGGGCTGGGATCAAGCTGCAGATGGACCCCACACTGCCCTTCAATGCCACGGGTGCCCCTTACTCACGCTCCTGCAGGCGCGGCGTGGGCTCCCGCGTGGTCACAGGGGAGCCTCTTGGCAGGTGGCTGGCAAAGGACGCAGCATGGTCCTCATAGGTTAGCGGGCTCTGCCTCGGTTTACCCAGCTCAGGAACCACGACAGGGGCCCCGCGGGTGATGGAGCCCCCTGAGGCCCCTGGCCGGCCCTTGAGGCTGTCCTCGTAGCAGACACGCTCAAGTGCCCGGGTGTCGGCTACCACATCGAGTGGGAGCACGGGTGGGAAGGTGCGGCCGGGGCTGCCGATGATGGAGCGCACGTCGTGCTTCTTGGCGCTGGCGGAGGATGCGCCCGTGTCATACTTCAGCGGGGTGCCCTGGGGGCCAAGGGATGTGGTCAGGGGGCTGTGCGCTGGGTGGCCCATGCTGTCCCCGCCCCTTGCCCTCCATACGCCACCCCCCTCTCTGCCTCCCCATGCCCTGCGCCTGGTGGCCCTGCCACACCTTCCTGCCTCAGAGCCACCACCAGGGACTGAACCCACTGAAAACGTGAATTAAGTTGCTCTCCCTCCTTTAAGTCCTAAGCACTAAGGTGACAACCCTGAGCCTGAAGGTGCGATCCCGGGCCCAGACCGTCTGTAACATGGAATGACCTGCCACACCCCCAGCACAGGGGACAGGTGGCTGTGCTGAGGAGAGGGACACGTGGCCCCTGACCCAAAGCTGCCCGGGTGCCCAGGAAGGGACAGAAAGCCCAGTGGTGGCTCTGCAGGGCAGCAGTGGCCCCATGTGCAAACCCTTTCCACATGGCAGCACCTCTGCCAGGCCAGTGACTGCTGGGGAATTGGGCAGCAGAGCCTGGTGCCCCACCCCCTGGCCGTGGCCTTGGGCAACGAACTCGGGACGGAGCTTCACATCTGCCGGCCACAGAGATGGGTCCCAGGCACCACAGTGCACTGAGCAGCCAGGTTGCTCGGAGGACATCCTGCCCCCGCCCCTGCCCTCTCTGCCAGGACAAGGTTCCTGTCACCTTCAAGAGGAGATGTGCTCACCTTGGAAAGGAACACTCGATGGACCAGGGGTGGACGCTGCCCACGGCAGTGCCACGGCTCAGGCTGAGAGCCCGCCTATGTCCACACTGCCAGTCCTGCACAGCAGGGACCACCCCGTCCTCCCCTGGCCCACACGCTTGCCCCCTTCCTACTGGGCCTCCTCTGCCTGGCAGTGGCCCTTGGGGCGTCTCGCTGACCAGCCCCCTTCCCTGTGGGACAGGTCCCCTACTGCGATGGGCCGGGGCACATGATGCAGACTCAAGGACACTGCACTGGGCTTTTACAGTCCGCCAGGAGGAGGCGCTGTGTGACCCTGGGCGAGCTCCTTAAGGTCTCTGAACCCCAGTCCACTGACTGGGAAATCGGGGAGAGGGACAGAGTCCCCACCTGGAGGGGCAGAGCCCTACCTGGGTGATGGAGCCCTCCTTGAGTGGCCGCGGTGCCAGGGGCAGCTCGGGCGTGCGCCGCAGTTCCTCACGAGGGATCTCGTGCACGGAGCGGCCAGCCTCCTTCACCGTGGCCACCAGGCCCTCATGGGCCGGCTTCTGCTTCAAAGGGCCCAGGGCGTCCAGGGACCGGCCCTGGAAGGCCTCGGCCAGGTCACGAGGGGGTGGCGGAGAGCCCTCCCGCTTCAGCAGCTTGGCCTCGCGCCGCAGGTAGTCCTCCTGGGCCTCCACAAAGGAGCGTGGGATGCCTGCGGGCGCAGGGCAAGCTGACCCTGGCGGCCCAGAACAGACCCTCCCTGGCTGCCCGCCTGTGCCCAGGGTCTGGTTCCTGACAAGCCAGGCGGTTCTCGCCCATGGGGACGGGAGGACAGGGCCTGCCTGCAGCAGCTGCCCGGCCCAGTCCAGGCTGAGCCGGGTTCCCTGCACCCTCAGCTCTGGCTGGCACCAGTGTGCACAGGTGTCCGTGAGCGACACTGCCAGGCTGCGGTGCCCGGTCCACTCCGCTGCCGCACCATTTCCACCCCCGCCAGCTGGGCAGGGCCACCATGCCTCCCACCCCAGGTCTTGGGCCGGGCCGAGAGCAGAACTGGGTACCTTGTGTGATGGAGCCGCGCAAGTGGTGCTGCTCTTTCAGGTGGTGGGGGCTGTGGCGCTCGGCGGGGATGGCGCGGCCCATGAGACCTGGTGGGAGGGCGTGGGCATCACGGACGGGCTGGGTCCTGGGGCCCCGCCTCCCTCCAGGGAGTGCTGAGCTGAGTTCTCTCCTGGACCCACTGCCCTGAGAGGGGCGAGACCTAGCTGGGTGGCACCAGGCCCCACGGTGGGGAGCTGAGGGCAGGGGTGATGGGAGTGTGGCGCCCACCCTCAATGCCAGCAGAGGCGATGGCCCTGCCCACGCGGCCCTCCATCATGTCGTAGGTGCGCTTGGGCGCCGTGGGCTCGTGGGCCGGTCCGGAGCCGCTCCTGCCGTCCTCCTTGGAGCACAGGGACACGGACACGGCACCTGGAACCGCGCGGCAGGTGAGGCCCAGCCCCGTGCGCACCCAGAGGCACCCGCACGCCAGTCCTAGCAGAGGGGCGGGGCTGCAGGAGCCCTGGCTTCCGCTCCTACGCCTGTCTGGCTGACACTGCCCACAGAACCCCTCATTTTCCCACTGC
>NW_022900924.1:19478382-19498094 GCF_012274545.1 Fukomys damarensis
ACCGCGCGGCAGGTGAGGCCCAGCCCCGTGCGCACCCAGAGGCACCCGCACGCCAGTCCTAGCAGAGGGGCGGGGCTGCAGGAGCCCTGGCTTCCGCTCCTACGCCTGTCTGGCTGACACTGCCCACAGAACCCCTCATTTTCCCACTGCATCTGAGGCCCTGGGCACAGGCGAGAGGTCCCACAGTCAAACCCAGGAAGAGCAGGGCCCAGCTGTGGGGAGGAGAGTAGATTCAGAGGGGACAACAGCTGCCCAGTTCTGACACTTGTGGGATGCAGGCTGACCGCCCACCTTGCCCGTTGCTGGAGGTCCCCAGCCCCACATCCCTGGGCACACAGGAAGACCCGGGCCTGGCCCCAGAACAGGAAGAGGCCATGATAGGGCACAGTTATCAGCGCCAAAGAAGGCTTCAGCCCGTGACCGGCACCCACGCCTGCCTACCAGGAAGCTCACTTCTACCCCATCCCCAATGCTGCCCCAGGCTCCCTGGATCTGGTACCCAGACCTTAGGACAGCAGGGTCAAGGCACAGGGCTGGGGCCAACCTGACCCTCAGCTGGTTTGCACCCTTTGGGGACAGTGTAGCCCCTGCCGCCCCTCTTGGAAGCAGCAGGGTTGAGCAGAAGGGCCCAGGCATGGCTTTGCCCCTCTCCTCTGCTGCTCTCGGGACGGACCCTAGCCAGGCTCCCCACCTTCTCTCTGACCAGTCGAGGCTGCCTGTGATGTGGGGTCTCTCCCGTGTGGGGAGCTGGGAGCTGGTGAGGTGGAGACAGGCCTGTTTCAAGTCCTCGTGGTGTCCCAGGGCCTGGCACAGGGCTGGCCCCAGGAAACGTCACGTGACCAGACAAGCCCGGCTCCCCGGTGCTCCTCGAGTCCCGCCTGCACCCCGCGCTCACCCTCATAGGACAGCACGTGGCCCTTCTTGCCCTCGTAGATGACGTGGCCCTTGGGCAGGCCGTCCTCACGGGCCCGGTCCAGGCGGCCAGGGCTGTCCTCCCCCACAATCCTGGTGATGGTGCCCTTGTACAGCACGTCAGCTGGGGTGCCCTGCAGGGAGGACGCTGTGACGCACGGCAAGCAGGCCAGTGCAGCGCACTCCACCCCATACCGCTCTCCCGTCCCCTTTGGGCATGGGGAGGCCTAGGGGCTTCAAACAGGGGCTCCTGGTTCTTGGGGGCCAGAGTGGGGACCCCATCCCCCTGTGGGGCTTTTGGCTGTCAACAGCTCCTGCTAGGTGCCGGGACCACACAGCACACACCTGGTTTCCCCAGACCAGGACCAGCGCCCAGGTTGGGCCAACCCTAAGGCTCAGCCCTGACCATCCTGGCCTGGCACTGGGGCACCCCTGGCCCTCACCCCAGATACTCCAAGCTGCACCACTAGATGCAGCCAAGGCTCCGCACAGCGAGCAGCACACAGTGGAGGGCATAGACGTATGAACGCCAGCCACAGGGGCCTCCTGCCTGGTGACTATAGGGTGGTCCCAGAAAGGCCCTAGAATCTGCCCAAAGGGCAGTTTTCCCCAAGTCCTGGGGTGCCTGCGTCAGGTCACCTCCCCGCCCTGTACCTCCTGGGGCTCCACATGGCCCTGTGATACCGTGCTTAGGGCAGAGCACATGGATATCACACTTGGGGACACTTCAGGGAGCCCCGTCACCGGGAGGGTGCAGGCTGGGAGGGGTGTCCAGTTAGGAAGGGCAGAGGAGAGAGCACCTGTCGCCATCCGAGTCTCACACTCATGTGGCCTCAGGTTCCACTGGTAACGAGCAGGTGTGTGCACGCCCAACATAAGCCTGCCACTGCCACACACCCAGGACTCACCCCCTCCGTCTCTGCTCACTCTACTTCCTGAGCCTCCTGCACCCCGCACCCTCCCTGCTGGCCTAAGGGACTCCAGCACATCGGCAGCCACAGCAGCCCCTCTGCCATCACCCTGCTCTGCTGCACGGTCTGACCCTGCACCCGCCACCCCCGGTACCTACATGAGTGATGGAGCCTCGGTAGGTGCCAGGGCTCTCAGGGGGCACTCGCGTGCTGGGGATGCCCCGGGTGATGCTGCCACTGGGCACGGAGCCCAGAGCCGTCCCTGGAAGACGGGAGATGTGGTTGTGGGGTCTGCGCCCTTCCAGGGCCCTCAGGCCCAAGAGCCACCCGAGATCCCGCTCTGGTCTCACAGGCAGTGGCTAGGAAGGGCAGGGGGGACCACCTGCCCGCGGATGCCTAGATCCCCGGGGAGGCTTCAGGGCAGCGTGGGGCCTCACCTCGTAGCACAGACGTCTCTTGGGCCATAGGCACACCCAGGCTTTCGGGGGGCCCGGCCTGGGCCCGGGGGGACAGCTGCTCCTGCTTCACTCCACTGAAGGGCGCTGGGGGCAGCAGCGAGAGGAGTGAGCCCACACCCCGGCAGGGAGCCTGCCCACCCACCCTAACTGCTGGGGACCCCCAGCTGTACCCGAGTCCACCCCCAACCCCACATGGGCAGCCGGAGCCACAAAGGACCCCGGGTCTGGACTCAGGTCCTCACCCAGCTTCTTGGGGTCCATGCTGAGGGGCAGCCCCATGGTGACGGGGCCCACCGGGGCCTTGGCGTGTTCAGAGTAGGGGACGTGAAGCTGCACCGACATCCCCTGTGGGCAGAGGTGGCTCACAGTCGTGGCCAGCAGGGCCCTACAGGCCTTGCACAGGGCACACCGGCCCAGCCTATGCCACCACCTTGTTCCATGGAGCCCAGGCCGGCGAAGCCACTCTCCTGAGCTGTCCGGCCTGGTCCCACCTCCCCTGGTGACCACGTGCAGCTCAGCAGGTGCAGAGCCCGCAGCCTTCTGGGAGCGGTGGCGCCCACGCCCCTCACCCACTCACCTGGGAGGTGGCCCCCATCTGCCGCTCAAGGACTCCAGGGTGCTTGGTGGAAGAGATGAGGGGTGGCGGGTTGGAGATGGTGGGTGGGCGTGGGGGGCCGGGCCGGGCGCCGTCATGCATGCCCAGGGGCAGCGGGTGGCCTGCAGGACACAGGGCTGTCTGAGGGAACCACACGTCATCGCCCACGGCCACCAGAGGGTACTCTGCATGCATTTTTGCACCCAGCCCTGGTGTCCAAGTCCCCATTCCGACTCCACCTCCTCCTCCCACTCTGCTGCTCAGGCCCTGTGCAGTCCCCCAAACTTGCATCCTTGTTCCCACTTCACCCTCTGGTTGCCGATCTCTTCAGAAGTCTGCAACTCATACCCTTCTTCTGCCGTGAACTATCAATGACTCCCTACTGCCTTTAGGATAGACTGGCCCCAACATGGCTCCACCAAGCCACTGCCATGGCAGTCTGGTTGGGTCCTCAAGCTTTACCCACTCCTTCCTGCCTCTGGGCCTTTGCACGTGCCGTTCCCCTGTTGGGTGTGCCTTTCCTGTCCTCCTCTGGCCTCTCCTCAATCTGGGTCAGCCCTGGCTGAGCCCAGCAGGCCTGGAGAGCCCAGGATGCCCTCAGACCCAGCCTCATGGCACAGGCATCAGGCACCATTGTGCCCTGACTCAGAACTGTATGGGGAGGATCCTAGAGCCGATGGGCCAAATGATCCACTGGGGTGGGGGGATCTGAGGTTTTCAGAAATCTGCAGAGCTAATGGATGTGATGGCAGCGGGGAGCCACAGGAGCACCTGAGCCCAGGGGGAGGCCAGGTGGGCATCTGTCTCGCGAGTGCGGTGGGCAAGGGGACAGCAGGGTTCAGAGGTGTTGTGGGCCTGCGGGTGGTCGTGGAGGAGCCCAGTAGGGCCGAACACTCACCAGAGGACGCGTAGGAGAAGGCAGAGGGGTCCGTGGCATGAGGAGAGGCCTTGATCACCTCGCGCGGGGGCACAGGGAAGGGCAGGCCCACCGGCCAGCAAGGCGGCTCTGCAGGCAGCTTCTGGCCCTCGGCCGTAAAGGCTGGGAAGAACGTGGGCTTCTCTGCTGGGCACATGAAGTGGGTGGGAGGTCAGGTGATGCCTGGCTGCCCCTGGGGACCCCAAAATCCCCAAACCAGGATGGGGTCCAGGCTGCAACCCAGAGGCCTTTGATGGCCTGGACACTGCCCATGTCCCTGAGATGCTGTGAGTAACACAGGGACTGACATGAGTCTCGGGCCAGGCTGGGGCTCTCAGTCACCCTGAGCTCAAGGACCAGAGGTGTAGACTCGATACTGTCAGCGTGCAGGCGTATCGGAGCCGGAGCCCCATCGGCTCTCTGGTGCCACCAAAGCATGGGCTTGCCCACGCCCCACCGCCTCCGGGAAAGGACCACCGTGCCCGTCTGACACACAGAAGCTGAGCAGGTCCAGCCAGCAGCCCAGGTCAGACTGCACTGCCATGGGAAGGGCAAGGGAATGACAGCCCTGGCCCTCGGGCCTGGGGTGTCCCATGCCATTTGCGGCTAACCACCCCCACTGGACTGCCCAGGAGGGCCAACACTGGGGAGGAGCCGGTTGTGAGGCAGGCACAGACACCAAAGGCCCCTGTGGGATAGGCAGGAGAGCACGTAGATCCAGTGGCAAGGCCTGCATGGCACAGCCTTAAGCAGGAGCCTGAGCTGCCCCTGAGCTTGTGCCAGGGGTGGCAGGTGTGGGGATCCTCGCCAGCCCCCAAGGGAAGTGGCATACTGCAAAGTCTGGCTGCTCTGGTGCCCGCCCTGTGTGCCCAGGCATGGTCTCGGTGCAGGGCCAGGCCCGGCAGGCAGCTGGGAAAACGACGGACAGCTTGTTTCTTCGGCAGGGCCAGAGGAGCCCGAGAGACTAGCATGGCAGGGCTGGGGCACATGGGAGCAAGGTGGGCTCTCGCTGAAAGCGGAGAGGCAGCACTGGACATCAGATTCACGCCCCCTGGGGGCCGGCACAAAGCAGGCCATGTGACTAAGGCTCTGGTGCCTAAAGCCAGGTGCACAGGTCCCGAGGCAGCGAGTCCAGGAAATGGTGTGGACCCAGCCCCACCAAGATGCTGGCCCCGCACCAGCATAGAAACCGTGGGCTGGCAGCTCATGCTCCCTGAGGGCGGCTGGCCCTGCAGACGCTGGCTGGCCCTGGCTGGGTGTGGACACGACACCCCACCTCCCACTGTTCTGCAGTACCCTCTGAGCCCTTATCCCCCCTCGCCAGATGGCAGCCCAGAGGCCGCCCCTCAGGAATGAACTCTGAATCCATCCCCTCCTCCCACCTCCATGGCCACCTGTGAAGTCCTGGTTGCCTCTGCCGCTGCCCGGGAAATAGTGCCGGGCCTTCTGTTCCCATACTCCAGCCCCCGCGGTCCTCTCACTTTGACAGGAACCAGAGAGGTTTCTGAGACACAGATCGATTGCGCGCGCGCGCGCGCACACACACACACACACACACACACACACACACACACACACACACACACACACACACACACACACACACACACACAAAAGCCTCCCAGCAGCGTCCTCTTCTCCTGACCCAAAACCCTCTCTCCTACAGCCTGTGAGGCCCTGCACCATCAGGTCACATTTCCTTCTTTGACCTCTGCCATCCTCTCTCAGCCACCACACTGCCTGGCTCCTCCCCATAACCCAAGCAATCTCTACCCCAGGGCCTCTGCACATGCTGTGCCTGCTACATGGAGCACTAGCTACATTCTTCCCATGCTTCCTGCCCTGCCCAAACCCCCTGTGCCTGCCACTGCCCAGGGGCTGAATCCCCACTGCCCAGGTAGGGCTGGGCAGGGTGTCCTGGTCCAGTGGCCGCGGGCTACCCTGGGTGTCAGACAAGTGCCTGCGTGGAAGGCCTCAGGCCAGCAGCCGGCAAGGAGCCAGTTTGGGGACAGCTCTGCTCTGTCCTGGAACAAGCATTCGACTGCTGCAGCCCAGGAGATCCTGCTTCCTTGGATGCTTGCAGCAGCTGGCAGGAGCCTGGGGAGCTCCGGTGGGGACACCGTGTGCCAACAGCACCGGCCATGTGCCAGGCTGAGCCGGGCAGGTGGCTACTGGGGACACAGGCTTGATGACTTGGGACCAGACAGGGGCCAGGACCCGGGCAGAACTTCACCAGAGGCCACAGGACACCAGACGCCAGCCCAGGGCGCACCGCGTCTCTGCCTGCCCCACCCGGCTCAGACTGACGACGGCCGATGCCCCTAACCCACTCACGTACCTTCCTTCTCGCCGGGGGGTGCGGGGCTCCTGCTTTTGCCCCGTGGGCTGCTGCCAAGCTGCTGGGAGGCGTCGCCCTCGGACTGCAGGTGCTGCGGGGGTGGCGGGGCAGCGGGAGCCAGCTGAGGGGCTGCCGCATCCTCCCGGGGGGGTTCGTGGGCCTTGGCAACCTGTTGGAGGGAGCCGGCGTAGATGGCACCCAGGGCCACAGACGTCAGCTCGTGGCCCGGGTTCACCAGTGGGGCCAGGGGTCTTGGCACAGGGAAGTCGCCCATCTCAGAAACGGGCCCATCCTAGCTGCCCTGCTCCGGCCTTGCACCCCAAATTCCTTGGAGGACTCAGAACTGCTGGGCTCCTGGAAGGCGCCCCTTGAGGGTCCCCCATAGGGCCCAGGATCAGAACTGGGAGATCCCACACGTATCTGGCCTAAGGGACTACTGGGGGTGTAGAGATGAGAAGACCCCACACCCCTCTCCCTTCGCTTCCTTCCCTGCCCCACCCCGCCTGTCTCCATGGAGACTTGTGCAGGAAGCAAATGCAGGAGCACAGAGCAGCCATAGGTACAGACCCCAGTCCACCCCTACACCCCAACACTCACGATGGGCGGGATGGCAGCTGCACGCTGCTTCAGCTGCTTCAGGTCCAATGGTTTCTGGGGTGAAGCACTGGCCCTGGGGTCACCAGCTGGGGTGAGGAGGCTCGGCCTAGGGGACAGCAGCCTGTGGCAGGGAGAGGCACGTCAGGCCAGGCCCCGCCTTTGGCAGATTCAGGTCATGAGCAGGACGCCCTGGGGCGGGGCCCAGCCCGTCACCCTGGCCCTGGATTGGCGCTGGCCAGAGAAGCCCTGACAGCAGGGGTGAGCGTCCAGGGGCCCCCCAGCCAACGCTGAGGAACGGACTGGGAAGAGCAGAGTCCTTTTCCAGGCCACGCAGGCCCCGCCAGGGCCAAGATGGTCTCCAACCCAGCCAGAGGCCCGGAAGCCAGGCATGGCCGGAGGCCCAGGCCAGGATCCAAAGTCCCCAGATGGCTGCGGGCGAGGAAAATCCCGGAGAAGCCAGAGTCGGCGCCGACGCCACAGGCCTCCAGGAGCAGACCGACTGCTGAAGACTCAACCAGACGGTGGTGGAGGGGAGATTCTGGGGAGACTCGTTACCCCAACATCCAGCTCGGGGCCAGGGCAGGGCTGTGGGCACGCAGCCAACTCAACTCTGCCAGGGGGAAGAGGCGGTAGGGAGCCGCACCCTGGGCCGGACTCTCTTGTCCTTGTGCCCCATGTGAGACAGAAGCAGAGGGCCACAGATTTCCTATGGCCTGGCGGGTGCGACGGGCACGCCAGCCACCAATCACAGAGACAGCACCGCTCCCTGCCACCAAGAGCCCCCACCCCGGGCTGCAGGGGCTGCCACCTTCAGGAAACAGATTTCCAGGAAGTCTCCAAGCAGGCACAGCACCTCTACCAGGGGACCCCGGACCTGGCCTCTGCCCCAGGCCCTGAGAGTCGGCTCAGAGACAAATGCCGGCCAGGAGAGCAGCCTGGAACCCGACCAGCGGGCACAGCCAAGGGAGGCATTGACCACACACACGGCAGCCACAGACACTGCCTCTGGGGCAGCCATGGCTACCTCCCGGAGGATGCGCAGGGCTGACGCAGGGTCTGCAGAGCCCTGCAGGCGCCCATCCTCCTCCCTGCCGTGGCAGGACCGCAGCATGTGACCGGCCACTACTGCGGGTCCCAGCCCCTCACCCACACCTGCCACATCCCAGCCAAGCGGGAGCCACAGGCTGCCCTCGGCCTGCAGGTGGGGTCGGATGAAGGAAGGTCACCCTGCCCCGCCAGCCTGCGCCACTGCTTCGCTCCTCCTTTCCACTGCTGTCCAGACTCGGCTCTGCCAGGAGCACCCCGGGCCCGCCCGGCCTCACGCTGTGCCTCTGGCTCTCTAGCCCCCAGCTCCACTTGCCTCCCTGGGGCCAAATGCCCCAAGCCAGGGCCACTGGAGACGCCACCTGTCCTGGACCACGCGGCATACTCCGCAGGCACTGCAGCCCTGGCTCCTGCAGCCTGGCCGGAAGACAGCCCCCAGCTCCTCAAACCTGACCCGCAGGCGCCCTCCAGCCTGGGGTGGTTCCGAGGGTGGGCGCATGCCAGGCCAGCCCCGCAAACTGCCACTGACCCAACTTTGCAGCCCGATGGGATCTGAGCAAGAGAGCCACAGGCCAAGCTCTCTGATGAGTATGGACACAAAAATCTCCCATAAGGTACAGTAAACAGCGCCGCAAATCATCAACAAGATCATAAGTCAGGACCAAGCGGCTCCGTCCCAGGGATGCAGGTGGCTCAGCACACGCAAATCAATACACATGTGACAAGACTCACACAACCATCTCATAGACACGGAAAGAACCTCTGACAAAACCAGCATGCGCTGTGATTAAAACAAAACACTGAAGAAAATAGGTACACAAGGACCTTATCTCAATCTGGTAAAAGCCATTTATGACCAATCTACTGACATCATATTAAACAAGGAAAACTGTAACCCTTCCCCTTCAACTCAGAGGCAAGTCAAAAGATGCCCACTATCTCCACTCCTGTTCACCACCACATGAGATATCAGTCAGAGCAACTAGGCAAAGAAGAAATACAAGGCGTGAGCACAGGAAAGGAAGGAAGTGGGGTCACCGTTACTTGCAGGTGACGTGATCCTTTACACAGAAGACCCAAAAAGTGCACCAAAGACTCACAGAATTAATACCAACTGAGCAATGAGTGAGCAACAGACTAAGATACAAAACTCCACACACAACAGTCACAGCATTCTTGTACACCGATGAACCTACAGAGGAAGAGGAAATTGGGCAAATGCCACTCACAGCAGCACCAAGAAAAATGAGATACTCCACTAACCTGAGGAAGTAAAAGACCTCAACAATGAAAACCACAGTACTAGGAAAAAGAGCAAAGGAGGAGGCATCACAATCCTGGAGTCATATTATAAAGCTACAGTGATTAAAACAGCATGGCACTGGCACAAAAACAGACCTGGGGATCAGTGGAACAGAACGGAAGATGCAGAAACAACCCCAAGCACATTCAACTCTCTGATCTTTGACAAAGGGGCCAAAAAACACACAGCGGAGGGCAGACAGCCCCTTTAATAAATGGTGCTGGGGAAACTGGCTGTCCATGTGCCGAAGAGGGGGGTGAGTCCAGACCCATGTCTCTCACCACGCACTAAAGTAAAATCAAAACAGACCAAAGATCTCAACGTTAAAACAGAAACATTCAACCCGCAGAAGTCAAACACACGACAGGTGAAACACCCAATGCCACGGGTGGAGGACAGGACTTTCTGAAAAGAGCCCAGTTGCTCAGGAAATAGCACCAAGAATCAACAAATGAGATCACAGCAAATTAAAAAGCTTCTGCACAGAAAATGAACAGCCAACAGAATGAAGAGACAATCCATAGAACAGGGCAAAAAACTGCCAGCTACTCCTCACATCAAGAATATAAAAGGAACTGAAAAAAATCAGGCCCCTCCAAAATAAAGACCTAATCAAAAAATGGGCAAGAGAAACGAACAGATGCTTTACAGACATAGTATAAATGGCCAATAAACACATGAAAAAATGCTGCACATCACCGGCCCTTAGAGAAATGCACAATAAACACTGCGATTCCACCTCACTGTAGAAAGAATGGCCATCACCAAATAACGACAAATCTAATAACAAATGCTGGTGAGGCTGTGGGGCAAACGGATTCCTCCTGCACTGTTCGTGGGAAGGTGAGGTAGGACAACCATGAGGAAAACAGGGCGGGGAGTCCTCTAAAAACTAAAACTAGATCCCCTCTGACCCAGCTATTCCCCTCCCCGTATCTTCCTGGAAGAGTCCAAGATGTTGTATTACAGGGCCACACGCACACCTACGTTTATGAAAACAACTCTCATAGCTAAATCTTGGAAGCAGTCTTTATAGCCATAAATCAGCAGATGAACAGATAAAACAATCAGGTATTTACACACCACAGAGAACTACTGTGCCATAAGGGAGGGTAGACTCGAGTCATCTGCAGGGGAATGGGTGCACCTTGGGAGCACAATGTTAAGTGAAATAAATCAGAGACGTGAGCTGAAATGTCACACGGTTTCTCTTATATGAGAAACCCAAAGTATAAACAAAGAGCAAAATAAAAGGCAGGTGACAGGGAGTAAGGAGACAGAGCTTCACCAAGCGGGCAGGGGACGGAGAGGTGGAGTGGGGAGAGGGGAAGTGGACAGAAGCAAGGCTGCTATGCACATGGGCCAACTCCCCGCAACGGGATCACCCGACTGTGCAAACGCGGACTTTTAAAAATAAATAAAATAATGGGAAAAAGGTTTTAAAGAGAGTCGGAGGCCTGGGGCTCCCCCCGCTGTGCCCGCAGAAGGAAACAAGGAAGGCGGCACTGAGGCGGCCGGGCAACCCAGGGACCACGGCAGGCCACGTCCCGCACTGCTCACAGCCCAGGAGCAGCGGGGAGAGGTGCAGCCAGCACCCCAGGGGCAGTAAAGACGGGAACACGCCCTACTTCCTACACAGAGGCGCAGAGGCCTGAGAGACAAACTCCAAGCTGAGATTCAAACTTGTGTCTGCCTGTAAATGCACCTCTACAGAGATTGCAAGTCTATTTTTATAGCACATTCTGCCCCACGCCGACTGGGGCCTGAGTGCTCTCTCTTGCCTCAGTTTCACCGGGGCTTCTTCCCCAAGCAGAGACTGCCTGTAACACACCAGCACCAGCCACTCAGAGCCGGGGTCCCTCTATCTGTCTGAGACAAGGTCTTATTCTACCCCAGCCCAACTTCAAACTTGCTGTAGGGTTCGGGATGACTTGGATATAGAAATCCTCCTGCCTCAGACTCCTGAGGGCTGGCATGGCAGTCGTGTACCACTGTGCCTGACTAGACCTCTTTCTCGTGAGCGCCTCCACAGTGGGGCAGGAACGCGAGGGTATAGGAGGGGTATAGAGGGCCTCCAGTCTCTCCAGGGTGAGTGGGGAAAGCATCTACCACAGGATTCTGGTTGCAAAGCCCAGGCCTGCGGGGCTGAAGTCCCAGGTGGCACAGCTGCCGATGGAGGCCAAGAGGGCAGGAGGCTGGCACTCAGAGCCTCACCTCTTCAGGTGGGGACTGGCTTCCTCGGAGCCCCTGGCTGGCCCACCTGCTCGCTCCTGCCCTCGCCTTTGTTCTCCGGAAGACAGAGCTTTTATCTCCTCTCTGGAGGATGGAGGGGAGGGGCTGGCGGGGCCTGGCACGGTGCCCTGGCAGAGCAGAGTGGCTGGGCCGCCACCCACCCGTGCTGCAGATTCACCTCCCTGCTAAGTGTGCCTCACTTTCCTCCTTGAGAAAGGAAGGAGGCTGCCACCGTGGGGAGGGCACCCTGGCCAGCAGATCCCCTCGGGCCCCCATGCACCTGGCCGGGGCTGGCATCCACAGCTGTAACTCAGCTCTGCAGGCACCAAACCTGCAGGGGACCTCTCCCAGCTTGCTGATCGGAAACTGAGGCGGGAAGGGACTTTCTCAAGGCCACCTGCTGGGAGGCACTGACGCGCCCTACTCTGGGAGATGGTACGGGCCAGGCAGGCGGCCAGGGACCTGAATCAAGGCCTCTACCTCTGGGGGGGGGCGAGGGTGGTCCTCTCTCCACAGTGGTGGGTGGCGACAAGCTCACAGAGTTCACTGGGCTGGGGCAGTGGGCGGGTGGCCAGGCCCTGGGGCTGTGGGGCCCACCCGTCCCAGGGGCTCTCTGATGCCCTGAGTCCAGACACCGCCTGGCCATGGGCAGTCCTGGTCGGTGCAGAGGGGCAGGCTGTCTGCCAGGAAGAGGTCAGCCCGAGTCCAGCCCTGCTGCCCGAGAGGATGAAGCGGCCCAAGGCGGGGACTGGCCCAGTCAGGCGGGGCGTGGCCGCCAGGTGTCTTGACTCCCAGCCCAGGGCTGTCCCCTGGGGGCAGAGCTGGACATCAGGACAGGGTGGACGCATGCCAGACCCAGCTGGGAGGAAGGACACATCCCTGGCTGGGGTGCAGGGGAGAGGGTAGAGGCTGTGAGCACCAGGCCTGGCCAGAGGGGCCCCAGATTCCAGGCAGCACCCGCTCTCTCCAGCCCCGCAGGCTGCGAGTGTCCCAAGCATGACCTCACCCATCGGCACAGCACCTGTGAGCTCCGAATGCTTCCCACTGGGCACCAACGTGGGCCCAAGGTCCCCGGCCAGGAGAGGTGGGGTAGTTCCCCTGCCACATGCCCCAACCTCTGCATCCCGAGGGCCACAGGCCAGGGGTCCCACAGGTGGCCGTCCCCAGGGACGTGGGGCAGGGCCATGTGGGTCACTTCTCGAGAGGAACGCGGGCCCCAGGGCGCTCTGGACCTTGTGCACCTAGGACCTCCCCCTTCAGCGTGGCCCCAGGCGGACACAAGGGCTTCGCCCAGAGAGAAAACAGAGCACACTGTTTACAGTCAAAAGAAGGGGACAGCCTGCTTCTGGAAAAGAGCCCACCTCATCCAGATGGGAGCGGGTGGCCTCAGCTCTCCCTGGAGCACCTCATGGCCGCTGAGTCAGGCGCCCCGGGTCTGCACCAGGCCTTGGGCTTTTGGAGCATCCGAGAGGAAAACAGTTAAAATCTGGAGGCCCCCACATTGAGCATAGACGGGAGCAAAGGGACAAACCCCAAACAGGCTGGCACGGGGTCCTTCCAGGTCACCCCCGGCCTCTCAGATCAGCAGCTTCCACTGTGCCCAGTGCCACCAATGGTTGGGCATCTCCATCGCCATCCTGGGCACAACTGTGGTCACCTCCTGCCTGCACCTCTGCCCCAGCCAGCATCTCAGGGGCCCCAAGGGTTCCTGCTGCCCTGGGTAGGACCTGCAGCTCCGAGAGCCAGGCACGGCCGGCTGGATGTCTGCACCCGCCACAACTGCAGTAGCGTAGAGCAGCACGGGGCCTTTTCACCCAGGCCAGGGGGCACAGGGCCCATGACGGTGATCGTACAGGAAGGAAGTCCAGGCAGGCACGGGGAGAGGACGCCACTGCCACGGGGGGCTGGTTCCTTCCGGGCTTCCGTGGGCCTGGGTGTCCGGGTCCAGATCCCAGGCTATTCGGCGGCACCAGGCTGCGAACCGGGCTGCTGCCAGACCGCACTCACCTGCTTTTGTCACCTCCCTCTGGCTCGTCGACCTCATCGGCGCTGCAAGTGGCGCTGGAGTCGCTGTCCTGGGGGGTGCCCGAGCCCTTGGGGGCAGGGGCTTTGCCCACGGTGCTCTCCTTCTTCTCGGCCTTGAGCAGGCCCTCGGGCGTCCCCTCAGCGTTGTCCACTGTGTCCGCATCCTGGGTGCCCTCGCTCTTGGCCAGCTCCTCGGGGGTGGCCCCAGACTCCTCCATCTTCACAGGGTCCTCGGCCAGCTCCCCAGCCGTGGGCTTCTGCTCCTCCCCATCCTCAGCTAGGGGCATCGTGACTGCCACGGCCTCCTCCTCCTCCTTGGGGACCAGAGGGGAAGCAGATGCAGCAGGCGACGAGGGGGCCGCTGGGGATGTGGGGGCGCCGCTGGCCTCAGGGCCCAGGGCAGACTCCGCAGGGGCAGGGGGATCCTCTGGCGGTGGTGTGCGCGGTGGGGCGGGAGGTCCGTCGGGGCCCGGGGCAGGCAGGGTCTTGGGTCCACTGGGCCCCGGCTCCTTGGCAGCATCAGCGGCCCGTGGGGAGGGGACACTCTCTGTGTCCGAGCTGTGGTTGACAGTGGCTGTGCAGGATGAGAGACAGAGGTGAGAAATGCAAACACTCCCAAAGGAGCCCGACATCCTCACGCCTGACGCCTGTCCTGATGGCCCCAGGGTGACTTCCGGGACAGCAGCTGGCAGGTGCCCATGGCCACACCCTCTTCCAGGGGTCCCCACTCCCTGGGCCTCGCCCTAGGACTGGCTGGAAGGGCCACGCACAGAGGGACACAAAGGCCATTCTTGGCCTCAGTTTCCCCATCTACAGAGCAGAGAGAACCCTGGTCCTGCCTTGCAGGGTGGAGGCAGGGAGCCGACAGCACGGGGCCCTTGTGCCACCATCGACACCACAAGGACCCCGCCCGCCGCACCCCTGCTGGGCTTCAGGGATTCAAGTCCCGGCCAGGGCAAGGATACCCGGCTCCACCCCTAAAGCCCACTGTGGCCTCGTCTCGGGGTTTAGTGTGCTCCAGTCTGAGATGACCAGGGTCACCAGGCACGGGCAGTGCAGCGAGACACAGGACAAACCCCAGATGGTGCAGGCAGTAGGTGCAGAGGCAGCTCCCACAGGCAGGGCTGCTCCCTGGAGGGGCTGCCGCTGAAGACCCCGCCCTCAGGCCAGCCTTCCCGCCCCAGCCAGATCCCTACCTGGGCCACTGCATTCCCCTCTGGGGACCTCGTTCCCGGGGGCCGGCAAGGCTGGAAGGAAGTTACAGCAGAGTCAGAGGCCACGGGGCAGCAAGCAACACGGAGCGGGACCCGGAGGAGGGCCGAGCAGGCAGGCGCCAGGAGGACAGTCCTCAACCCGCTTGCAGACGAGCAAACAGGTGTGGGGGCTCAGGGGCGCCCAAGACCTCCCAGCAAGGGCACAGAAACGTCGACCCTGGGAGTCCTTGTCCCTGGTGCTGGCCACCCCACTCCGCAGGTGATAGCCATGCTGCTGCTGGGTGGGGTCCAGGCCCCGTGGGTGGTGGTCGCTCTCAGGAGGCCCTCGGGGCACCCAGTGGGCGGTTCCAACTCTGGGACACGGCCCCACCCCTGAACAGAGAGTAGGGGAGGGCAGAGGGTGAGGACCACTTGTGCCAGGTGTGCCCAGGCCCTGGCAAAGGGCTGCGCACAGCAGGCACCGGAAACCCTGCAAGGACAAAAGGAAGGCAGAGGTCTCACGGGCTGCGTCTGCCCTGATGTGTGGCAGCCACAGGCTCTGGCCCGTTGGCCTCGTCCCAAGGAGGGACCCCACGTGACGGCCAGCGGGCTGGGCCTCTCCATCCCCGGCTGTGCCCACACTGTGACCCCACTGCCACGGCCATTCTCCTGTCCCAGCCTCCATTTCTTCATCCTGATGGGCACAGCAGGCTCAGCTGTGAGGCCAGCCCGGCCGCCACCTCCTCCCCAGTGCGACCCCAGGTAGCCGGGAGCTCACTACTGCCCGCTCCTGCCTCCACCCTGTGCCTGACACAAACCCGGGTCACACGCAGGGGACACACTCGCCCTGGCTCCTCATTCCTGCCAGATACAAGGCCTGTGGGGATCCCTTCGCCTGGCCCAGTCGCGGCAGGAGACCCACAGCAGGGTCATCGGCTGCAGACACGGCCGTGACTCGGGCCATGGCAGCTGGGGACCGACCATCCACCTGCCCTGGAAATAGGGACTGGGCTGCACATGGCCAGGCCCTCCGTGTCCCTTCACCACACGCAGAGCCCAGAGGCAGGGACAACCTCGGCTTCCTGGGGACAGGGTGGAATAAGGTGACTGGAGTGGTCACTTAGAAGGCTGAGACAGGGGGATCCTAAGTTCAAGCCAGCCTGGGTAATTTAGTAAAAACCTGTCTCAAAATAAAAAAAGAGCTGGAAATGTTGCTCAAGAGTGAAGGCCTGGGTTCTAACCTCAGCGCCACAAGAGACCAGGTATCAACAAGGCTGTCCAAGGTGCTATGGTCACTGGTGTGGGGGCTCAGGACAGTGTAGGCCCAACTTCCCCTGGAGAGGCTGACCTCAACTCCCGTTGTGGCTGCCACTGCCCTCCTCATTCACACAGGTGAGGCTCTCTCGGCGAGGGGAGGCCCAGGTGTGTTGGGGAACAGAGCTAAGAGGTCACCTCCCATCCTCTCGCAGCCCAGCGGCTGCTCCGGCACCTGCCCTCACCTTCCACCTCCTCAGCCATCTCCTCCTCGTTCCCGCTGGCACCCGACGCCTCCATCTCCTCGTCTTCCACCACGGGTGGGAAGGCGGCCTCCTCACTGGCTGTAGCTGGCGCTTTCTTCTTCTTCCTCCGTGCGTTCCTCTCCTTCTCCTGGGCACAGGATAGCAGGGGTGAGTGCAGGGTCTGGCTGCCTGCCCGGGGACACCCCACACCTCAGCCAGGCCTCAGTGGCCAAGCACACAGATAGCTGTTTTTACCCAGGACTTCATTCTCTGCCATGTCCTGGACATGCTCTGGGCCCAGCCTGGCTGCCTCAACATCCTGGAGGCCGAGAGTGCCCCTGCCCCAACGCTCCATCAGCCCGTACCCCTCACCGAGCTATCCAAGGCCTGACAGTCCTCAGAGAGGTCGCCAGGGGGACAGGACTGTCAGAGGGCTGGTGGCGTGGAACTGTGCGTGCGAAGGCCCTGCGGTGTCAGCAACAGAGACCCACAGAGCAAAGCCTTCCATTCAGACTGCGCTCTCTCCCCCAGCCCCACCCCAGCCGAGGCGCACAGGTTTGCTGAGCACCTCCCAGGCTCTGAAGCAGCAGGTGAGGCAGTGCGCCGGGGTCAGCGGGGGACCAGGGTTCGCTTCGGCGAGCTAAGCCCCGGCATAGTGCCCACCCCAGCCTGGTCCAGAAAGGAGAAGGGGGCCCCGAGATGCCTGGGTGCCGACAGCCCTGCTAAACCCAATCATGGAATAATCCCAATTGTCAGGTGGGATATCTGACTGAACCCCGAGATGCCTAAGGGCACCCCAGTCCTAGGTCCCTGCAGGTGGGGACCCTGCCTGTCCAGGCACAGAAGACTGCAGCTGTCAGTTCCAAAGGGCGCACTGTGGGCTCCCACCTTCCTGATCTACTTTAAAAGCAGACAAGGCCTTGGAGAGCTCAGTGGGCGATCCTGCACAAGCACCCACTGTGCCATTCATTTCCAGGTATTCAATTGGGACACCTCACTCTGCAAATGAGGGGTCACCCAAGAACCTGGAAAGAGCCCCCAAGCCCCCATCCACACGGCCAGCATGCTGGCGATCTGGGTCCCACCTCCTCCCCAAGACACCCTCTGCCCCACTGCCCTGTCTGCTTGGTGTGGCCACCACAGGGCCTTTGCACAGCTGCTCCCCTGCCCCCTCATCCATCCTTGGCATCTTCCCTGAGCTCCATCTGAACCAGCAAAGCTCCTCCCTCTGGATCATTTCCCACACATCTGATCTGGGCAGCCTCACCTCCCACACTGGGACGGGGGTCAGCGCCTGTCTGTTCTCGGTGGTGTCCCGACCACAGTGGGAGCCCTGCCCAACAGGGGAGGCACTCATAGGCGGCCTCAACCTCCCAGGCAGGGACAATGGCTCAGAGATGCAGAGCCACCTCCTACAGACCCACAGCACAGGTGTGGGGGTCCCCCACGCCTGGGCTGCAGATGTGAGGGGAAAGGTTGGGCACTGGTGCCCAGGGTATGTGAACCGGCTTGTTCTGCCACCCTTAACCGCTTCCTGCTGAGGCCAGGCTGGGGTGAGGCAGGCGGGGACAGCACTGACCCTGTCGTCCCCCTTCCTGCACAGCTGGAGGGTGGCCGCCAGGGCTTCAGGGTGCCAGGACCTGGCCTCCCACCCATGGCCCTGAGTTCGGGGCTTCTCTTCCGCCTGCCTGTAAGCCAGGTCACCCCGCAGCCCAGTGGGATCCGACTTAGCGCCCCAGTCCTGGCCTCTGCTCCCCATTTCTCTCTGGCATTCAGCGGGCAAGACTCCAACTCACAGCCGCAGATGGCACCCTGGTCTCTGTCCCTCCTGGCCACATTGCCCCTGGGCTTCCGGCCACACAGCCACCTGAGAGCTTAGGTGGGGAACAGGGTGCCCTCCTGACCAGCCTGGCGTGTCCACTTGGACTGAAACCCATGTGAGGGCGACTGTCAGCTGAGCCCCAGTGGGTGACCCCTGCACTCTAACGCCTGCCATGGCTCCCAAGATCCAGGTCAGCAATGCTCAGCAGAACCCCCTACGCCTCTGCCCGCTACACACACGGCCCTGCCCTGAAGCACAGCAAGACTGCAGGAGAATTGGGGGTGCACCTCCGCCTGAAGGGATGAGCAAGCGCAGGAAAGAAGGAGCCAGGGCACCAGCCTGCCTGTCTGCGTTGGGCTGCCGCAGGCATTGCTGTGGTTCACGCTGTAGGGCTGGCGATGAGCTGCCTCTTCTGTAGACCTCATGCACAATGGCCCAGCATGGTGGGTGCTAATGCTACCCCCACTTCACAGGTGGAGAAACTGAGGCACGGGGTGGCCAAGTCCATATCCTCACCCATGTGGCTGTTGTTACACACAGCTGTGGTTGGGCCTGCCACACTCCGGGAACAAGGAGGGAGCTCTGAACTATGAAGGAGCCAGGCACGGGGCGGTGGGCAGTGACCCCACGCATGCCCCAGTCCCTTCCTCACGTGGCCTTGCATGGCTAAGTCTACTGCTCTTTTACTCAGGTGGAGAAACCGAGGCAGGCAGATGCCACTGCCAGAGTCACACAGACACGGAACTAGCAGGCTGAGACCCTCCCTCCAGAAAGCTGGTGAGGGGCTGCGGGGAGACGGGCAGGAGGACTTGTGTGCCTGGGGACATGGAGCCTGGTCCCCTCCCCTGCCCGCCCTGTGCACCGAGCCACACCCACACCCGGGAAACCCAGGCCACATGGGATCAAGTGGGGCGGGACCTGTGCAGCCAGACACACGCAGGGCCGGGAGGGGGTCCTTGAGCGCCCGTGGAGCGGTGGCCACACGTGCTGTGACGCGCACACTGCCCTGGCCTTGACAGCTGCGTGGGGCGGGGGCAGCACTGCACTACTTTCGGCCAGGGACGATGTGGGCGCAGGCAGTCTGAAGGGTAGCTAAGGGTTCACTCAGGAGCCTGGCAGAGCCTCAGTTTCTCAGAGGAGACAAGACAGGGAAGGGGAGATGGGGACAGCAGGCAGTAGCAGGGCCTCCCTGCTAGCCCCCGGCCCCAGAGCAGCTGCGGAGGAAGCGGGTGAGGCCCGCTGCCCCCCAGATCCCCAGATCCGTCCCTCCCGCTGCAGCCCCATCCCGTGAGGCGGGCGGGGAGCTTCGTGCTCCTCTGCCCGCGTCTTCATTCCAAGGCGCTGACGCCGGGATTCCTGGCTGAGTCACAGCCGGGCCCACCAGGACCTGAGCTGCCGGTGCTGAGGGCAGGCAGGCGTGGGGGGCCAGGAGGGAGGAGACGGCGGCCAGGGGCAACCGGTGCAGAGCCTGGAGTGGGGAGGCGGCCGGCCCGGACTCACCATCTTCAGCTTGTGCTGCCGCAGGATGTCGTCCAGGTTCTGCCGCTTCTTGTAGTTGAAGTAAAAGTTCTTACACTGCGACACGGTCTTGGAGCCCACCATGCGGGCGATGGCTGACCAGTTCCGGCCGTGCTCCAGGAGGCCTGCAGGCGGCAGTGGAGGCGGCAGTGAGGGCATGGGTGAGGCCAGGCCCCAGAGGGCTACCGAGGAAGCAGTGCTGGGCCCCCAGCCCCAGAACAGACAGGGCGACTGGCAGAGGGACCCGACCAGGCCACGTCTGGCTATGGACACACTGGCCTCCCTCTGCCAGCGTGAGAGCTGCTGACCGGCCCCAATGCAGGTGCAGCTGCGCAGACCCTAGAGATGC
>NW_022900924.1:19498126-19499452 GCF_012274545.1 Fukomys damarensis
ACCAGGGCCTGAGTCCTCTCTGGCCGACCAGATGCCCACCCTGGACTAGGGGTCCTGGCTGGGCTGCCTCACAGCCCGTCGGCTCGGCACCACGACTCCCTCCACATTAAGGTGGAAGATCCAGTAGTGCCCGGGGTGGGGCCTTGAGCCCTGGGCCACGGGACCCTGGGTGGCCATGTGGCCTGCAGGTGGGGCATCTCCTCTGCCCAGGCGCTGAGCAGGCCACGCCACGGGTTAGAGCCCGACGGCTGAATCTCACAGCTCTGAAGTCGGGCCCCTGAGAGCGTGGCCTAATGGCTTTAATGAAAGATTTCCCATAACCACCTCGTAAGCCATTTTCCTCGAGCCAAGCTCAGCGGCAGGGGCCTGGGGCCACACTTGGCGTAGGTGGGGGGTGAGGTGCTCACAGTCATTCCTTCACCTGTCCATCCATCCGTCCAAACACAGGTGGACAGCTCCCCTCCCCCCAACACTCCAGCAGCAGTAACCATGGCCCAGTGACCCCGGGTCTGCAGAGCCGGCAGGGACGTGGCTGGACTCAACCTTGTGTCCAGTCAGTGTCCGTTTCCCATCCCCAGGATGGGGGAAACCAAGGCTCAGGGGGTCCTGCCACCTCTCCTAAGCCCATGCCCAGAATGGGGGCACAGAGGAGCTTCTGGGCCACCTGCCCACCTGCATCAGCCACGGAGGTCACGTGGCTCCCCAGGGCTCCAGGGGTTCCTCACGGACAAGGGGGGCACGGGATCAAGTGTAATCCAACCCCTGACCTTTTCCCTCCACCCACAGCAGCAGCAACAGCAGCAGCAGCAGCAGCTGCCACTTCCAGAACCCGGTGGATGGGGACGGGTGTTTATTTATATTTCCCCAGCCTGGGCCAAGACGCCGGCTGGGCAAACGCGTCAGGCCAGGGGATGGGCAGCCTGGATCCCAGGGCGGCAAGGGGAGGAGGGTGCGGAGTGGGAGGGGCCGGAGCCGGTGGCCCGACCCAAACGCTGCCGCTTCCAGCCCAATAAATAACCGCGAGGTGTGGGTAGCACTGGGGGCCTCACAAGCACACTCCGGGGTGGTGGGGTGTGCACCCCCTCCTGAAAACATGTGGCCCGGACGGTGTCGGGGGCCTCTGGGCCTGCTCCCCTCACAGCTGCTGAAGGGGCAAGCAGGGCTCCGGGGTTGGGGGTCTCAGGGCTTCCTCAGTCTGGCTCTGGGTCACGGCTTGGTGCCGCGCACAGACAGCAGCACTGCAGACCCGGAGCGGAGCCACCAAGGCAGCTCCCCAAGTCTACCCGATCCCCACCAGGGACCCCAGACTCCTTCCGGAAAGGCCGG